>NC_134592.1:46020000-46387500 GCF_037038515.1 Microtus pennsylvanicus
AGACATTTGGAAATGGTTGGTACCGGTACATACAATTATCTACTAAATAAAACATTTTTATTGTGATCATCGTGTTAATCACATTGTAGGGCAGTCTGATCAGGAAATGTGAGAAATTACATATAAATTTCTTTTTAACTCTCCGATATGATTAACATCTATATTAGTGTGAAAACTCCAAATACTCAAAGCAGCACATACCTCTGTTCAGAGGACAGTGTATTTTTCTGAGCGTAGACTATAAAACTGCTAAGGTTGCATCTTCCCCTGGCCAAGGTCTTCCTTGTTGAGGTCATGACATTTAAAACCAGAGTTTTCCCCAGGTTCCCAATATGGGGTTACTTGCCAGCTCCTGGGGCAGAAGTCTCTAGCTTCAGTGCTTTCTTGCACCTTTCAAGATGACAGGGGGATCTTCCATTTGGGGCATCTTCAACCACAATGAATCTTGCATGGTCATTCTGGCCTTCCTCTTTAGCAGGTGATGTTCATTATATAGAAGAAAGAAGTCTGGGGCTGAACAGCAAGCTGTAATGCTGTCTAGTTCCCCCAAACTAAAGTTTTCTCCATGCCCAGCTTTCCTTGGATTTTGGAGGTCACCCCCAAGCAGACACAATGGACCACGAGCTGCACTGTTTCCCTCCAAGAGTGACAGCATCTTAGTTGAGCTCTTGCTTTTAGGCACTATGATTTAACCATCAGTACTTTCTTCTTTAAGTGTTTTAAGTAGCATCTCCTAAACCATCATGTGCATTCCCCACCTCTGACAGTTAGAAGAGAAAATAACAGACACTAAATGATGAGCCAGTTGTTATTAAAGGCAAACAAATAAGAACTTGAACTCTTCAGACTTTGTGTATTCTGTATGATTAAAAGTGTTCTGCAAAGTGGGAATAATTTGTATGGGAAGTGATAAGCTAATGGCAATACACCCACAATGCTACTGAAAGCATCCATTTGTATTTAATCTTTTACTAGGCTAATATTATAAGACAGATTGTCTGTGGAGGGTTTTGTAGAACATTCCAAGATGTTGTGCTTAATGGGTTGTGGTATCTGAATCCCAGATCTCTACTGATGAAAATTTGTCAGGTTGGGAAGCAAGATGAGGGCTTAATGAACAAAATCTAATCTAAGGGATGGAAGTGCTGTTCCTCTTAAATACAGAGAAATTAATGAGCCGAAAAAAAGGCACAAACAGTTTCTACAGCAACACTGAGTGATTTCCATAAAGGAGATGACCAGGGCTGGTTGAATGGGATATGCTTCAGTGTGCTGAGCTCTGGCTGGGCCTGGCTTACAGAACTGGGGAATGTCTTGTCATTCCTATCCTGGATCTGTTGTTTCCGTTCACACTGCTGTCACAACCCTACAGTGAAGGGCTTTCCCGTGCCTTAAAAGTAATTGATGTTTGTGTATTTAATTGGATAGGACATGTGCAGCCAGTGAAGCTCTTACTTTGACCTTGAGGACATATCTGCTGCTAAGAGATGAAGACTCAGATTTTAATCAATATAAAAAGTCTACAGTTGATTTTCTGTTCTAAATTCTGATAGAGTTTTTTTTCTTCTAGTTTAAGCTAAAATCGCTAAGATGTCATATTAGAATTTAGTTATGAGCTAAAGGCAGTTGCCAGGAGCAACCAGCCAGAGGCTGTTAATGAATTAACCCCTGTCATTGCGTCTAGACTAAGCCACTGAGTCTAGGTATATCCATTATTTGTCAGGTTGTTGTGACAGAAATACCTGACAGAAGCAATGGAAAGAGGTTAAGCTTTGTTTTGCTTCCTTGATGATGGAGAAGTCATAGTGGCAGGAAGTTGGCAACTGGTCACATCACATCTACTGCTGGAAACAGAAAGAGATGGATACACTTCAGCCCCCTTCTTCCTCTTCCACCCCTTTGAGATAGAATCTTACTAGAGAGCTCTGGATGGCCTGGAACTCACTATGTAGACCAGGATGGTCTTGAACTATCAGAGATCTGACTACCTCTGGTGGTGCCTCTGAAGGTTCCTTTATTGAACAGGATTGTTTTGACTATCCTGGGTTTTTTGTTTTTCCATACGAAGTTGAGTATTATTCTTCTGAGGCTTATGAAGCATTGTGATGGGATTTTGATGGGCATTGCATTGAATATGTAGATTGCTTTTGGTAAGATTGCCATTTTTACTATGTTGATCCTGTCTATACAAGACATGGGAGATTTTTCCATTTTCTGATATCTTCTTCAATTTTTATTTTTAAGGCTTAAAGTTCTTGTCATACAGATTCCTCACTTTTCTGGTTAGAGTTACCCCATATTTTATGTTATTTGTGGCTATTGTAAAGGGTAATGTTTCCCTGATTTTTTTCATCCCATTTATCATCTGTGTATAGGAGGGCTACTGATTTTTTTG
Organism: Microtus pennsylvanicus; assembly: GCF_037038515.1. Taxonomy (NCBI): domain Eukaryota; kingdom Metazoa; phylum Chordata; class Mammalia; order Rodentia; family Cricetidae; genus Microtus; species Microtus pennsylvanicus. The sequence goes on from NC_134592.1 coordinate 46,022,396, forward strand.
AGTTAATCTTGTATCTCACCATATTGCTGAAGGTGTTTATCAGCTGCAGGAGTTCTCTGGTAGAACTTTTGGGGTCACTTATATATACTATCATATCATCTGCAAATAGTGAAAGTTTGACTTCTTCCTTTACAATTTGTATTCCCTCGATCTTCTTTTGTTGTTTTATTTCTCTAGCTAAAACTTTGAGTACTATATATAGAGAGTGGACAGCCTTGTCTTGTTCCTGATTTTACTGGAACCGGTTTGAGTTTCTCTCCATTAAGTTTGATATTTGCTGTCTTGCTGTATATTGCCTTTATTATGTTTAGCTATGTTCCTTGTATTACTTCCTGATCTGTTCAAGACCTTCATAATGAAGGGGTGTTGGATATTGTCAAAGCTTTTTCAGCATCTAATGAGATAACCATGTAATTTTTTTCTTTCAGTTTGTTTATGTGTTGGATTACATTGACAGATTTTCATATGTTAAACCATCCCTGAATTTTTGGGATGAAGCCTACTTAATCATGCTGAATGATTCTTTTGATGTGTTCTTGAATTTGGTTGCCAGTATTTTATTGAGTACTTTTGCACCAATGTTTATGAGGCAGATTGGTCTTAATTTTCTTTCTTTGTTGTGTCTTTGTATGGTTTGGGTATTGGGATGACTGACAACTCATAAAAAGATTTTGGCAATGTTTCTTCTCTTTTTTATTGTATGGAACAATTCGAGCAGTAGTGGTATTAGCTCTTCTTTGAGTGTATATAGTCTTAATGAACTTTTCTTATTAGGCTGACAATATTCCCCAAAGAGCCAAAGACCACCTAAAAAGACCCTGAATACCACACATGAGAATCCTTCTTTTGAGTTTTTGGCCAGGACTATCTGAGAAACTTTCCAAATACACAGACTGTTTCTATTTCTGTGGTTGCCCTATAGAAGTGTGAGATAAGTTCTCTCTGCAGATAGACAATGAAACAGGGCCCAGAGACCCCTGAAATAGAACTGATGAGAAAGTCCCCTCCCTGAGAACTAGCTTTCAGGGTACCAGAAGGCATCATGTAAGCATCCAAAGGAGGGAGACAACCAACAGTCGTACTGAACTACGATATATGTGAATACCACTAACTGCCAGCACGGTGTGATAACTCCAAGGGTGCAATAATGGCAAGTATAACTTGTTGGTATAGTTGCTGGTGAAGGAAGAATGGGCCCTTTGTTCCGTCCCGCCTGGCTAGCTTAGCCCCCGAAATAACCACACAAAGATTGTATTAATTAAATTACTGCCTGACCCATTATCTCTAGCCTTTTATTGCTTAACTCTCACATCTTGATTTAAACCATATCCATTAATGTGTATCGCCACTTGACTGTGGCTTACTGGCATGAGTCTAACCAGCGTCTATCTCGGGCAGGAGAATCATGGTGTCTGCCACGTTTCCCTTCTTACCTGCATTCTGTCTCCTCCACTCACCTAAGGGCTGCCCTGTCAAAAGGCCAAGACAGTCTCTTTATTCAACCAATGAAAGCAACACACAAACAGAAGAACCTCCTGCACCAAATTGCATTTAAGTTCTTTTGAGCAAGAGGTAAATCATGCCTGAGACTGGAAAACTAGGGAGTTATCAGGGTTAGTGAAATCATGGGTCTTGGCAAAGACCTCACATCCACTACTTTAGTAAACTACCATAATCTCTAACTACATTATATATTTTTGTCCTTATACTCACAGATAAGTATAGTCTTTACCACTCATCTAGGAAATATCTCTTAGCAACAGACAAAGTCCACTACAGAAAAGCACAAACAATAAAAATGCACAGTTGTGGGTCCCATTCCCAATGGAGACACCTAGAAAACACCTCCTGTACCTATGATTCAGGGCACACCGTAGAGGAAGGAGTAGAAAAACTGTAAGAGCCAGAGGACCAAGGGAGTTTGCTGTGGGAGTCTTTCCTAGTAAGGCCACAAGGTAGATCAGTAAAGTCTTACCAAGATGACTGCTTAAACATGAGCTAAGCAGGAACAACAATGACAAATGTGCCAAAGTGGATGGGGGAAAGCAAAAGAGGTCTGAATCTTATCCAATGAACTACACAAAACTAAGGGATGCCGAGACTGGGGGAAATAGTCTTCCCTATGGAAGGGCAAGCCAATTGGTTATTCAATACCAAGGGGCTAGTTCTGAAAATGTACCTACAAGTAGTATTATAAAGGTTGAGAAAGATGTGTGTATGTATGTGTGTGTGTGTAAAAACAACGAAAAAGAGGCCATGTATTTGAACGCAAACAAGGAGTGTTATATGGGAGAGTTTGGAGAAAGAAATAAGATGGGAAAAATGTTGTAATAATATTAATAATCTCAAAATAAAAGGAATAATGTTTTCAAAGATGTAGGTTTGCTAAATCCATTAAAAATGTTGAGGTGGTACTTTGAAAGAGGAGCTGGGCCCCAGAGACTTCTCACTGCTCCTGTAGGGCACTGACATAGGATGCTTGCCTGAAGCCTTGAAGGTCCTGGTCTTTCACTGCTCCATTCTTCAAGGGTTTCAGTTTGTAGCCTGCCACATTACCCTACACGAGGCAAGACTGTTCTGGCCTCAAAAGCAGTGACACCTGACACTGAGTCATCCTATTATGAATGCCAATGCTTTCGGTCATCTGTTTTCAGAAGAGATTTTATCTGTGCTGGAGAGGAATTGACAAGCAAGTGTTCTCCATAAGCAGCTTATCTGGAAGCTCTTCAGCTGTCCCGAGTAGGACCCATGTGCCCCCATTTCACTTTTAGATTATGAGACTAGCTAATAAGTTTTATAAGTCGGTCACATTGGCCAGAGCTGGGAGCAATTTGACAGTTTAGTTAGGAGAGTCTTTTCATCCAAGACTCATCACAAGCTGTTTGCTTTGACCATGATCGTGGCGGTGCTGAGAGAGGCACACCTGTGTTTAGCTTTCCATCCAGGTCATTAGAAGTTTCTCCATACTTGATGCAAGGCCTTCTTGCAATTTTGACCTGTCTTGCTGCTTTCCATAAAGCAGATCCTTCAAATCTTCTGCTGCTTTATTCTTGTTCTTAGAAGTTGTAGTTGTGGCAGAATGAAAGATGACTAACCAGTGAGCTGTGGCCATCACTGATTTTCTACTTTCAGAGCCGTTAATCACTAAGTTTTGTTTCCAGGTCAGTCATTCAATGTGGCATATATTTGGCAACATTAGAAGTAGATTTTGTATACATCAGTGCCACGATGAACAAAGTAGTGTTAGATTAATTCAGTTCCAAGACAAAGCGATTCAAGAGAGAGACCTAGAAATATGTGAGACTGTCTTTTTTCATAAGTAGAGAAAATCCACTTTATAAAGGTATAAAGTATAATATTATAAACACATTAACAAACGTGGCCATACATATTTAATTCTAGCATTCTTAAGCCTTTGCAGAAGAATCACAAGTTTGAGGCTAGCCTTGGCTGCATAGCAAAATGCTCTTTCAAAAAGCAAAACCAGCCAGCCAACCAACCAAACAACTAACCAACCAACCAACCAACGAACCAGTCAATAATGGGATACAAAAAAATCAAATCAATGACTACACCAAACAACCCCTAATTTATAGGTACTTATTGTCGAATATTCTGACTTTATGTAATAGTGTCTATCATAACTTTGTCTTGAAGTACAGCAGGTTTATTTACAACTGGGTCACTCAAACATGAGTGTTATGATATTAAAAAGCCTGCAATATCACTAGTGATTTGAATTTTTCATCTTCATAGTTTGATGGACTCGCTCTCATTTGCTCACTCTGAATGCAAACATATTTATGTTTTACATGACTGTAAAAGACAGAATTTAGAGATAAGCAACTGACTAATGCCTAACAGATGGCGAGAGGATCTTGCTGTTTGTGGGTGTATGTTCAGGGTGGGTGGCAATTATGAAATCCCTGGGTTTCATAAAATAAAATGGAGATTTTTATTTGAGTTCTGACTATACAGAGAAGACGACACTGTGGTGTCTAGTTGGTCTGGGTCACTAGATGATCACAAGTTCTTGCAAAGCTAGTCACATGAGTTCTTGCTGATTTGTCTTCTTCAGGTAGCCCATGTAGATGGTGGGCAGTGAGCAGTAGCTGGGTGACTCTTTCACCATTGTCTTATTATCACGAAAACTCCACAAAGGAGTGATGGAGATGATCCGCTCACACTCTCATAACAAAAAATACCTTTGAGGACATGTGTGTATGTATTAATGGGCTTCTATAGTATTATTGATGAGATTTGGGAAAAAGCCTGTGATGTCCATGTAAAACCTAAACCTAGAAAAGTCATTTGGAGAGGGCAGAACAGTATTCAAGTGGCAGGCCTGTTCAAGATCTAGAAGCAGCTGGGTCTTCTTGGGGACTCAGCTAGACCCCCATTTTTCTTGGGCTGTTTCCAGAATCATTTGTCAAGGTATCTAGGAATCATAGTCATTTGTACCTCGAGTGACAGGTCCACCAACTTTGGCCCCATCTATATCCCCTGAAATGGTTCTGTAATTTGGTACAAGGGTCTCTTAGCTACTGTCTTAAAGCAGCCCTGTTGACCCAGAGACTCAGAGGGAGATGCCTGTCCATGTCCTTGTCAACCCATGCCTCACTGCAGATGCTGAAATAGCACTGTATTTCAACCGCAGCCCTTCTCAGCTGCAGTCTGGGAACAGCTGTGTCCCCCATAGACCTGGAGGGAGATACAGTCATTCATGTCTCCTAATGTAGGCCTGTAGACCCTGGTTTCAGTTTTGGATGCTGAAATAATATTAGTGTAATGCTAGCCCTCTCAAATGAGTTTGAAAGTATTTCTTTATGTTCATTTTTTTTATTGGAATGGCTAAAAAAGGATTGGTGTTAAATCTTTAAATATTTTGTTGACTGCATCAAGGAAGCTAACAGATCCCAGGCTTGTTTTCATAGAGAGGCTTCTTATTACTGATTCAACACTCTTATTCATGATTGTTCTTTTCAGATTGTCTGTGTCTTCATGACTCACTCTTGGCAGGCTGCATGTTTCTTGGAATGTCTCCATTTTTCTAGATTATTCAATTTTGTGGATATAATGGGCCACAGCAGCCTTTTGTCATCCTGTGTGTTTCTGTGCTATCAGTTGTAATGTCTTCACTTTCTTTTATAATTTTATTGAATTCTGTTCTTTTCCTATAATTTAGATAAAATTTGTTTATATTTCCTAAGAAACTTGGTTTTATGGAATTTATTTTTCTAAGTCTTTATGTCAGAATAATTATATTAGAATGAAAGCAAAGTAGTGCATTCAATTGTGAACCAAACTTTGGTGCAACTTATATTGGGAACAGAGAAGTTAAAAATCAAAACTTAACTTCCCATTTGGCTTATATGGAATTAGAATCAAGTAAAAAAAAGCATATCTCTGCTCCCCAACAATTATTTATTGTTTGAAAATGTTATCTTTTCCTTGCCTTTAAAAAACTTACACAATTTGGAATGTACAAAAAGCAAAGTGATTACTACATTCAATTTAGGTATCTGTCCCCTCACACATTTGTGTGTGTGTGTGTGTGTGTGTGTGTGTGTGTATTCCCTGGTTGTCTGAAACCTACTCTGCAATTTCTAATGCATAATCTATCATGATGTATGGAGATATCAACTCTGTAGGCTACAGGTCTATTTATGACACACATGTGCAACTTTGGATTTTTTTGACTTACAGCTGTGAACCATCCTTCCCCCTTTGCAGTGATTTCATTGTAATCTTTTTCTATGCAAGTGATTTTTAAAGCTTTTACACTAAGAATATCATAAAACCATATCATAAAGAATATTTTTCTTTATATGTGTGACTTATTTCATGTGACATTATGCCCTCCAGGATGTTCTATACTATTGCAGATGCTGTTTGTGTTGTACACACACACACACACACACACACACACACACACACACCCTGAATAATTATATATATATATATATATATATGAATGTGTGTGTGTGTATCACAGTTTCTTTTTCCACTTATGCAGCCATGGTTTCCACACGTTTCTCATTGTAAATAATGCTTCAGTAGTTATGGAAACAGGAATGTCTTCAAGTGCTCATTTTATGATTATTTCCCAGTGGGTCCTTACCAAGGACTGCAGCGCCACATGGTAGCTCAAACTTTAATTTGTTGATGAATCACCACACTGTTGCTTATAGTGACTCTGCCAATTTACATTTCTGATGGTAGCATACAAAAATTACACTTTTGTATATGGTAACCAACAGCTGTGGTGTTGTGTCTCTTTAGTGGCAACTGTTCTGACAGATGTGAGTTGCTGCCTCGCTGTCTTTATGATCCTCAATGCTGTTGAGCAGATTCAAATGCAGTGGTGTATCCTGTTTGTAAGTGTCTATTGACTGACCAAGATACTGTGCTCTTGAATCGCTTTAGTTCCATATGTATTTGGGCTGTTAACTCTTTATTACACATGGCTTGCAACACTTCCTGCAATGCATATGTTTTTGTCTCATTTTGTTATTTATTCTGCTGAGGGAGACTTCCTTTCCCCTGCTCTTCCCTTCACTCTTCTCCCCCTTCCTCATTTTCCTCTCCCCCCTTTCTCTTTCTTTCTTTCTGTCTTTGAGATTTTGGTGGTTTACAGCATTGACATAGTTGATGTTGCTGAACTTTCTGTTAATTTTCTTCTAGGCATTTTACAGAGTCATGCCTTAAGTTTAGGTATGTAATCTACTTTGAACTGACTTTTATACCTGGCCTATGTAGCAGTTTGAAGGAGAAAGTATCTTGATAGTGTAGAAGGAGCTGTGGGCTGCGTTCCCACCACCTGGCTCCTGGCCGCCTGGCTAGCTTATGCCCCGAAATAACAACTCACAAATTGTATTCATTTAAACACTGCTTGGCCCATTACTTCTAGCCTTTTAATGGCTAATTCTCACATCTTGCCTAACCCATATTTAGTATCTGTGTAGCACCAGTGTTACTGGGAAAGATTCAGCATGTCTGACCTGGCGGCTTGCTTTATTGCATCTGCCCTGGAGAGGGGAGGCATGGCATCTGACTCACTTCCTCTTCCTCCCAGCATTCCATTCTGTTTACTCCACCCACCTATGTTCTAACCTATCAGGCCAAGCAGTTTCTTTATTAACCAACGACCTTCCTCCATCATAAAAGGATCCAACATTTGTGCAATGGGTCCCCAGTTGACAGTGCTGTTATGGAAGGTCCAGGAGACTAGTTCTCAACTGTCCTAATGCTGCGATCGATCCTTTACTACAGGTCCTCAAGTTCTGCTGACCTCCAATCATAAAATTGTTTTTGTTGCTATTTCATAACTGTCATTTTACTGCTGTTATAGACTGTAATGTAAATATCTGCTTTCTGGTGGTTTGTGTGACCCCCGAGAAAGGGTCATTTGACACCCAAAGGGGTTGTGCCCCATAGGTTGGGAACCGCTGGTCTAGGATGTAAGGTGTTACTACAAGAAGTATTTCTCTAAAAGAGCCCATGGAGCAAGGGATTGAGTAACATATTCTTCCACAAGATCATCTGCCTTGCAGTAAATAACTTCCTATGAACACTATAATAGTTCCTCAGGGACAGGAAGGTCAAAGAACTGGACAGCAGGCACCTATGAACTGGCACCAGGATCCTTTAATTCAAAGCAGTGATTGTGAAGTAAACTTTTCTGCATCTCATCTGATATTCTGCTCTTGACAGCATTAGCTGAGCCAAAATAGTGACTGACCCCCAGAAGCTGACAAATGAACAAGTCAGAGAGAGAAAACTAATTTATTCTGACTGCTTGTCAAGCATGGCCCTAACTAGCCTCATCTTCTTGCCCTAAAAGGTGTAAGATTCTAACCTTTGCTTCCATAGCATCTGCGATAAATAACAAAATGGGAAAGCACTTCCATCCGTGAAGGGTGTACATTAGAGGCACCACTAATAGCTGAGTGTGCTTAAAAAACAGTGATCTTCCGCGATCAGGGCCAGGGGTCAAATATGTTGACCTTAATTTCTCTCCCATTAGAAAATTCTCTTTTTAATTTAGGATTATTTACCAGGGAAAGGACTGAATTCTCCAAAATTTCTGTGTGATACAGAGTTCTTAATGAGCTTCTACTTGAGGCAGATATAGCAGAAATAATGTACTGGTTCACAAGTTTTTTAAATTTTTTTCACAAAGGCATAGTGATAAATATTTGATGTGGGCATAGGACTGGAGACTTAGGAAGTTTTCTGTCACTGTTTAGGGGAATTCTAGAGTCAGTATCTTTTTTTAAGTCTCCATTTTCTTGTTTTTAATTCCTTCTGAAGTTCACTATTACTGTATTCCAAAGGTTGACTCACTCAGTCATCCAAGTGACTGACTTTGTGACCTTGGGTTGGAGGGCACAGGATGTAATAGAAGTTTAAGTGATCCTGTCTCCCCAAGAAAAACAAACAACTTAAATAAACAAACACGTGTAGAATGGGTCTACCACTCTAGATCAGGTGGTGCAGGAGGACATTGCTATTGTTGTCTATAGACACATTCCTGAAATGTGTGAACCCTATCATGACTGGACCCCAACATGCCTATGTGTTGAGTGAATGAAGAGACCAGGATTATTGCATTTATTCTAAGGTAGGTAACTCTGCATAACAGATCCAAAAAATGGATAGGGCTTGAAGAGGTCTGGACATGGTGGTGAGATTGAGGATGTTTGGGTAGAGAGGGGAGGATTCAGAAGACAGTGAGGGCTCAATATATGCAAGGTGGGTTGGGGAGTTTATAAAATTTTAGTCTATTCTAAGATTTAGACTTAGTAGTCACACCCCTTGCAAAGGTGGCTTTTAGCTTCTCTGCTATCCTGTTCCTTATGTTTTACCTGCTTTACAGAGATGTTAAGAGAGTTGAAGGAGATAATATACCAGAGAGCACTTTTGAAAAGAAGAACTCTTATGGAGAAAGCTCCTATTTAACTGTTAAAAATATGTTATGTTCAAGTTAAAATTGTTCAGAAGTGCTTAGTCTCTTTAAAAAGCGATTGCTACTGGCAGTAGCCATTTTGATGGACAGTTATTGCCTCACAGCTGAAGTGAGTAGAATAATCAATTTTCATGGTGTGTCGATGACCTATGGCTGAAAAGAGAGGCTCAGGGGTGAGCAGGTGACTCTTATCTCATATAAAGCTGGCAGCCCAGGGACCCGGGAACCCATGAGAGATGAGCTTGGGTAACAACAGAAATCCATACTTCTGCCTAATCTGGAAATCCATTTTGATAAAGATAATAAGCAGGGGAAGCAGATCTGTAGAGGAAAATAGCTTCCTGGTGAAGGCATGCCAGGCAGAGGTTTTGTTGGCAAGAGTATTTTGCTGTTCCAGTTTCTGGTTTGAAGGGCTTTGATTTTAAGGGCCTGGGAAGTTACAGGCTGGGACTGGAGCCCTGGCTCATGGTTCATCCTCTATGGCTGAACCTGTGTCTAAAGCCCCTTCAGTCAGCCATGTCTGTGTTCCTCTGCTGCCCTCGGCAACAGTGTAGAAGCACAAGGCTGACTCCCTTTTGCAAATAACCACTCTCTGGCTCTCTTGGCCCAGAGGTTTGTTCATTCACGTGTTGGCTGGATTGGGGGGACAGACCAGCTGGACTGTGCACACCCTGAGGATGGCAGTTTCCCTGGTTGGGAAGAAAGTTCCTTGGGATTGGGATGTGTCTAGAAGTAGGGAGCAGGCCTGGGAATGCAAAAACCTTTGATTTCTTTGGGAGAGGCACAACCAGAAAAAAGCCAGGGTAGAGAAAGATTTTTTTTAACAGTATAAATTTTTTAAAAAAAAGCAAGATAGGGTAGAAGAGATGCCTCAGTGCTTAGGAGTGATTACTGCTTGTGGTGGTTTGAATAAGAATGTCCCCCACAGGCTCATATAGTTAAACAAATTGTCTCCAGTTGGTGGTGATGGTGGGTGAGGTTTGGGATGTGTGCCTTGTTGAAGGAAGTAATTTCCTGGAGATGGGCTTTGGAAGTGTAAAGTCCCATTTGCAGTTGTTCTCTCTGCTCTGTTCCTGCAGTTCAAGATGTGAGCTCTCAGCCTGGGTCTCCAGCTACTGTGTCTGTGACCGTCCCTGCTGCCTTGCCTTCAGCTTCCCTGTCTCATGGACTTCTAACCCTCTGGAGCTATGAGCTCAAGTAATCTCTTTCTTCTATACATTGCCTTGGTCATGCTGTTTTATCACACCTATAGAAAAGCAACTAATACATGGCTCTTCCAGAGGACCTGAGTTCAGTTTCAAGCATCCACATGGGGGTATTTCACAACTATCTGTAACTCTAGTTCAGTGGCATCCAACATCTTCTTCTGGTCCTCTCAGGCAATGGCACACACATGGCAGATACCCATATGGATATATGCATATGAATAATAATAAAAATAAATCTTAAGAAGAGCAAGTTAATGAAGGTTAAATGCAAAAGGCCCTATTCATCCAGTGAGGGACAGAATGACGTCTCTAGAAAACTGTATAAGGAAATAAAGGCAAGCAAAGGAAGCTGTGATGTATCTGGCTGAGAGAAAAACAATACTTCAGGGATCTATTGGGATGTGTGTGATCTGTCAGCCCTCTAGCTCACGACCTCACCTAGCTTTCATATGTATCTCTTGCCAGTATTTTGTTCTCCAACCACATTTGTCTCCATGATGTCTTTCAAAGGTCCTGGTCACACATGTATGTCCTCCTGCATGGAGCACTCTCTATAACTGCTCGTGGATGCTTTGTATAGATGCCATCTTCTCTGCCATCTGACTGGTTTAAGATTGAATCTCGCACTCCTAATCCTTCCATTCTTCTCACCCTGCTTCCCCAATCACTCCCAATACCTGTTGTCTTCTATATAACCAAAACTGTGCTCACTGGATTTTCTTGTCTGTTGCTGCTCGTGGGAATGTAAACAGGCACCAGGTATTTGGAGTGTCTTCTAAATGAATGAAGCATCTTCAGTTAAGGTATGTAGTAAGCATTCCTAAAAACAACTATCAGAGTTTCCTAACAATATCTTGGATTTATAATTTCCATGCTTCCAGACACAGAAGAGTACTAACTAGGTGTTTTTTTCACCATTTTTTTCTGGTTCCATGGCTCTTACTTGTTGAGCTGGCAGCCTTCACTGTCTCTGAGAGCACAGTCATTTCCAAGTAAGTAGCCAAAGAACTTTAGTGAAGGGTCTCAAGATCAATATCTAAGCCACCTGAGGACAGAAACTAGGAATGTGGAGCGTTGACTCTGAACATTCCATCTTTTATCCTTAGAATCATTTTTCTTTTTCATTTTTGCTTTTCTATGCTCTTTCTTTCCTCTTTCAAATTTTAGAGTAAGGTGCTATGTCAGGACGCCAAGGGCACAGAGGAAATTCTTCGTTGACAGTTGAGTTGAGGGGATTTCTATAGTGGGAAATGTCAACATTATGTAGACAGCTCGCATAGAAGGTAGGCCAAAAGATTCTGTGAACAAAGATCTTTAAAGGTTACTGGTGCAGGGCTTCCCAGGGCAGCCCTGGATACCGTGGTGAGATTCTGCACACTAGAGATCTAGAAGTGGTGATGGCTTAGAAATTCTTAAATGATTTTAGGTCTCAACACAATCTTTGATTAAACTGAGATATTTTCATCTTGAATGCTTCCTACATGTTTTGTATCAATTTTTCATTTCCGTTTCTATATAGTTACATACTTAGATACAAATGTCAGTTTAAACGTTTGTAAATATATCAAAGCATAAACTGTACCAATTGTAATAACTATAGCAAGTTCCCTGTCAAGAACAGGACCAAACATTAGTCCTGAATTATCTTATTTACTCCCAGTAACTTTATTCTACAGTTGAACAAACCAATGCACCATAGATGGCAATCATTATTTAATAGATATTTATTGTCCATGCATTCTTCCTATAGCTTCAAATATGTGTCATAAATAAATTTACAATGTAAGATGAGGGAGAGACATATATATCAAGATATGTTAGTATAAGTGTGCAATTAGCAAACAGGACAAAATCCCAACAGTGGGGGTCTTGGTGACTGCTGCTTGCAAGTTAATGCCACTTGGTGATGTCCCTTGTGTTCCTTGTCAAGTTGAGATAATGGTGTTCAACCTCCTCATTGTAGAATAGTTAAGAGAAAGGATTAATGTTTAATGGTTTAGAGGATTTAGGGCTTATAGAGCTAAAGATATGTTGACTTGGTGTGCTTCCTATGCTGATGTAGTGGAATTTCCTTGTGCTATTTTGCCAATGACATTGAATTCATTTTAAGAGTAGACCAGATTTTCCATTGTTATATCTTATTCCCCCTGAATTGTGGTTGTGATCAAGGGCTTTTCTGTCATTTCAACTGTATTCTTTGTCCCCTAAAAGTTCTAAGATGTCCACATTTGTTTCTGTTTACATTTCCAAAAGCCTTATAGTCCGATTAATGCTTTGCTTCCTAGATTTTTAGTCCAATCATGGTATCCAATCATGGTTTCCGTTTATCTCCAGGGATGAAAACAATTTGAAATCTTCTAATAAAATGCACTATAATTTGTTATTATTTATAACCTGGCATCAGTGAGTGTGATATCCATAGAAAAGTTGACAAGGTATTGAGTAGCTTTCTTTTGTTGTTGCTGTTTTAAAAAATGAATAACTTTGACTGGACCACAAAGTGCCCACTGCACTTACCCCAATGTAAATCTTCAGTCAGGTAATACAGCCAGTAAAAATCTGGTATCTTAGAGAACCTGAAATACTGCCTACATCCAATGAGATGAATTGTCTTGTGCTTGTTATTGTATATCTTTATTATGTATAGAGTAGCTCACTAAATCACAATGATAGTACTCATTGATGAAATCAAACATTCCTTAATTTTATTTCATTTAATTCTGTCAGTTCTGGTTTGACCCACTTAGATAGCGTGGAAGTAACCAGAGGTTCCTATGCCCACAAGTTTCACCTAAAACTGTGATATGCTCACCAAGGAACATGTGATAAGTTGACAAGATTAAGTATGCCCAATGGGCTTTATCCTGGAGAAACCAAGAGTTTTCCAAGTTACTCTTTAGTCTCTCAAGAACACATCTAGAAAATGCACTATTGGGTACATTACTGTTTTAGTCACTATTAGATGCCCAATTTGTCATGCATATCGGGTACTCAGAATATTTGGATGAATGACTCACTTAGGTGACTGCTATATAGCATGATGTTGGACATGTGACAGATCTTTAGTTACTAAAAATAGATTCAGAAAGAATCATGGGAAAAGAACCATTATAATTTATATGCCTTTCTAAGGCGTTAGTAGGGGTGGGGTTGCCAGTGTGGCTGATTTGGGTTATGTGGTAGATTTGACTTACGATTTTCTTTCTCTCCTCTGCATTTGCTCCAATCATTGTCATTCTTCTGACAGGGGTGGCTCATCTGGAATTCTGGGTGATCAGCACCATAGGAAAATGTTTCCAAGGTGCTTTGTTAAGGAAAACTTTGAACTACCTTCCAGAGCGTACTTGAAATTTACGTCCAACTTGCTATGGAGAGATTAGTCTAATGCTGGACACTGCCTAGCGCCTAAAATGTGTGACTTCTAAAAATACACACCCTCTACCAATAACATTTGCCACGAGAACTTCAAACTCTTGCTTAGAGGTTGGAGAGAGTTGGCTGGATGGCAAAAGCAAATTTATTTAAATACCATTTTTACATTAGTTTCAGAATAGTAACATTTTATCTTTTTCTGTTTTACAATGATTGATAGGCATTGAAGCAGGACAGGAGAGTCAGGGAAAAAAAAAGCAATTAATGAATAAGGGTCCAAGGACCAACAGTGAAGGGGGAAAGATCTTTTGAGAGCTAAAGAAGAGAGAATAATTGATGGTTCCATTTTGGCTTAATGTTATTTCTGGATCTCTTTTATAATGTGTTATTTACTACATAGCTTATGGCTGACAGAAAATAAACAGCATTTGCAATATAATGTCTTTAGCTCTGCCGTGCACTTGCTCATCCCACTTGCCTGTCAAGTTAGAACTCCAGCCAACATCTGTCAAAGTCTCCTGTGATGGCGTCTGTTTTTAATAAGCCTGGCACTATAATTACCTTATTGCAAAGTTAAAGCCAAATGACACTTATGATGAAGGTTTCACGGCTAAACAGTAAAGCCAGTGAAGCATGTGCAAACCAACTGTCAGACAAGAAGGAACTGCTCCAGGATTTGTTTCTTTACTGGTGACGGGGTCACTTCATTTATGTTTGGGGACGATGTCACAGTTAAAGCAAGGAGCAGAGGAGGACTGGGAAAGAGGCTCACTGATACAGTTTTGAGAAGGTTAATGATCAAGAACATCTCTTCACTAACACCTATCTTATGTGCTCACAGAAATATTTTCTAACCTTAAACTTCTGAGGATTAAAATTTTGTCTACCAATTTTATAAATGAGGAAACTGAGGCAGTGAGGATTTTTGAGGTACGTGCTCAAGACCACCCAGCTGGCAAGTGGCAAAACTAGACCGTGAACCTAGTCTAGATTATTCTAAGTCTGGTGAGGGTCTCCCTTATGCCATAGCTGCTGTATACTTGTGAAGGATTTCGTTAAACTTGGCTGAGGCTGTGGTTGGCATGGAAACCAAAGTACAGTTTTTCCTGGCTCCACAGTAGCATCACAGGATACGTTAGTATATGTGGTTATCCTTTGGACTTCATGGCCAAGATCCTTCTCTGTTTTACATTGCCTGAAGTTCTCTGTTTTTGTGACAAGCATAATAAATCATGGATTGCAATATCACTAACCATCGCACCGCACCTCATAGCAGGCCAAAGAAACCCTGAAAATAAATGGATGCTGCCTCTCATCTTTGCACGTGTGGATGATGTGATGGTGACAGAATGGTATTGTGTCTAAAAGGCGTCATTTAGGGTGTGACACAAAAATGAGTTATTGAATTGCTTGACCTCTCTGGAGTCACAGAATACCAAATTTTGGGTATTTTCTCTCTTACTATTTCAAGGCAAATGGATAGTAAGAGGACCAGATTCTTTTCCCCACTTCACAAATAGCTCACACTGCATTAGTTTCAAGAAGTGCCCGGCTGGTGTGTCTCAAAAGAGCCATGTCCCATCGCTGAAGTAATAATCAGACGTTGTAGCATAGGCTTCAAATTAATTTACCAAGTGTGTAGGGTATTTTTATTCCTAAGACAACTGTCAAGAGAGAGTTCTAAAATAATGAAACGATGAAAGCTAAAAATAGCTGTTAAGTGTTAGACTCACAGTCACAGGGGTGTGAAGTTGGTGTAGAAGATAATGGCATCTCTGACTGCAGGAGCTATCATCTGGTGGTATGATGCTACGCTGGCAATGATGGAGACTGCTGAAAGGGAGCTAATGGCATGTGGGTCACATCTAATCATCATCAAGCCTCGTGCTGTATACTAAGGGAACCTAGGGAATCAGCTAACAGGTAGGTGTTGGAGAGAAAGCTGGTCCTTCTTCATTAGGCTCACCATCCCCATCTGTCTTTCTCCTTGTTGTCTTCAAGGTTGGTTGAGGGAGAGACCTTGGTACTGGAATGATCCATGAGTATGGTACAGGACTGATTTTTACTTCATCATAGTAAGCTATGGAGGTGTCTAAGCCTTGATTTTCTGCAGTTGGTATTAGAAGGTGAAGTTCTTAGTATCGCTGTCATCATTTTGACCTTGTGAAGCAACAGATTAGATTCTCTATGATATGCTTGTTATATCTACATATCCTACTCAGAAATGCTGAGGCTTCCTTGTATCCACTGTCTTTTTTAAATTGATTTTATTGAGCTACACATTTTTCTCTCTTCTGCTTCAACCCTCTCCCATGGTCCCCATACTCCCAATTTACTCAGGAGATCTTGTCTTTTTCTACTTTCCATATAGATTAGATCCATGTATGTTTCTCTTAGGGTCCTCATTGTTGTCTAGGTTTTCTGAGATTGTAATTTGTGGGCTGGTTTTCTTTGCTTTATGTTTAAAAACCAATTATGAGTAAGTCCATGTGATAATTGTCTTTCTGGGTCTGGGTTACCTCATGCAATATAATGTTTTCTAGATCAATCTATTTGCCTGCAAATTTCAAGATGTCATTTTTTTCTGCTGTGTAGTACTCCATTGTATAAATGTACCACATTTTCCTTATCCATTCTTTGGCAAAGGGCATTTAGGTGGTTTCCAGGTTCTGGCTATGACAAATAATGCTACTATGAACATAGTTGAGCACATGTCCTTGTGGCATGATTGAGCATCCTTTGGATATATACCCAAAAGTGGTATTACTGGGTCTTGAGGAATGTTGTTTCCTAATTTTCTGAGAAATCGCCACACTGACATCCAAAGGGGCTGTGCCAGCTTGCATTTCTACCAGCAATGCAGGAGTGTTCCCTTTTCCCCACAATCTCTCCAGCATAAATTGTCATCAGTGTTTTTGATCTTGGCCACCCCTACAGGTGTAAGATGGAATCTCAGAATTGTTTTAATTTTCATTTCTCTGATGACTAAGGGCATTGAACATTTCCTTAAGTGTCTTTCAGCCATTTTAGGTTCCTCTGTTAAGAGTTCTTTGTTTAGGGCTGTACTCCATTTTTTATTTGGATTATTTGTTCTTTTGATGACAAATTTCTTGAGTTCTTTGTATATTTTGGAGATTAGACCTCTGTCTGATGTGGGGTTAGTGAAGATCTATTCACATTATATAGGCTGTGATTTTGTCTTGTTGACCATCTCCTTTGCTTACAGAAGCTTTTCAGTTTCAGGAGGTCCCAATTATTAATTGTTTCTCTCAGTGTTTGTGCTGCTGGGATTATATTTAGGAAGTGGTCTCCTGTGCCAATGCTTTCAAGTGTACTTTCCACTTTCTCTTCTATAAGGTTCAGTGTTCCTGGCTTTATGTTGAGGTCTTTGATCCATTTGGACTTGAGTTGTGTGCATCGTGATAGATATAGGTCTATTTTCATTCTTCTGCATTTTGATAGCCAGTTATGCCAGCACCATTTGTTAAATATGCTTTCTTTTTTTCCATTTGATATTTTTTGCTTCTTTGTCAAAAATCAGGTGTTCATAGGTGTGTGGACTAATACCTGTGTCTTCTATTGGTTCCATTGATCCTCCTGTCTGTTCTTATGCCAATACCAGGCTGTTTTCAGTACTGTAGCTCTGTAGTAGAGTTTGAAGTCAGGGATGTAATGCCTTCAGAAGTTCTTTTATTGTACAGGATTGTTTGGGTTATTCTGGTTTTTTTTTGCATTTCTGTATGAAATTGAGTACTATTCTTTCAAGGTCTATGAAGGATTTTGCTGAGATTTTGCTTGGCATTGCATTGAATCTGTAGACTGCTTTTGTTAAGATTGTCATTTTTACTGTTAATTCTACCTATGCAAGAGCATGGGAGATCTTTCCACTTTCTGGTTTATTCTTTAATTTCTTTTTTCAAAGATTTAAGGTTCTTGTCATACAAGTCTTCCACTTGTTTGATTAGAGTTACTCTGAGATATTTTATGCTATTTGTGGCTATTGTGAAGGGTGATGTTTCTCTGATTTCTTTCCCAGCCCTTTTATCATCTGTGTACAGGAGGGATACTGATTTTTTTGAGTTAATATTGTATTTTGCTACATTACTGAAAGTGTTAATGAGTTGTAGAATTTTTGGGATCGCTTATGTAAACTATCATATCATCAACAAACAGTGAGAGTTTGACTTCTTTTCTGATTTGAATCCTCTTGATCTCCTTTTATTGTCTTATTGCTCTAGCTAGGACCTCAAGAACTATATTGAATAGATATGGAAAGAGTGGACAACCTTGTTGTAGTACGAGCGGCGGGGCTGTGTCCCCGGCACCCGGCCGCCCACATGGCTAGCTCTAGCTTATGCCCCGAAATAATTACACGGAAACTGTATTCTTTTAAACACTGCCTGACCCATTAGTTTCAGTTTCTTATTGGCTAGCTCTTACATATTGATCTAACCCATTTCTATTAATCTGTGTAGCCCACGAGCTGGCTTACCAGGAATGATCTTAACCTGCGTCTGTCTGGAGTGGGAGAATCATGGCGACTCTCCGACTCAGCTTCTTTCTCCCAGCATTTTGTTCTGTTTTCTCTGCCTACCTAAGGGTTGGCCTATCAAATGGGTCTAGGCAGTTTCTTTATTAATAAAAAATCACTCCCACATCACAACCTTGTCTTGTTCCTGATTTCAGTGGGATTGCTTTGAGTTTCTCTCCATTTAGTTTGATGTTGGCTGTTGGCTTGCTATATATTGCCTTTATTATGTTTAGCTATGTTCCTTGTATCCCTGCTTTCTTCAGGACCTTTATCATGAAGGGATGTTGTATTTTCTCAAAAGCTTTTTCAGCATCTAATGAGTTGATCATATAGTTTTTATTTTTCAGTTTATATGGTGAATTACATTGACATATTTTTGTATTTTGAATCATCCCTGCATCTCTGAGATGAAGCCGACTTGATCATGGTGGATGATGGTTATAATGTGTTCTTGGATGCAGTTTGCCAGTATTTTATTTTTGCATCAATGTTCATGAGTGAGATTGGTCTGTACTTCTGTTTCTTAGTATTGTCTTCATGTGGTTTGAGTATCAGGGTAATTGTAGCCTCATTAAAAGAGTTTGGCAATGTTCCTTCTTTTTCTATTGTGGTATCAACTGTCTTTAGACCTGGGCATTTCTCATGTTCCCACTTACCTCTACTGATGTATGACTCTTTTATAGTTTTATCCATGCTCATATCCAGAGCAAATATACAATTGATGTGTGCAAGGTCAATTTAGTTTAGAAGGAGACACTGGGTGTGTGCTCTGCCCAGTGCCAGTACAGTGGACTCATTTGATCTATGTCTAGTATTACCTAGATCCTAAAAGAACATAATAATGTTTATTATGTAATTTCAAGCATCTATCCTGACTGTAATGAGAAGCCAGTGATAGTGGCATTTATGCAGAAGTAGTGTGCACAATAATCCATTTAACTATTCTAGAGACAGGATTGAAAAAAAACTATGAATTTGGATCATTTTAGCAAAGCTTCTTGGAGCAGTGAAGGTCAATGCCATGGGCTGCAGAATGGCACAAGTGGCTGGATCATCTTAGTCATGGTGAAGGAAATGCATGAACAAAGTGGTGGCCTCCTACTAAGGCTCAGTTTTCAAACTGTAATCATTTTGAGTCTGTAAATGCTACTGATTAGATCACAGGGAACATTTATTACCTCCAGACCAAGGCAAACTTCAAATACGCGGATACCATTTTTAGTGCTGTGTTAAATAGTCAGTGTACACAATGATGGGTTTATTATGATATTTTTATTTATGTGTAGCAAATACTTTGCTTCTCTTCACTCCCTATTTATCTATGTTGTCTTCTTCCCTCTCCTGTTCTTCTTCCTCATCTCAAAGAGCTCCTCCTCTACTTTTATATGCTTATTATACAACTAGATTTGAAGGGTTTGCATATATAATTACAAAGTATACAATTATATACTTAAAATAATATATATATATTATATGTTAATATTTCTGATTCATGTCAACATATATTAAATCTAGACCCAATATATAAGAGAAAACATGTGACTTTTGTCTTTTTGAACCTATCTTATTTTTCTTACCATGATGTTCTTTAGTTTCATCTATGTCCCTGCAAATGTCATAATTTTATTCTTTATGTCATAAGAAAACTTCTTGTGGATATACATACATGCCATGTTTTCCTTATGCATTCATCTGTTTATGGGCATTTAGGCTAATTCCATAAGCTGAACGTCATGACTAACATTACAGTAAACACGAGTGTGTACAGGCATAGATTCTTTTGGGTGTATATACAGAGGTAGTATTACTGCATCATATGTTATTGGTTTTTAGTTTCTTGATGAAACTCCATACTGATTTCCATTGAGACTCCTCTAATTTGCACATAAGTAGTGTATAAGTGTATGTGTAAATGCTGTAGCTTCCTTGGCAGCATTTGTTATTTTTATTATTTTTAAATTTATTTATTATGTGTACAGTCTTTTGCTTTCAGCACCAGAAGAGGGCCCCAGATCTCATTACAGATGGTTGTGAGCCACCATGTGCTTGCTGGGAATTGAACTCAGGACCTTTGGAAGAGCAGCCAGTGCTCTTAACCTCTGAGCCATCTCTCCAGCCCCAGTATTTGTTTTTTTTTTTTGTTTTGACTAATGTTTTTCAAAATATGCCCTTGTATATAACCATATTAGAACCATGTGGGACACTTGAAAGTACCCCTTTCTGGATCCTCTCCTTGTCCCTTTTGGATATGAATCCCTAAGAGTATGGCCTAGGAATCTGCATTTTAAATACTCTTCATGTGGGATTCTTATACTCATTGAAATGTGAGAATTGGCAGTATAAAACAAGCTGGAAGCTAACATATACCTGTGATACAAATCCCCTACAGAAATGTTTTCATTTAAAGATGGTTGTTTTGGAGAAACAGATTTTCTTGCACATATGAATTGTCAATAAAAGATAGTAAGTAGCTATTTCAGTCAGAGCCACATGGAATGAGGTTCATGGTTTAGACCACAGCTTAGCACATATGGGTATTAAACTGGATATATTCACTTATAAAGAACCTGGATCACGCTAATAGTGTTACAAGAGTAACACGTAAATTTGACCACTGCTTATTAGCTCTGGGTAGAGGTTGTGGCTTATTGAAGAGTCAGGACCACTATATTGCAGAGTCCACAGGAACAAGGTTGAGTGACTCAGTTAATAAAGAGTTATCGAACTAGTCTGCAATTGTATTTTGGCTTATTTTTCTCACTAGAGTGAACACTGAGCATTTTGTTCCCAGCGTCTCCCTCATGACCATAGTTCCCACTGTAAAGTCAGCACTTGCTACATACCTTGTAAACGAACAGGTGAATCTTGGGTTCTGAACCACGAACGTCTGAAGATCTTAAGGTGTATTTTCGCTGACAAGGCCAGTAAGATGGATCACTCTTGTTCGCACCCAAGATAACTGTGCTTATTAAAAGAGTATTCTTTCCTGGGCATTTGTAAAAATGGTGATATGTTCTTATGTAAAGATCTCTCTCTTCTCTGTGGTGCTTAGTCTTTTTTATTTTCCTGCTTCAAGTTTGAGAACCATCTTACAATGTCAAAATGCAGTGCGAGTAGCTAACCCTTCACTGACTTGCTCCATCGGTCGCATTTTCATTGATCCCTAGTGTTAACCCTGACTGCCTGACTCCATTTGAGGACTTTTGAAATATAATTCAAATAAACATACCTTTGAGGGTGGATTTTTCTTTTTTCACCCCAGAGAATGGAAACTTTCTGGCCTCTCTGACATTCTAGGGTATTTCTTCTATATCAAGCTATAAGACTTTGTCTGTGGCATATTTTTAATGGGAAACTATTTGTATATTGGTTTTGAAATGGGATTCACTAATGCTAGGCCTATAGGCACAGTGTGCACAGTTACGTCAAGGTAAGCCAAGACTTGAATTGTACAAAATAAAAAAATATATTTTATAGCAAACATACATGCATTTTTATTATATATAAGGGGATGCTTTCTTAGTATGAAATAGTCTGTGAAACACCCTTAAAATGATGGGTTATCTCATTTGCTTCTGTGGAACAAGGTATCTTTCCATATAATTAAATTGATTTCATGACGTTTCCATTTGCTAGAACTCTTAGGATCCCCCTCACCTTCAGTAAACATGGTGTGACTTTTTACCTCCTTCCTGAATGCAAACTTCTCTTTTGAACCATCTCATTAATATTTTATATTGAAAACACAGGCACTATTGTCTGACTTCACCATTTGCCTCTTCTTAGTCTAAGTCTCTAAAGGGACTTGGAAAAAAACAACAAAAAACAAAAGAAAATAACTGGAAGAGGAACTTCTAAGAAAGGATAACTTTAATAAAAAGTTTAATCGATGAGAAAGGGATAACCATTAAGCATGTCAGATTCAGAAGAAGATTCAAAAAAATAGTGAATTTCTACATCCCCTTTTCCCTCTTTGACTAGCAGAAACTTCTTTTGCCCCCTTTAATAACAGCAATGTCTCACCAGCTTATGATTTCCAGTTGTTTGAGCTACAGGACAGGAAACTGTGTTTAAATATAATTATTTTAGGTTAAGGCATAGATGTTCTCTAAGGTTGTTTAATATAAAGTGGTAAAATATCTTGTCAGAGTGAAATAGAACCAGATTAAATCCACTTACTCAATGGCAAAAGGGTTAGCTTCAGAGACCAGGACAGGTAGCTTTTTATCAAAATAATGTGTGAAAAAAGTAAATGACTTCTCAATACCCTTAATCTACTTCATAATAAATGAAAAAAAAAGCTTTTTGTAGATTTCTGTTGGAAATTTTTTCCCTTGCTTATTGTTTCTTCCTTTGACTGTAACTCAGCTAATCAAAATCATAAAAGTCCAAATTTAAAATTTAGGTATACATAATATGCCAGGCTGGAAGTGATGGATGAATTTGCAAAAAGGAAAATTTGTCTCTACAACAGAATTAATGGCATTTACCTTCCCCAGTTTTTTATTATTAGATTTTCCTTTCTAGATGTTATACAGCAAATTGTTACGTGCCTTTGTCAGTGGGTGACTGTTTCATATATTTGCACTGAAAACATACCTAATGTAGCGTGTCAGGAAGCATTGATTAAAAAGTCATCCACAACTATTAGTGACTCTTTTTGGTGAGAGGGGAGGGAGGAGAGTGTGAAGACATTGTCAGGTGTATTAAGAGCCGTGTGTGTGTGTGTGTGTGTGTGTGTGTGCGTGTGTGCGTGTATGTGTGTTACTATTTATTTCTTGGTAGGTGATTGTAATTACAGGGAACATAGAAATGCCTTCATGAATGTCTCAGCTGACTAAGCAGCGGCTATTTCTCAGGCTCTGGAGGCTTACCTTAGTAGTAGCTTCATGTGCGTGGTGTAGAGCGGTGAGGAGTACTTAGGCTGAAGTGAATGAAAAGGGCTGAAACCCAGCTGTGCCCACTCAGAAATGCTCTCAAAGTTTGGGAGATGAGACAATAAGAATCTTGGTGCTTTCCTGAAAAAAAAAAACTTGCTATACAGTATATCCCCAGGAAAAAAAATTATTAAAATTTTTATTAGTTTTTTTTAAAAGTTTTGATCATGTTCATTCCCCTTCTAACTCTTCCCAGATCCACGCCAGTTTGTGTCTTCTTTTATTTTTTTTTAACTTAACAAGACAAATTCATGCTATCCAAATATTCTTGGATGTATGGCCTGCTGGGGAGTGATTGGCTTCCTTAGGACTACATCTTATAGAAATCTGTCTCTCTGTCTTCCAGAAGCAGCTAATCATTTCCAAAAGCTTCACAGCCAGAGGTGGAATTGTACGCCCCACTTCCATCTCCTTACGGGGTCTGACTTGGTCTTGCCCAGGGTGTGTACATGCTGTCCAAAGCACTGTGAGCTCATATGTGTAGCTTCCTTGCTGTATGAAAAAGACACTGATTCCTTGTAGTTTCTCACTGCCTTTGGCTTGCATTCTTTCTCCTCCTCTTCTGCAATGATCTCTAGCCTTAGGAGCAGGGGCTGAGGCATATATGTTTCATTTAGGACTGAACACTTTGCAGTGTCTTATTCTGTACATCCTGGCATGTTGTGGGTCTCTGTATTAATCACCATCTATTACAACAGAAGTTGCTCAGGTGAGGGTTGATAGATGAAATCATCCATAGGTAGAATAAGTCATTAGGAGTCTGTTTAATGCTATGCCCATTTATTAAAATAGTAGTAATAGGTTCTCCTCTAGGGCTTATGTCTAAAAAGAGGAGAAAAGTCATCATCAAACACTCATCTGTGACCCCTGGGAGCTACAGTAATGACTGACCTGCCCAGACATGCTTCCTGATGCAGTAGTGGCATGAACAATGGGGAGTAACCAACCACTTTCTGAGCAGATCCAAGTCTCACCCCCACAAGATGAAACTCATCCCTGGCAGTGTTATCAGGTCAAAACCTGTAGCTAGATAGGTCATGGGTTCTAGACAATGTTTCTGATCATCTCTGTGAAAGGACCTTTTCAGTAATGGGACTATTGCAAAAGAAATGAAAAAGCATCACGTAATGAGGAAAATCTGGAGTTGGAATTTAACTGTATCTTGACAGAACACATCTTGTTACTTGGAAAGATTGTTCAATTTGCTAAATGCCAGTGCTCATTCACTTGACAGAAAAGTGATTAATGATTAATGCTAAGGCTAGGTCAGTACTTACATCTAAATAAAGTTGACTTTTCTTGAGACTGCTTTTAAATCTATATTTCTGAATAGCTAAAAAGGCAAGTTCTTGCCCCAGTTATAAAAAATTAATGGGACCCATACAGTTAATTTCTGATCGTGTGGCCCATAAGTGAAATTGCTTGACATTTCTGCCATGGAAATTCAGAGAAAAGAGCAGTTAAATATTCTTTGAGAAATCTCAGAGACTTAATGAGATAGATAGGTGGGGTCTCCAAATTTGGACACTCTTCTGGGTAACTGAGAGGACACAGCTGTAGCTGGGGAAGAGAACAGTAGAGGAAAAGCATGGGGATGGACTGCGTGTGAGTTGTTCCACACAAGTTGGTAAATAGCTTTGTAGAAAGAGGGGTTCCAGCAAGCGCAAAGACTGAAGGATTCCAAAACCTTACCAGACACTTTGTATACAGAAGAGAGAGAGAGAGAGAGAACAAGAGAGACAGAGAGAAAGAGAGAGACAGAGAGAGAGAGAGGCAAAGAGAGAGATGGAGGGAGGGAAACAGAGACAGTGAGAGAGAGAGTGAGGGAGGGAGGAAGGGAGAAAGGGAGGGGGAGAGATAAGTCACATTGTAAATGTTGAGGACAGGATGGGACATGAATAGTGTCCTGGTTGATGTTGGAGCAGATGGAGAGAGGTAGAAATCAGTTTTATTATAGGAATAAATAACTAATTAATGACCTGCTGGACATCTGTACAGCTTTAGCTCTATTGTCTTTCACTCAGCTGATACACATGGGAGCTCTTGACCCCTTTGCATCTACCTTGATCTCACTCCTCTCTTGTAGGAGAACCTCTGGAATGTGCCTGTGGATAACCCCTAGTGCAAACCCAAACCTTGGCAGCCATCTCTATACTACCCCAAAACAGATGTACTATGGTCATGAGCTAGAATTATGTATAGGGTCAGTATTACTGTCATTGAAATAGATCTAGGAAAAGCTTACTCCCAGATCAGAAAAATTTGGGTGAGAAGGTTAATGTCTAGATGGGAAGACACATTCTGTGGGGTCAACATCTAAGGTTCATGACCTGCTCATCCTATGCGAGAGCCTTGGTATAGAGTCAGATCAGGATCTTCTAGACAGGGACCTAAGAAAAACAACCAAGGTAACTAGCAATCTTAAGGCATGAACATCTTGACCTGCTTTTTTTCTTCTCATAATTAACTTCACACAATTTTGGAACATCTTTTTGGAATTAGTTTGGAGGAGTGCTTGAGTGAGTAAAACCTTATTTTACTGAGCTTTCCACGTACTTCCTTCTGATTTCAAGGAAGAGACGGAGTCAAATTCTGACAGTTTCCCATCTATGCCTTTAATAATTTTCATTCATTTATTTAGGAGTATATTGAGAACTTTTTTGTAGGCACCAAGAGGAGATCCTACAACTTTATTCTGACTTATTGTGTATTTGTGTGTGTGTATGTGTGTGTGTGTGTCTAAGCGTGTTTGTGATGTGAGTATGTGATGTGGGAGTGTCATATATCAATCTGTTGATTTCATTGTTTAAGCAATAAAGAAACTGCTAGGCCCATTTGATAGGCCCACCCTTAGGTGGGTGGAGTAAACAGAAGGGAAGGCTGGGAGGAAGAGGAAGTGAGGTCAGACTCCGCAGCTCTGCTCTCCGGAGCAGACGCAGGAGATGCCATGCTACCTGCTCCAGGGAAGACGCACACCATGCCCCAGCTCCGACCCAGGATGGACTTAGGCTAGAATCTTCCCGGTAAGCGCACCTAGGGGCGCTACATAGATGATTAGAAATGGGCCAGAGCAGTGTTTAAAAGAATACAGTGTCCGTGTAATTATTTGGGGCATAAGCTAGCCGAGCCAGGCGGCTGGGGGTTTGGGGACGCAACCCTGCCGCCACCCTTATTACTACAAATGACGCCCAGACGTGTGGCTAACTAAACCCACTTAAAAAACCTGAGAAGGCTTAAAAATAAGGGAGAGAGAGTTTAACACAGATTTTTGCTGTTTGTTGGTGGCGTGATGTAGAGAGATTTCCTGATTCGGCAACAGCAGCAGAAAAAACGCTGTGTCATTTCAAAGCGTGGCTTCCTGGGGCTGTGCCGCCAGTGCAAACTCTGGCTTTATGTTTGTGTTCCCGCTTGGGATCGGAAGGAGAGTGCTCTGAGAAGGTGCGATGACTCAGAGCTTCCCGCCTGCTCCTGGGCAGAAGGCAGAATCAGGCTTAGGCAGGCGGAAGAGCATGGCGGATTCCTGCCGCCATACAGAGACGTGTTTTTAGACTGCGCAGTGCTCTGCCTGTCAGATTTGGATGTTACTTGGATGAAAAGAATTTCTGTGCTGCACGCTCAGTCTCAGAATTAAAGTGCTGAGTGCCGCTCCTACCTGGTAGCCCCAAGAGGCTTCCTGACTCAGCTTCAGCTGCAAAACCCTGCGGCTCATTAAGAGGTCCTGCCACAAAACACTTAAACAGTGTTGATGAAAAGCTGAACACATGCTTTTCGGTTTTCAGCCGTAGCAGGAAAAAAGCTGTGCCGTTTAAAAATGCCGGCTTTCTGGGCTGTCCTGCCAGGGCAAACTCTGACTGTTTGAGGCAGGAGGGCCGGCTACCGAGAGAGGATTTGAGTGTTGTCTGTTGTAGCTCGCTGGCTGGCAGGGACCTTGCAGCCTGTACCTCAGCCATGAGGCTGGAAAGCTAAGGAATGGACTGGATCTAGCTGGCAAAGCCACGCCTTTAGTCCTACTGATATTGCTTGGTAAATTAAAGGCTTTTGTGGTCAAAAAACAGAGAGATATACAGTAAAGAGAGATTCAAAGACAAAGAAAATTTCTAAATGGTTTACTGTGTGTTAAAAATATATGCAAGCTGAAAGTTAAAGTTCTTAAAGCAAAAAACAAAAAAAGGAAGAGAGTTGTTGTGTGTCTTAGTACACACCTTTAATCCCAACACTTGGGAGGCAGAGGGAGATAGACCTCTGTGACTTCAAGGTGTGGTAGCACACACCTTTAATCCCAGTGCCTAAAAGGCAGAGACAAACAGATCTCTGTGAGTTCAAGGTGTAGTACCAAACACCTTTAATCCCAATGCCTGGGAGGCAGAGACAGGCGGATCTCTGAGAGTTCAAAGACAGCCTGGTCTACAGATACATGCTCAAAAAGCAAAAAGTTAACCTAGGAATGTCACAGCTTAGATTCTTAAGCGCCTAGTGATTTAAAGGCGCAAATCAAAAGTGCTCCTGAATAGTAAAAAATTGCAGATTCACAATAGGACAGATTCAGACCGCTAAACGAGTCACACTGTTGGATGAATGTACGTTGGCTTGGGAGAGAGAAGAAAAAGAATATAGAGAATAAAGTTAATGGTTAAAAAAAAAAAGTAAAAGTAAAGTCTTTAAAGAGACAGAATAAAGTAAAGTGATAGAGTAAAACTAAGCCGCGTAAAAATGAAAATTTCACAAAGAGTCTGGATTATGTACATTGTGTTTTCTTTAAAATTTTTGACTGTGAAGGAGCTAAGTACAGAGAGATATTTCATTATATTGGCTGCCAAGCTAAACCAGAATGGATATAAGGGTATTACAATTTCAGAATTTGGGTCTAAGGATATGATGCTTTGGAGAGAGTCTTCTTTTGTTTTCACAGAGGATGAGACTCTATGGATTTCTTCTATTCCGATTTGGTATGATGGACCACGTCCTCCTGAAGGGTTGCTGTGAACATCTTCAGAAAATTGCTTTGCTCAACTGCCAACTGAGATAAACCTGGCACACAGGTTACACCCTAAATAATCTGATTAACGACGCCCCCATTCAGCAGGAAGCAGTTTGGAGAGAAAAAACTGCGCCCATGTTCCCAAATATAGTTTATAAATGTTCTTTTACATTTAAAGGGGGAAATGATATAGGTATGAATAATTTGCATTGGTATGGATTTTAAGGTCAATTTTGTTATATGTATAAATGTTTCTGATGTAACTTTTACTTGATAACTGTTATATGTAATTTTGCTATGTTAAGGTTAAAGCCTTCGTTTTTTTTTTGTTTAAACAGAAAAAGGGGAAGTGATGTGGGAGTGTCATATATCAATCTGTTGATTTCATTGTTTAAGCAATAAAGAAACTGCTAGGCCCATTTGATAGGCCCACCCTTAGGTGGGTGGAGTAAACAGAAGGGAAGGCTGGGAGGAAGAGGAAGTGAGGTCAGACTCCGCAGCTCTGCTCTCCGGAGCAGACGCAGGAGATGCCATGCTACCTGCTCCAGGGAAGACGCACACCATGCCCCAGCTCCGACCCAGGATGGACTTAGGCTAGAATCTTCCCGGTAAGCGCACCTAGGGGCGCTACATAGATGATTAGAAATGGGCCAGAGCAGTGTTTAAAAGAATACAGTGTCCGTGTAATTATTTGGGGCATAAGCTAGCCGAGCCAGGCGGCTGGGGGTTTGGGGACGCAACCCTGCCGCCGCCCCATATTACTACAAGTATGCATGAGTATGGTATGCATGTGGATGTCAGAGGCTAAATTTTGGAATCTCATGAGTATAAATGAGTGCATATTCAGCAGGCAATGAATGCAGATCAGGTAGAGACCTTGGGAGCCCTTTGGAGGTCTTTAATACCATGCCATAGCAACCCTGGAAAAGCTGATGCAAAGATGTCAGGGTTGCACAGCCCCCTTTGCATATTTAAAGGACTTCTCTTCTTTCTTTGTGGAGAACATCTTAGAAGGGGACAAAACACATGGGGAAACTAGATGAAGTCATTATAGGAAGGATGGAGATTGCTTGGCAAGAGGCAATGCCATCTGAGATAGGAAGTGGATTAATTTTTAAAGTAGAGGCAAAGTATTCAGATCTGAAGGTGGAGAGTCCCGAGATGATTCTCAAAGTTCATTCCCAGGAATTCATTGCCAGCACTTAATGGTTGGTACACCAGAATTATCTACAGATTATTAAAGGGAAGCAGCTGAAGGGAAAAACACAAAAATGCCTCAGACTGTATGATCCAGAGGCCAGGGAAATGAAAGAATAAAATGGGGGGTAGGCAGAATGGCTCCGCGGGTAAAGGTTCTCACTGCCAAGACTGACATTCCATCCTTGGGACCTATGTGGTAGAAGGAGAGAATCAACTCCTTCAAATTGTCCTCTAAAGTCAGCACACATTCTGTGGCACATGCCACATAAAGACAGAAAGTCCATGTGCTCGCTTCAGAAGCACATATACTAAAATTGAAACGATACAGAGAAGATTAGCACGGCCCCTGCGCAAGGATAACATGCAAATTCGTGAAGCGTTATAAAAAAACAGAAAAGTCCTTTGCATTTATCATTGATATTATTGATAATCTTAGCAAATGTTGTTTGAATAAAGCAATGGAAGAAGGACCCAAAATTACCTAAGGAAGAAAAACGAAAGAAGGGCTGGTACACAGCTCAGTGGTAGAGAACCCATTAAAGCATGAGACATCCTGGATTCTATTCTCGGTACTATGTGTATATAGATAACTCTAGAAATTTGGTTAGGAAATAGAAATCAAGATGAAGATCTATATATGTGTCTTTTTATAAAAAAAATGAGAGTGATTTCAGAATGTTTAATCTCTATGGAGAAAGTCTTAGGAGGGAAGGAAAAGTTGATTATATTTTGAGGGAAACCTTCCCTTCCTTTAGTTTTTGCCCAGAGTCACTGTTTCACAAGAAGTTTCTGTTCTCTGGGAAATTTGGGGGCAAGAATTTGAAAACTCTGTAGCAAAAGCAACTGGGATTTTGCAGGGACAGAAAAAAAAAAAAACCCCGCCAAGGAGAGGAGTGACAGCTCCCGTAATTGAAGGGCTGATTTAAGATTCAAGCGTTTCATTGTTTGCAACCACAGCAGAGCTTGCGATTATGCTGAGTGGGGATGTGACTTATAGAGACCAATTTCATCAAGTCTTTCATTCCTTGGGGTCCCTGGAACAGTGTTACTCTGAGTATCTGTGCTGGTTTCCGAAGCTTGACTTACCCCATTGAAACCACAGGAAGAATGCTATTTGATTTATGAAAGGAGTTACCCAGCCGTTCACCTAATTTTGAAACAGTGACAGGAATTGGAGGAAAGAAAAAGGATATTGAACCAGAACTGTACAACTTGCAAGTTATCAAGATGCCTAAGGAAGACAAAGATTTTTTAATATTCTCAGCCATAATTCATTCAAATGAAGTTAAGAAGTCAGTTTTCAAGACAATGCAAACTTGCTAATGCAGATAAACTTTAAGGGCTGGATAGCTCTTTAAAAGTTTGGAGTGTAGTGTACAAGGGAAGCTAGGGTAACTCTTTAAAGTAGTTAAAAAGGATGAGTTTCTTTTAAATACATGAAGTTACTCTATTAAAGTAAAGCATTAGCACATCAATTTAATAAACTGGAATCCAGTTATTTGCACAGAAGAAGACAATTATGAAGAGCTCAATCCCTCACACATTTGGGCTTTTCCAAGTCAATTTAACATGTATCTTATCCTATTGGTCAATTTACATAATAAGATTTAATTTAATACTATAAAAGTGGACTTTACCGAAGAATGAAGCACGGTAGCCAGGAAAACTAAATACTGCTTTAAGAAGACATATATAATATCCCAGAGTATGAGAACAAACACTAAGTTATGTTCTTGACCTTCATTTTGAAAGAGCAAGATGTGCTCCCCATAAAGTTCATATCTTTGTATAATTTTGTGTCATGTGATTATAAATATGGTATGTTTTTATTATTGTGGCAGTTTGAATGTAATTGGTTCCTATAAGCTCATAGGAATTGGCACTATTAGGAGGTGTAGCCTTGTTGGAGTAGGTGTAGCCTTGTTGGAGGAAGTGTGTCTCTTTAGGAGGGCTTTAAGATCTCATGTATGCTTACGTCATGCCCAGTATCTCAGACCACTTCCTGTTGTCATCTGATTAGGATACAGCCAGTGCCATGTCCACCTATATGTCACTATGTCTTGCCATGATCATAATGGGCTAAGCCTCTGAAAATAAGTCATTTCAATGAAATGTTTTTCCTTTCTAAGAGTTGCCATGGCCATGATATCTCTTCACAGCATTAGAAACCCTAACTAAGACAGTTACTCATGTTCAAAGAATTCAAAAGGGGCATGACAACTTTTCAATATTGTAGGTGAATATATAAAGTTATACCTGTGGATAATATTGATAAACAATATATTGATGAGTTATGGCTTCCTGAAAACAGGAGTTCTGATAGGTTTCGATGAATTATGTAGACCCTGAGCTAGATAGTCTGGGATACAAATGATTGGCTCATATGTTCTACATGCATATAATATCTATCTTGGATAAAATGCTCACTATTGGCCATCCATTCTCTCTGATCCTTCCTTGTCAAAAAGTTTTATTATCTATCATTCAGTACAATTCTGCTAACTTTATTCTAAAAACTATGAGTTTGAAAAAATTTTTACAAAATGAGCTTCCATTTTGGTTATCCAATATCAAGCCGTCATACCTAAAAGCTGATACACGTAAGTAACTTCATTTGGGTGGAGCATTTATATATTTAACAACTATTTTAAATATAGAGGCTGTCTTAGTAACCTTTCTATTGCTTTGATAAGACACAACAACCAAGGCATAGTTTATAAGCAGAAGTTCATAATTGGGTTTATGGTTTCAGAGGGCTCGAGTCCATGATGGAGGAGCAAAGGGACGGCTATAGGAACAGCTGAGAGCTCTCATCTTCATCCAGCTGTTCCTGCAAGTTTCTTTGCTTTCTAGTCAAGGAAGTTCTATTTGGTGTTCTGCTACTTTTCTATGGAGAATTTCAATTGGGCGACAATCCTTAAATGGCACAAGATATCCTTCATGTCTAACTTTGTCTCGACTCTGTAGGATTCTCATGTTTTTCTCAAGGGTAGGTAAGTTTGTTTTTCCCAATTCATGTGACACATGCAACAGAACCCCCCCCCCCATACACATATGGTTGGAGGCTTTTTCCTTCTCAGGGCAGCATATCAGGAAGACACAGAACACAGGCTTGGCTTTGGGAAAGCACAGACTTCAGTCAGTGTTCTTCACTTTCTGTGGGACCTGGGACATTACCCTCTTTTCTGTACCTGTACAGTGAAACATGTAACAACCCCATGAGACTGGAATAAATTTAATAATTTATTACTGACAGCAGACCCTCTACTTAAAGGACTTGCCTAATAAAGCCAGGCTCCCTGACATTCTAGGGCAGGGCTGGAATTGGGCTGTGGAGGAAGCCCTGAGCGAATGTGTATTGTTTGACATAGTCAGGGCCATAAAGATCTTGGTGCCTTAGACTCATAATAGCAAAGTCTTTCCTGGGCTCAGGGAAATGATAAAGCCGCCCCTTCTGATTTGAGTGCCAATGTTGAGAGTATGTGCAGAAAATATGCACTGTATCTTTCTCCCTATAGATATTTACAGCCTGGAGTTTGTTCTCCTAGAGAGACTGCTCCTACCAAGATTAGCTAAATCTGCCTCCTTGATTCATCTGTGTACCATAAAGCCTGCCCCGTTGATTTAGTTGTATGCAATAACACTGCTTTCCTGTTTAACTGTGTGAAGCTGTGAAGGTGAAGCCTACTATGGATGCCAAAACCACCACTCTCATCTTAAAGGGAATAAGAAATAGTTTTTTTCTGGATCTATTTTGTGTGATTATGTGTAGTGAGGAGCGAGCGGTGGGCTGTGTTCCTGCCGCCCCAGCTCACGGCTGCCTGGCTAGCTTATGCCCTAAATAATTACATGGAAACTGTATTCTTTTAAACACTGCCTGGCCCATTAGTTCCAGCCTCTTATTGGCTAGCTTTTACATATTGATCTAACCCATTTCTAATAATCTGTGTAACACCACAAGGTGGCTTACCAGAAAAGATCTTAACCTGCGTCTGTGTCGGGTGGGAGAATCATGGCGACTGCCTGGCTCGGCTTCTTTCTCCCAGCATTCTGTTCTGTTTACTCCGCCTATCTAAATTCTACCCTATCAGAGGGCCAAGCAGTTTCTTTATTAATTAACCAATGAAAGCAACAAATAGATACAAGACCCACCGCCGTCATTTATGACCTAGGAACACAGACTTAGGTTTCCCCAAATTTTGTGTCCCAACGTGGAAGCCATTTCATGAAGTTTTATAGTTTTATAGAACAAGTGTAGTCAAATAAATCATGGCAAGTTAAAGTACATTGGCGGGTACATAAGGGAGGCAGTTACAGGAAGATGGAAGATTTTTTCTAGGCCCCATATGATCTGGTGATACTTTGCATATGGGTAGTAAAAGCTAGTGTGTAGCGCATCACGCCCGTCTGCGCTCTATGCGCCACCAAACAGTTTGTGAACTCAGCAGCGGGCTGAAGATTGAAACACACAAAGACTCAAAGACAGAGAGAGACACAGGTTATCCTTGAGACAGGAATGGCCCCTGTATTGTGCACCAGAGCCGCTTATATAGAGATCCTTAACAGATAGCCATGCCCCAGCCAAATGCACCAGAAACCACTCCCCTGCCATCAGGAACTCCTGAGGGTCTCGTGCTCAGAGCAGCTGCAAGCATTACAAGTTGTTTACCAGAAATTCAGGATCTGGGGGGGGGGGAGGGGTTCACAGCTCCCAACACTAATGGTCTGCTAAGTTAATAGATTCTGAAAAGTTCCCATTTATTAGTCATAAGGTGTTAGTTCAGACACAAAGGTGAGCAAGGAATGGCTATTCTAGAGGACTAAAACCCGCTCACAATAAGGTAATTAGCTTTGGACCTACTACATTCTAATATCTGCACAGTACTGAAAATCCGATCAGTCAACCACTCAATGCAGACACAACTTCTTTTTAAGAGGTTTTGTTCACAGTAGGTTGCAGCAAACTCCAGAGTGCTGAGAAAGTCAGGACCAAGGGGCTTCTGCAGAGAAAACTTGCATATGAGGAGTGGAGGTTGCCCACAGAGAGACTCTATGTGCTTTAGGTAGTAGAGCTGGAGGCAAGGGGCTAGTTAAGTCTTAGGGAGCCTAGCTGAGTCCATCTCAAGCTCCTGATGCTGGCTATGGAGCTGCAGAGTTGAATGTTTTCTGTGTTGAGTTTCGCTCGTGATCTCATCCAGTCTTTCCTCACTATGCCCTCATTCCTTCATTTTGGAGGAGTGTGTTATTGTATGTTGGAAATATGTACTTTGTTTTGTGATGTTACAGGACTCATGGGTAAGAGGTTGCTTAAGTCTCAGAAGAGACTCTCCGCTTGCATTTTTGAACAGTGTAGCTATAAAAGGGTATGGAGACTTCTCAAGTTGGACCGAGTGTATTTTGCATTATGAGATGGTCAATGAAAGGGGACAATGAGTGGAAGATTGTACCTTTAAAGTGATGTTTAGGGGTCAAATTAACCACAGGAAGAGTTAGTATGGATAATACTGACAGGATCTGCAGGTGGGCAAAAGACACTTGGCAGCCTGTGTCTCCACAGTCCAGCCTGCCTGAAGCATCCACATGACTGCCTAGGGCCTTGTGGCACCATATGGTCGGGTGTCAAAATGACAAGCAAGTGAATGGTGGTGAAATGGGAGAGAAAGAGAGGTTCATGTGCTGTGCTAGGAGGGCATTCTGAAGAAATGACGGCTGTGAGGAATGGGCTGATGTTGGTGGCCTCCTTTCCACTCAGTACCTTTCCTCTTCTCAGAATTCTCCTGTTCTGGTTGCCCCGCCTATACTTCCTGCCTGGCTACTGGCCAATCACCGTTTTATTAAAACAATACAAGTGACAAATCTTTACGGGGTACAGAATCATTGTCCCACAGCCATGATAGGTGAAAGGCAGTATGCACATAGAAGGAAGCGACCAGCGGTTTGTGAGCGGGACTGTAATAATGAACTGCCTGTTTAAATTTCTGATACACTTTTATAGAGATGCTGTTATAAAAGTTCACAATAAATAGGATTTATCCTATAAATAGGGGTACTGAAAAGAAACAACATATTAACTTACATGAGTATTTTAAATAAGTTAACTGATATTTAAAATGAATTTTGTGGATTCCACTTATCAATTTATTGTGTTGTGGAAAGATGCAGGCTTATTTGAAGGAGGGAGGAGAATATGTAGTCTTTTTGTTTTTCACTGACCCAAATGCATACTTATAGTGACTATGTCCACAAATAATGGATTATTGAAATCTTTGAGAAAATTCTGAAGTCAAGATTATAATTTCTATAGCAGTAACGTTGAACTCACAGCAGACCAGCAAAAATGCTTAAAATTAATGTCTTCAAAACTTTTTCTTTTATGAATTCTGATAGTTGAGTCTGTTCATGAAATAATATCTGTAATAAACTCATACCATTATTTATAACAAATCTGTTCTTGGTATAAAACTGCTTTTACTTCTTTTTTGAAATCCCAATTTAAAAAGAATTCTTCCAGTTAATTTATTTTGTAGTGCTCCAGATCAAATGTAGGGCCTTGCATGGGCTTATTGGACTCCAGCTCTGAGGCCTAATTTTTTAGGTCCACCAAGTCTGCATGTGGGGACAGCACAAGGAGGTGCTGAGCTTTGTCTCTTTCCACTCTGGCAACTTTTAGTTTTAATCTCTTACAGCAGACAGTTCAGAGGGAGGCTCAGATACTGGTCTTCATGCATATGTCTAATCTTAGTATGTATCCGAACCAAAACTAGAAATTAAAACTGTTTTACCATGAGTTTTATGAATCATGGGTGTCTGGAATGGCTTTGGTTATGCATTGGTGACCAGGATATTTAGACAGTGATGCACTTAGCCTAAGTGGAAGGAGAGGAGATGACACATGGATCACATTTCCCCCCAAATGTACAACATCCGATTTAGATTTATGAACTCTCAGCATTCTAGGGCCTGTAATGATGATTTTTTTCTTTTGTTCTTTTGGTTTTCCAAGGCAGGGTTTTTCTGTGTGGTTTTGGAGCCTCTCTTGGATTCTCTCTGTAGACCAGGTTGATCTCGAACTCATAGAGATCCGCCTGCCTCTGCCTCCCGAGTGCTGGTATTAAAGGCATGCACCACTACCGCCTGGCTCTAATGGTGATTTTTATGTTCATTTTTTACACTGAAGAAATGGTCTTAATGTTCTAATAGAAGGGTCTATCATATTTACCAACACACTTTCACATTTATGCAGTAGAAAACTACAGTGAAACAGATACCTAGGAAAGATAAAAGATTCTCCATTTGGGAATACAGTTTCTGGGTCAATTGTGTTGACAGAACCTTGGGTGGAATACTGTTTAGCCATTCTGGGGGCAGCGTAGGAAGTCTGAAACACAGAAACCTCCTCACATCTTGCTAATTCCATCTTGAATACTTGATTCCTTTTCTTTCTTTTTTTAATCTCCTTTCTGCTTGGATTACCTATATCCACTCATACTATTTAAATTTTCCAATGAGAGGAACGTTCCTCCTAGAACTGCACGAAACAGACAGACTCACACCATTGCCACACCATCTGCCTTTGTTTGAGCACCAGCAGCAAGGTTGCTCTACTTTCATTAAAAAGACTTATCTTTATGCCCTTAAATTTTATGAGAAACTAATCCAAACATTTTCCCTTCTCCTCAAATTTTCATTATTCTCAAATATCTACTTGGAATAGCAAGAATATGATTTTATTTCATGATTAATACTGCTTTAATTTAAAAGAATTTCCTCAACTCAAATCTAGTTATTCTGGAAGCAGTGAGAATACCTCACTGGAATAATCCCTCATTTTTTGGTACTGTAACTCCCCCCTTTACAACTAAAAGCCTTATTTTGACATATTTAAGGAAAAAAATTAAACCTAATAAATGGTATGCTGTTTTCTTAGCATCTTGAAATAAAAACAGCCCAGCCTTTTACTCTTTGTGTCATTTAGTTCATTTTTTATTTCCTCTCTAAATTTAGCTTCTTATTGGGAAATCTTTCACCAAAATAGCTTGGAATACCCACAGAAGGAAGCACTCCAGTATTGTAGTTGGAGAGTTCTTTTTCTCTGACTTGGAAGATAGACCAGTAGAAAATAGTGTTACTTTTTGACTCTGGAAACCCATGTATCTGCCTTAGTTGCATGTTATGAGTTTCTTTGCATATGCCGTGTGGTCATATAGTTAATTGGAAGGCTTCCTCCTCATATCTGCTTCCATTATGAAACGGGAGGGTTTACAGCCGTCCAGAAGTGGGATTTATGATTCCCCCTTGTTGAGATCCTGCCCCTGTTATGCACTGTGTGATTTATCCTTTTATCCTCTGGTGGAAAAAAAAAACGTGTCCATGTCATAAAATAGAAGTTGTAATCTTTAGAAAATTGAAAGGAAACTGGGTAGCTGGATTATAGAAAATCCGTTTCTGTGCCAGGTTGTTTGGCTTCAACAAAAATAATGTGTTTGGAGGTATTAATAAATGGTAGTCTGGCAGGGTTCAGCACCACCATGTATTGTATGGTTTTAGATTATCTTAATGATTGCTTGACCCGTGCTCTCTGTTCTGGAATCTGAACATCATGGCTGCTGTTAGAATGTGCACATATCCAGAAAACCCAAATGTAAACTGACTTTACATTCATGTTGAGTGCTTGACAGTGAACTTTTGTGTTTTCCCATTGTTCCTATTTTTGGATGAGCAAAGCAGTTATTTCTAGGGCTGGCATTTATGAATGTGGTATTCATGCACTGGGAACTGTAGAGGAGACAACCGACTTGGCTTGCCCTTTTTACACAGCAAATTTGTCTAGGAAAAGTTTATTCTGATTAGTGGGATAACGTGGTTTTTATCTTTCTGCCCTTGTTGTTTCTAGCATAAATTCTAGGTCAAGGTAACGCTCAAGCTGCTAAATGAGCGTTTTCCAGTGGAGTCTTGTAAGCTGGGGACAGAGCTCTTAAATCTTTCTGGCTGGCTTGTCGTCCATTGAGTCACTGGCTGAGATAGGATCGAAGTCATTTTTTACACCCCCCAAAAAGCCAAATTTTTACTCTTTGTTTTTCTAAAAAAACGACAGTTTAGAGAGAATATCTGGAGCTGCTGAAAGCGGAGGCCATGGCAGATCTCTCCTAAGTTATTTGCTTAAGCCTCACAGGAGTCTTAGGGGAGAAGAAATTCACATTTCTTACCACGAAAATTACAGCTTCTGCTAAAATCTTCTCATGATTTGGGGTTTAAATTAGTTTATTGTTACTGTGGTTAAGCTACATACTCCCTGAGAGGAGTGGGTTTAAATTATTGATACTGTTTCATAGACACAGTGCAGGAAGTGTGGTCACCGATGGCCACGCAAAGCCCGCATTATGCAGGGAATTAGGAGTTGATGCTTGTGCGGTGTGTTCAGGCCACAGTGCCTTCGTTAAACTTGTAACAGACCACACTGACTGTGTGCCCTTAGTTCATATTTGGAAAGTAAGCACCGACATTTGTCAACTCCCCCCCACTCCTTTAATAATCCTTCTAAACCACAGAAGATAAACTATTGTCATTGCTGCAAGACTAAACTTCTCTTAATCCTTTGCAAAATATACTTGTGTCATGAAGGTAATTAATTTTTACTTTTGTATTAATGTTAAGGGTCTCAGTCAGGTCTAAAAATTAAATTAAAATTTAATTCATGGTCTGTGCATTTTGACTAATACATATTCGTTGTGGGTGCTCATGGAATTTAGTGTATTACATCCAACATACATCAACTATGTCCAACCAGTCTTCTTCTACCCTGTCTTCCCCGAAATGCAAAGCTATAATCATAATCATAATATAGCATAGTAAGCCCTATGATAGAGGCAACATGCAGGATACAGATGTTCTGTTGCATTTTAAATGGAAGTACAAATTTGGTGAATTTAAATGGGAAAGATTGTTGAGGTCGAGGGATTTGTAAACGTGTAAGAGAGTGCCTCATTAATTCAGTAGGTGTGGACTACCGGGTAGGAGTGATGAGATTACTCAGTCAATGTGTGGTCAGCTTGGCAAAGGCTCAGTGGATAGAATCCAATTAATGGGACTATCTCACAGCTGTGGTTTAGCTATTAAGAGTTCCTGCAAAGGGCTTATGTATTGAAGATATGCTTCCTATGAGAGAGGGCTATTTAGAGATGATTGGGTCATTAGGTTCTAATTCAATCAGTGAGTTAAAAGATTGATGGCTTTATGATTCTGTGGTATTTTAGGGGGTGGGAACAACGTGGCAGAAGTAAGTTACTGGGTTTTGTGCCTTTGAAGGTACTGGCCTCTTTCTGTCTTTCTCTTTGGTTCCTGGCCACTACCAGTGGTGTGGCTTTGCAGCCTTCCTCCGTGATATACTGTCTGGCTATAGAGTCAGCTGACTGTAGATGGAGACCTCTGACACCGTGAGTCACAAGAAATTCTCCTTATTATTATCAGATATTTTGTAAAAGTGTGTGTGTGTGTGTGTGTGTGTATGAGAGAGAGAGAGAGAGAGAGAGAGAGAGAGAGAGAGAGAGAGAGAGAGAGAGAGAGAGAGAGAGAGAGGAGGCCCTATACACCTAACTTTGGTCTTCCTAATTCCTCATCTTGTTAGGCATTTGGGGAAGGACTGTCACTTATGACGACATTTTTTATTCCTCTGACCCTTCCTGGTGTGAGCCTGCTCGTCGAGATTCCTGCATAGAGAGTGCCTTAACTCTGCCTGTATAACCAGGCTAATATATTTGACTTCTATTTTGATTGCCTCGTGGCTCAAGCAGGATTTTTCTATCATATGACACTCCTTTCCAGTGATTAGGTCTCTCTTGATTTGACCTTTGTAATGAACCCATGGCTCAAAACAGGATCTCAAGATGGTCTTTACAATCAAAGAGGTGACCTATTGCAGTGTATCTGAAGTTACCTACAACATACCAAAAGCTTAGAAGAGGATCATAGCCATACCTCTCTACTAGGGTCAGAGTAACCTGGCATAATGCCTGCCTTTGTCTGATGGATGTGCCTTGCAGAAATGCCTGGACAGAAGGCCTTTAATGGGGACGGAATCTTTAGGTCTGACACCGGGGATTCAGCAATAACAGTGAGTGAGAAGCTGGGGTAGCTCATTACTACTGCCCACTGAAGATAATGAGATGCAAGCTGGAGGAAGGTAATTCAGTCAGTCATTTGTGTATTTCTGTCAGGGACAGATATTCCTCGAGGCCTTCTGGCTTTTAAGATTTTATAAGTTAAATTTCACAAGAGAGATCATCTGTCTCCTCGTCACTGATTGAGCTCTTGGTTGCAATGTTACTACTAACCGCTAACATTTAGAAAGCACTTGCTATCATGCAGAGTTCCATGCTAAGTGCTTTTCCTGAATCTGTGCACCCTGTGAAGCAGATATAGTTCATTATCTCCATGCTTTGAAGTGAGAGCATTGAGAATGGGAGGGCAGTGGTTTTCTTGTGGTCGTATAGGTGGTTGTTTAGTGAGTATGCCTCAAGCTGACCTTGCCACATTCCCAGTACAGCCCTTTACTCTGAATGTTATACTGTGTTAGGAGAGGTCGGATTAATCACTGTTTGAGTGATTGGTCAAATCATCATTTTCTATTCTACAGGTAGACTCTGTGTGCAACTTGAATGTTACTTAGTTGATCCCTGAGATGTGTTGTTTTGTTCTCTCTTTAATTAAAAAAAAAGTACACACAGAAGCAGAAAACCATCTTTTGTGTTTATTAGGGACAAGAGCTGAGTATCACTTTAGATACACTGGCTTCAGTTCTATATGGGATTATCAGTTGGTTTGGAGTGTGAGGTTCATGCATTCATAAGTAAGAGTTACAGAGGTTAGAAGAGGAGGTAAGAAATCAGTTAGGTGCTATGTCTGAAACAGCAACTGGTGCTCAGGGAAGAGCTCAAAGCCTACCCCAGAAGCAGGAGCTTGTGCTCCTGTAAGCAAACTTCCCCCCATGAAATCCTTGTTCAATTAGCCCTGCTTGAAGCACACATTCAGTCAGTCAGAAGGAAACAAAGATTTCCTGTAGTCTTTGGTGATTTATTGGCTTCTGAAGTTCAAAGAATCTATAAACAACATTTCAAACATTATTAACTGTTAGTGGGATTGAGACAGAAATCCAGGAGGTCAGCGATATGTTAGTAGTTTCAACTACTTGACAAAATACAGAGTAAAAACAACTTAAAAAATGAAGGGTGTTTTAGTTAGGGGTTCTATTGCTGTGAAGAGATACCATGACCACAACAACTCTTATAAAGGAAAACATTTAATCCACGACTGATTTATAGTTCAGAGGTTTAGTCCATTGTCATAATGGTGGGAAGCATGGTGTTATGCAGGCAGACACGGTACTGGAAAAGTAGCTGAGAGTTCTACATCTTGATCTGAAGGCAGCAGGAAGAGAGAGTCACTGGGCCTGACTTGAGCATCTGAAACCTCACAGCTTTCCCCCAGTGACATGCTTCCTCCAACAAGGTCATACTTCCTAATAGTGCTACGCTGTATGGGCTTATGTGGACCACTTTTATTCAAAACACACATTCCATCCTTGACCACCATAGTCTGGTAGCTCTATCATAATACAAAGATACATTCAGTCCAACTTTAAAACTTCCAATAGTCCATCTGTGGGGGCCCACACTTTGGATCCTTTCCATCTTGACTAAAGGTCAAAGAATTCAAACCTATTCTTGCTCTTCAAGGACAAATAACAGGATGTTTGACCAAAGGTGTGGCTATTGGATACCTTGCTACTCAAAGACCAGACAACAGGATGTTTGACTTAGGGCATGGTTACTAGGTATTTTCGAGACGTAAGGAGGTAATTATGCTTGCTTTTTCTTTGTATCACAAAAGTGTTGTGCCCTCCCCGTTTAGTTGGGATATATAAGGACTGGGAGTGACTAACTTGGGACTTTTGTTAGAGTATTCACTGGAAACCCCCCCCC
Source organism: Microtus pennsylvanicus (assembly GCF_037038515.1). NCBI lineage: Eukaryota > Metazoa > Chordata > Mammalia > Rodentia > Cricetidae > Microtus > Microtus pennsylvanicus. The sequence goes on from NC_134592.1 coordinate 46,064,567, forward strand.
CCCAACTCTATCTTCTGTCTCTTGTCTATTTCTTTCCTCAATCCACACTCCTCTTATCAGGAACGTACGGACAAGTTGGCCAGTCCAAACATCCATCACAGACTCAACAATGTCTAAAAGTTCAAAGTCTTTTCTGAGTTTCATGTAATTTCTTAACTATAATCCCCTGATGTCAAAGGGCTCTTCAGCTCTTCAACTCCTTTCAGCTGTGTTGGCTGCAATACACTTCTCTCTCTCAGGCTGGTTCCACTCCCTGTTAGCAGTTTTCCTCAGCAGGTATCCTACAACTCAGGCATCTCCAACATCTTGGGGTCTCCAAGGGAATCCAGGTTTCACCTTCACAGCTTCACACAATGGCCTCCAGGCCTCCACACAGGGATGCCTCTGACACATGCCTGGCTACCGTGGCTTTCTTTAGCCATGGAGAGAGATTACATGGGGGCTTTTCTTGTATCCTTGACTATAAAAGTCAGAACCATGTGATTGAAGTTGCCAAGTTCTGCTCCTTGCTGGGGCTGGAACATGGCCCCTTGTTCAGTTACATTTTCACCAGCTTTCTGTTTTCTATGATTTCCTTTGCTGCCTAAGTTTGGCTGTCCTGGACCTTGCTCTGTATACCAGGCTGGCCTTGAACTCAGAGATCCATCAGTCTCTGCCTTCTGTGTACTAGGATTAAATGTGTGTAGTACCAGGCATATCACTGGCCTGAATATTTTCTTTCATTCCTTTTCAGAAGTTGGAAGCTTAGCTGAGTGGGATCTTGCTCTGAGGTCACCACTCCTTTATTCCACTCAGCATCAAGCTTTTCTTTAATCTGTTTACACTTTCTCCTTTTCTCCTCCAACTGTATATTTTATATTTTTCCTTACTCAGTTTGCTCCTTTTCATTATAGATATTCATAAGGCTGGCCACTAATAACCATACAACACAGCCAATGTTGGTTGTTTGGAACTGCCCTCTGCCAAAATTATTAGTCCATAACTCTTCAATTTAGTCTCAGGCATAATTTTTGTACAAGGGCAGAAAACAACCACAATCATCACCAAAATATCAGAAGAGTGATCTTCAGGCAACACACTAAAATTTTTCTCCTTTGGAACCTCTTGAGCCAGGCCTCCATGATTCAAATCACCTTAGCATCACTGTCTTCCATGCTCCTACTGGTATGGTCCATTAAGCAGTGCCTAAAGCATTCCACTGCTTTCCTAACCCAAAGTACCAAGGTCTAAATTCCTCCAAACAAAAACATGGCCAGGCCTATCACAACAATACCCCAGTTCCTGATACCAACTTCTGTCTTACTAGGGTTTTTATTTCACTGAAGAGACACTATGACTATGGCAACTCTTATAAAGGAAAACATTTAATCAGAAGCTGGTTTACAGTTCCAAGATTTAGTTCATTGTCATCATGGCAGGAAGCATGGCAGCATGCAGGCTGACATGATGTTGGAGAAGTAGCCAAGAGTTCTCTCTCTGGATCTAAAGATAAGAGGAAGAGAGCGTGATACTGGGCCTGGCTTGAGCATCTGAAACCTCAAAGTCTGCTCCCAGTGACACATGTCCTCCAACAAGATCACACCTATTCTAATAAAGTAACACCTCCTAATAGTTCCACTCCCTATGAGCCTATAGGGGGCCATTTTCATTTAAATCACCACAAAAGGTTTATTTCAGCTCACAGTTTGAAGACACAGTTCACCATGGCAAAAAGTCATGACTTCAGGACCTTATAGAGGCAGCTGGGTACATTGTGACCACAATGAGGAATCAAAGAGAGATGAAAACTGGTACTGGCTAGCTTTGTTCTCTTAAGGTATCCTGGGGTCCCAGACCATGGAATGACAATACCCACATTTAGAATGTGTAATCTCATTTTAATGTAATCTAGATTACCATTCACAGACAAGCCTAGAGGCTTGCTTCCATGGTGATTCTAGAACCTCTTAAATTGACAATATTAGCCATGGTGGTGGTTCTGCCAATGTTGTACCTTTATTAGATTACATGTACAGATTTTGTCTTTTGATAACTGAGGGCTCACTTATCTTTTTGTCATGACAAACCCTGAGGGTGCAGAAAGATAATCTTACATTATAATCTTTTTTTTTTTCTGTTTTAGGGAGACTGTTATTTTGGGCACACTATCTTCCTAGCCTTAAAAATACATATTCTCTGAAGCAAGTAGATAAATAAAAGAAATTTAGCTGCTTAATAAGGGAAAGTGAATTCTACTTTAGTACACCTGGCATTAATAAAAAACAAAGTACGTTGTTAAAAATGTTACTGCATCAGTATTGCTTATTTGCCCATTTTAAGTGGTATTGTAAAGTCATTTTGATATACATGTGTGTTTTTTTTTCTTAAAGGTTAATACATTAAATCTACTACTTGATAGGGTTTAAGCGTGGATTACAGTGCTTTGGATTTTTATGATCAGAAAAATATAGTTTGGAGTCTGCAGGTAGATATTCTGATAATGACAGCCCACATCTTTTGAGCTATGAGGGGATTATACATCGGCTGGAATTCTTTGAGATGATGGTGGTTTAACTCCTACTATTAAGTTTATGATGTCGTTCGGGGTTAGATCTCATTCATAATGGTGGCAGTAGCTCACATTTACAAGGTACTTTCATCCTGAAGGATCCTCGAGCGCCCTAACCACATGCCTTCAGGAATGGCTATTCTCTGGGACACAGACATTTCTTAGGAAAGTGACACTACCTCCCAAAAGGTCAAAGTGGTTTGGTAGCCACTAAGCCAGGGTGATAAGAATAATCGATCAGGACAAATAGAATGTTTTTAGCCAAGTTGACTAGCATACCCATGTTAACATTCTTCAGAAAGTGTTCACAAGCTTGCGATGGTCATGAAATCAGGGCTTGACTTTTAAATGCCCCTTGATAAACATTACGATTATCTCATAAAATTGGGTTAACCTAGTACTTTTATTTTCTGAGTTAATAGCTATATTCTGATTTAATTAAAAAAATAGGTGTGTATGCTACCTCCAATACTCAAAGGTTTATTATAAATATCTAATTTCTGGTGGGGGGCAGGCATGTATTTATGTATGTGTTTATGTGTATATGTGTGTGTGCATGAGTGCATGTGTTCATGCATGTGAATATGTGTGTGCATGCATGTGTGCTTATGTGCTTATGTGTATGCATGCACGCGCACATGTGTGATCATTAGGAAATAATTAATAGTCAGGGCATGATATCAGAGTGATTTTGAAATTCCTCCTAAATTTCTTCCTTTGTACAGACGAATGCAAATTAGAACTAAGAAGCTTAATTTTCTCTGATGAAAATAAAGGGAAGAGACTCTCCCTTTCCCTTTCTTAGAGGATTGGCCTTAGCAAACATGCAATCTTAAGTTATTTCTCTGTCACTCTGAAATGCACATGAATCTTTTAGAAATTAGATTAACCTTTAGTACTTTTATGATTCAACAATGTCTTTTCAAGGACCTTGGAACCATTTCTTTGAAAAAATAATTACCAAGAGGGACAGTCCCCTAGTGTCTGTGTATGATAGAAATATGACTTCAGATGGTGCCTGGCTCCAAAGCTCCTTCTTGTCACACAGATGAAAGACATTTATTTTTCCTTTGGGTAAAGCCAACTGTGTTATACAAATGGTCGCCCCAATTATCAAGTGGTCTTGAGATGAACTTGTATGACAAGTGGTGCTGTCAAGCTTTCTGACTCGCTGACTGCTTATGGTACACCCTGAGAACGTGTACGGGATTGCTTGTGTCTGCTTGTCTGTGCCGGGGGAGCTTACCTTCTGTCCTTGTAATCTCTGAGGAGACTGTTTATGATGCATGCCACATTCTGGGTCAATACCTATTCAATAATTAAACTTTTCTTCCTTACCTTTGTGGAGAAGGTTTCTGGGTAGGCAGGAGGTTTTATTTTGAAAGTTATTTCCTCAAAACCCTTTTTTTTTTTTTTGTATCAAGAAATGGCTGGGGATGTTCTATCGGGAACTCACCAAGGCCAGCTGGCCTGAGTCTGAAAAAGCATGGGATAAATCCGGACTAGCTGAACATAGAGGACAATGAGGAATACTGAGAACTCAGGAACAATCGCAGTGGGTTTTTGATCCTACTGCACGTACTGGCTTTGGGGGAGCCTAGGCAGTTTGGATGCTCACCTTACTAGACCTGGATAGAGGTGGGCGGTCCTTGGACTTCCCACAGGGCAGGGAACCCTGATTGCTCTTCGAGCTGATGAGGGAGGGAGACTTGATCGGGGGAGGGGGAGGGAAATGGGAGGCGGTTGAGGGGAGGAGGCAGAAATCCTTAATAAATTAATAAATTAAAAAAAAAAGAAATGGCTGTTGATGTCTGTAATCCCAGGATTTAAATGTTGGTGGCTAGGAGATTAGGGCTTCAAGGCCAGTTTTGGCTACACAATGAGTCGGATGTGAGCCTGGACTGTTTTTATTGATCTTGCGGGAGACTGTCTCAGAAGGACAGCATAAATGTGGGGCAGAAGCTGTGTTCCTGTACTACCTTATGCAACTTAAGGTATGTGTATCATAAGTAAATCTCAAGGTACCAAGGAGAGATTCTTATTGGTATTGTGTTTCAAACATTTGGTGAGAATAAATATGCTTATTTTATTTAAAATTATTCTGCCATATTATAACTTGAGTTTTAGGGTGGTAGGTTCAATTCAGCAGCCCCTCCCCCCAGTTTTAGGGAAACAGCTTAGTTCCAGTAGCCCCAAGAGGCTAGGCTCCATCATGGTCCCGATACAGCGATTGGAAAATATGTAACAGTGAAGGACTGAGAGTTGATTGGACCCACAGAGTACAAGAGGAGCAGATAAAGGGGTTCAGTCATCATAAGCTCATCTTTAGGGTGCCACTATGAGCTTAGGTTTGCACAAAGGAAGAACTGGGTCAAAGGAGAAGAGGCGTCTATAGTGAAGTCCTGGTCAAGGTGATTCCACTGACCATTAGCTCATCTGTGTCCTGCGAGGCTAGTGAAGGCATTGTGGTGTTATAACTCAAGGGAACAATAGGATTCCTACAAGATGTTCTGCTCTAGGGTGTAGCTTTGCCCTGTAAGTAATTATCTTCACCTGAGAGGGGAGGGACTGACTAGACTTTACCAGAACGTTCCTGCAGTTTTTGGTCATGACTCTTTGTGCCTCCAATCTTGAAGGTGGAGGAGACAAGTTAGGTAGACAGAGCATTCTTCAGCAACTAGTATGTGTATATAGAGGCAAACCCGTGTCTGACTGAAAGTAGATCGGACGGGCACAAAAAGAGGGCAGGGATGCCAAGCTTTCATGCTGCTTTTTGTTGCTTTGTGGGCTCAATTGAAGAGTCAGAGTATTCTAAATATTTGTTATAACATTAGGTTATTATAAATCCATTCTTGGTAATATTTAGTCTCCTTTTGTTATTAGTATTTACTGAAATTGAATACAATAATCAGTAGAGTATATTCAGTGTTCCATGTAGGAGGAGGCTCAGTAAATAGTCAGTGGTGCTCGGCTGTGAGGATGAGGAGGCTTGTCCTGACCGTGAGTTCAGTTCCCGCTACTAATCACTTTATGTGAGCACAACAAAGACCCATGAACCTAGTCTACTCTAGTTCCTTTTGTTTTGGTGAAATGGGGTTTAGGTGATATGGTAATAGCCTAAAACAGTTTTTTAAAAAAATGCCAACAAGTAGAAATGGAGGAGTTTGGAAGCCTTAAGGAGACTGGTGTGCTTCCCTCTGTGGTGTCTGAAGTACATGATGGAAACTTTATCCATTATCAGTTCTGCCAACACATTCATCATTCGCTATAACCAGAGCATGGGGCCCTCAGTACATCTCAGTCACTGTCCCGAATTGCATTTCTTCTGCATTGCCTGGGAGAAGCTATCAGGTCAAAGGAATTAGAATCAGCAGCATCCGGACTTGGATTTTTCCACCAATGGAAATATGCGTACGTGATTCTCCTGCACATTTCATCCACACATACTTTGAAATTTTTTCTTAAAAGGAATGCCACTAAGTGAATCAGACATGCATGGCTAGCGAACCAGCTGTCCATGGCTGGGTGTCAATCCCAGTTTGCTTTTGCTAAACATACCATTTCTTGCTGCTAGTAGGCGTTTGTATTTGCAAAGCAAAAGCAATGTGAATGATGGCACTGGAAGAGACCTCCTTCTCTAAAGTGCTTGCTTGGGGAGCAAGGCCTGAGTTCCATCATTAGAATTCATGTTGAGAAGCAATCCAGGTGTGGTGGTATGTGCTTATAATCCCATTGTTGGGGAGGTGGGGATAGACAGATCCCTGGGGATCACTGGGCAGCCTGACTAACACACCTGGTGAAACCAGTGCAAGACCTTTTCTCAACAAACTGGATGTGGATGGCGCCTGAGAAATAACACCCAGACTGACCCCGGGTCGTGACATCCATATATGCCCCTCAAATAAGAACACATCCGCATCCACATCCATAGAGACCTGCAAGATTAAATACACGTGAACGAATTCTAAAGTCAGCTCAAGGTAACTAAGTGACTACGCTGTCAAAAACTGTACAGCACTCCACGCTCCTGCTGGGGCTCTGTGCTCCTCTGAGATTCCTTGTGTTTGCCAGGAGCCCTGAGCACTGCTCCTCCGTATCTCTGTCTCCTTTTTCTCTGCGGAGGGCTAGGTGACATCCCTTCAGCATCAGTGTTGACAGTCGGGTTACAAGGAGGTAGGGTTAGGGCACTGGAGGCTGTCACTGATGTGCTCTCCCTGACCCCTTATGTCTCTCTTCCACCTGGTCGCATTGTTTCAGGCGAGGGACAGGAAACCCACACCCTGAACACGTGTCACTGGCTTCGTAGGGAGAGCAATAGCAGAAGGCTAAATGTTAAGAAAGGGATTTTCTTGGCGAACTGAGGAGAGAAATTTTATTCGTCACGTACCTCTACTGCTGCAGTGTCTCCTGGTCTCTCTCTCTCTCTCTCTCTCTCTCTCTCTCTCTCTCTCTCTTTCTCTCTCTCTCTCTCTGTCTCTCTCTCTGTCTCTCTCTCTCTGTCTCTCTCTCTCTGTCTCTCTGTCTCTCTCTCTGTCTCTCTCTCTCTCTCTTTCTCTCTCTCTCTCTATATATATATATATACACACACACACAGTAAGTGGAGCTTGAGATGTGTGTGAGGTGTGGATGCTATGGTTACGAAGTTCAATACATTGAGCAGAAGCGAGAGATTCCATTTTCTAAATAGCTGCAGCAAACAGCCCCGACCAAACAGCCCCGACCAAACAGCCACACTTATTTTGAAGGACGAGGAAGGGAAGGCAGCCTAGCTGTAGAGATGGCTCTCACAGAGGGAGGCCTTGGAGATGCTGGCCTGGGTTTGCGTACATTCTAACATGCTGAGAAAACATTACTCGATGAAGTAAGCTTGCATTCAGCATCGACCAGATGGTACAGGATCGTCCACTGCTTCCTGCCTGAAGACACACGAGTATCAGCGGCATAATGAGACTAAGTCCCCTCTTCTGAGTGGTTGTGTGGTGGCGGGCACCACATGAGGAATTACAGGATGTAATTCAGAGGTGATGCAGGCTGTACCCAGTGAAATATGATAAGTGAGATGCTTAGCACAGGCCTGGCACAAAGGGCTCCATAGAGTCCGTTATCTGTGATTCTGTCGTAGATGGTTCGAGAGGCAGCTTGGGTTAACACAAGTGGCAAGATCTAGCTCTGACCCTGGGTTAGAGCCTGGCTTTTCAGTCAGGAGCAGGTAAATATCTCTGGGCCTCAGTTTCCTTACCGTGAAGTGAGAATGATAATATATATCCTCTGTACCGTGAGATAAAAGGATGGAATGTTTTTTTAAACAGAACTTTGTTAAAGCACAGCTGGAGTGCTTGCTGTTTTATACTGCTTGTGTATTCTACAGCTGATGTTTGCAAACATTGGGCGTGGTTCACAGACCAGGCTGAGGGGACATTCTTAGACCCAGGGCCCAAAATTGGTAGAGCCACAGCTTGAACCGGGACACTCCTACTTTCAAAATGCTACATTTTCCCATAAGCAGGGATGCCATTCAGCAAGCACAAGGTGTTTGTTCCTGAATTCCAAGTTTTCCCTTTCCCTCACATTTGGGGCTTTGATTTATTCCCCTGGTAACTTTCTGCCTTATTTTAGTAGGAACTTTGGCTCATAAGATTTTTATTATCCATCATGGGATTTGCTTGGGACTTGGCCCAGGGTTTTGTTATTATTGTGGTTATTGTATTTAGAACTTGTTTGTACAGGCTTTCACAGATAAAGTTTAGAGATTTTATTACTGAACGGTACATCATTTTGAAGAGGAAGACTGAAGTGTGTCTTCCTTGTTTCTGTCATTTACTTTCACAAATTCTGCAAATAAAGATAGATCTATGATATAGTCCAGGCTGGTCTCAAACTCAAGACACTCCTGAAGGCAGGTGTTCCAGATTGGTGCTCATTTCTGGCTTTACTCTTTACATTCTATGACAGCAGTGTATTATTTAAAACCTTGTACTTCTATGGCAGAATTCCAGAGGAGGGCTGAGAGCAAAGATGTCCTTCTTCTGTCAGTGTCTGTTTGATGAAGAGATTGATGAGGAGGCATCCGTAGCATTGAGGACAAGTTAAGTTATAATGAACTTCATGGCCAATGAGAAACTAGGAGAGTAATTCATCCACATGTCAAAGATTATGGTACCCTCAACGCAGGTGCTAAAACGATCCAGGACTCATGGCTCGGGCTTCAGGTAAACGGAGGGTCATGGAGCTATGGGTTGGGAATTTTGGTAGTCTTGTGCAAGTTGGTGGATTCAAAACGGAGTCCCCATGTCAGAGTGTGTCAAAACTGGAGCTGCAGAAGAGCACGGAGGGAAGGCTTTCAGGGTTATTTTCCCAATCACAGGAATTATCTCAAGAAAGTTTTCTGAGCTGCAGTTTCCTACGTGAGTCACCCAAACCGAGAGCCACTCACCCAGGGCATTGACTGGCACCCAATCTCCCAACTGTATCCCACAAAGCAGCCTGTTATGATGGACAGTTTACGTCTGGTAACTGTAGCTACCTTCAAATCAGGGCTCTTCAGTTCTTCGATAATGCTGCGGGTGCCAATAAGATTTTTTTTTTAAACACTATACAAAGATTTTCTTTTTCCACCAAAAAGTCCCAATCTTTTCTTTGTTCCTTGGAAATACCATGGGGTTTTGAATATGACTCTTGGATTTCAATGCTATTCTTCATTCATTCTCAAGTGAAATACTTTTTGCATGATGTATTGGTTGACTTTGACGGGCTACTTATTCAGAGGTTACCCTCATCCTGCTACACACCTAAAATGAGGCCATCAAAGGTACAATTTCTCTCAACATTCAAATGGATGTTTCTTCATATTTATGTGAATTCTAAAATGTAGATGAAGAGAAATGGGTTAATTTCTGCTAGAAAAGCTGACTAGAGACAAGCCAAGCTAAGTCTGGGCATTCACAAGTAAGAATAAGTCTGTGCATTATTTGGGAGCTGGGTGGAGGACCCCAGAAGAGTTAAAAAAAACAACTGCATGCATATTTGGGTTTTTATGTGCATGTTGGTACAATCAATTAATAAATCAATCTATGAATAAGAGTCAAAGTTTATGAAGAAGACACATTCAGATAATATGGGGTAGTTTTGCTTTATATGGCATTTTCTTTGTTCTTTGCAAGCTAAGTCCCTTTGCTCCTGGTCACTCTGTGACCGCAGGCATTGATGACTTTGCAGCAGCTGCAGCATTGCTGTTGGTTAGAGTGTCCTTGGGTCTTTTCTGGCTTTGTTCCTCTTCTGGGGATCCTTGCAATGGAGTTAGGTTCACGGAATGGACTATGCTGTGTTTTTGCTCCATCACAGATCAATTAAAAAGCTTCATTGATTAAATTAAATGAAAAATTAAATGTTGCTTTGGTCTTTTAAAATAACAAATTGGGTAGATTCACATTTCATAGGTTACTTAACTATGATTCTCTGCTTTCCATCATTTTTTTTATCTCCCTCATGCCCATCCATGGTTCTGTGTTTGTCCTTCTAACTTAAATTCATTCGTATGCTATTTTATTTTCAGAGTAAGACACAAGATATCCACACCTTTTTATCTCTGCCTCCAATTCGTCTTTGAACCTAAAAGTCAACCTCATTTATCACTTACAAAGGTGTTTTGAATAAAAAGCACACATAGTATAGATGTCAACACGATGTCGTTTTGCCACATCTGTAATCGAGCTTTTGTTAATGGTTCTATAGCTATATATTTAAAACAAAAATGCAGAAGAATTTACTGGAAGTCATCTGTGGTGTTCTTCCCTCAGCATTCACACATCATAAAACATCATAGAGAGATGGTACAGCTCTGAGCAGAGTGAAACATGGGTGATGGATGCTGTATTAATGGATGTAAGGACAACGAAAATGATGTGTCTGAATGAGAAATAAATTGGTTCACTTTGGTGGTGCATAAATTCTATCAAGCCATTTGGACACAGTTTAATAAATTTTGTTTCATTGCATGAAATGGTTTCCCATTAGCTGAAAAGAATGGAGGAGGCACGTGAGAGGGGAAAGGCAGGGCAGAAGGAAGCCACAACGGTGTTGCTTAGATTAACAAACACGAGGCAGGAAAACTCTGACAGAGAGGAAATGGGGTAGAAGACAGTGAGTTGCTATGTGTTTCTGACTGTGCAGGTTTGGCCTTCTCTGAAACCCAAAGTCTGGCTTTCTCCAAGTGTAGACACTGTTTTACTCTTGTATTGCTGCATAAAACATTACCGCAAGCAGGTCTTATTCTTAAAAAAATATCCCTGGGGTCCCCCCGCCCCGCAGCAAACTCCAGCCGGTCCCAGCAGTGCCGGGCGCCGGTGCACCCGAGCAAGCAGCTACAGTCGGCGGTGGTGGCGGTGGGTCAGACATATAAACACAGGAAATAGCCATAAGTGTTTATTAAAAAGGGGGAGGGAGAGAGAGAGAGAGAGAGAGAGAGAGAGAGAGAGAGAGAGAAGAGAGAGAGAGAGAGAGAAAAGAAAGAGAAGAAGGGAGAGAGAGAGGAGAGAGACAGAGCCCCGTGTGTACACCGGGGGAGAACACAGGGAGAGAGCAATGGCCAGTGAAGGGCAGAGGTTAAAAAGGAGTGGGCGTGGCTAGGGCAGGGACCAAAAGAATAACAGCAGGTTCCTCACACCTTCTGTAAACAAGACCAAGCTGGGTATTGCCAGGGCAGTGGGTCTGCTTCAAGCCTACTCAGGGCACTGTGAAATTTCTTGTCTTTGTAGCCAGGAGACTGAAGGCTCATCACAAATTCTAGAGGCTGTAACCTTACAAGGACATTCCTTGTAACCACGTCCTCATTGTAGGACCTGTTATCACATGGGCATGGGCATCTCTGTAAGGAAGGAGCATATCAGAGCCTGCAGCAAATCTATTAGCAAGGGAGAACTGGGCTTAGCATCATTTAAGTGATCTTCCATGACCTTGCCATCTTCTGTGATTAAGACACAAGTGACAGGTCGTGCCCCCAGTCAAGGGCAGGAGAATCTTAAACGAACAAGAATATCATCCGTCCTCCACATTTGAGCAGGACATTTGGGTCATGTGGGGTAATAGAAATCAGCTCCATCTTGGGTAAGAAAGCGTTGTCAGATATATGTATCTCTCTGCAGCCTGCGAGGCAGAAGAAGAGGTCACATCTTTCAGGCATTTTGCTGTCATATCTGACTTCCTCTGTATCAATTGATGTGTTTATCTTCAGAGGTTTGTTGGGTGAGAAAATCATAATGGACTAAAATCTGCCTTGGATTGCTTCCATCTGTTTGAGATTTCTTAACGGAAGGCTAATAGGTGTTCTTTTGAATTATATCAAAGTGACATGGGTGTGGCAGCAAGAGGCACAATTCTTCCTCAGTCTCTACAGAGATTTCTTCAGATGTATCCATTGCTGCGCCAGCTAACGTCTCCTGAAAAATCATATACACATACGTATTAAGAGTAGAGGTAATTAGTTTTAATCAAAGACACTAAACTCACTGACCCCCGGAATGAGGAGGCTTTTACTGAAAGCTGTTTGGAGATGTTGATGATTCATAGACGAGATGATGATCACTTCTCTACTTAAGGAACTGAGTGGCTTATGGTCCTCCGAGGGGCTGGCTCTAGAATGTCACCATTAGCTTTGTTTTTGATGGTTTTCCTTTCATAAGAATTAATCTAGTTTCTCTCTCCATTCTTAGTTGCCCCATCCCTGGTCATTTATTCTCCAAATTGCTTTTGGGCCCTCCTTAATGCTTGCATTACCACATCTACAGACCTAATATGAATAGCATGTTCAGCCTTGAAAGCGAGCACTAATTGAATTTGCTTGCATCCAGTGATTTTAATGGGACTCCGGAGTGTTGTTCAGTGACAACTTTTATATGGAAGACACTGAAAAAATTAACATGTTACATTTAGTAAATTAGCAATTACTTAGCTCCGTTATATCAAGCCAGTCTTGTGTACTTATTAGTACTATATCCACAAAGCACGGCTTTCATATAGGTTTTGGTACTTTTTCTTACCATACGATACTGTTTACAATCAACTCCTTATTTTCCCCTAACGCAAAATTCAAATATGTAAACTAAATATTAAATTTAAAAGGTAATGGCTGGGTCTTAGGTGACCACAGCAGCCTAAGAGAAACCACTCCTTTCACTCACCTTCGTTTTCGCAGACCTCTTGGTTTTATGTCTCCGGAAAAGCTGCTCTGTCACTGCCTCCGGAGGCGAGTGTTAGCTGTCTTCTCATCTTTGGGTCAGCCATCTTTTCCTCAGCACTCATGAGGAGGAAAGAGGAGGGAGATGTGTGAAGCCTACGGGTGGACTTCACAAAACTAAAATGAAACCTGTGTATTTACAAGTGACATTATATGGACTGAGCAGGTTATATTTAGGAATATATGTATATAAATACATATATGTGCATGTATACTGCCTGTGTGTATATGCATATACATATATGCGTGTAATAATAATGAATGAAAAAGTGCTGTGAGTTTGAAGGAGACTGGGAAGGGGTACATGGGAGGGCTTAAAGGGAGGAAAGGGAAGGGAGAGATGTTATAATTACATTATACTCTAAAAAAAAATCGATGTGTTCAGACTTGGTCTCTGTTCTAAAGAGGCATAGAGGAAGCAGCCTGTGTGTTTTCAGTGAAGTCTGTATGTGGTAACTGGAACTCAATAGCCAAACTGATGCCACTAGGGGAATTCTCATTCCGAACACAGCAGATTGGAAAGATGACAGGAAGTCAAATCTGTGTTGTGAACTCCCGGATCTGCCTCCCCTGGGGATGGCCTGCCTTAGTACACCTTAACACCCAGGAAGACGACCTTGCCATTTATTTTAGCTCGGTCATCCCTTCCTCTCCTTCCTCTACCCCTTCCACTCCTGCCAATGGTGTGGCTTCATCCACAAAGGTCCCTGGGACCCGATTACAGCAAACTGCTGCCCAGGAGCCGGTTGGAGGCCCTCAGTCATTGTTTTCTTTTAAGTCAGTTGCTGATGCCCCTGAAGACTCTCAATGTGTGAAAATCATTAAGGGGTGATGAATAAATTAATCCCCTGTCTGTATCTATCTACCAAGCAGTCACTTGCCTGCTATCTGGGTTTAGTAACCTGGTCTTTATTTAAAGAGTTATCTGGGGGCTTTCAGCTCTGACCTAGACTTTCTTAGTTCCTAGTGCCCCATCTGGAGCTAAAAGGTCTGGATTTAGACTCATCTTGCTTCTGTATACGAATTCTAGGCAAATCATTTGCCAAACTCTGGACTTTGCATTTTTATGTGGCAGATAGAGAATGTTGGCTAGTTTCCATACTTCCTGATGAGAAAAACTTATTCCTAATATAGGGCAGTGATGGAAACATGGGTAGACTCCCTACTTAAAAACTGTGTGACTCTAGGTATATTAACTAACATCTCTGAACTTTGGAGTCCTTGCTTATAAAAATGGAAATAATGCCTCATAGAATAATGGCAAACATAAAATAGGATGTGTATGTTAAAATATTATTTGTCAACAACAAAGTGTTCTATAAATATAGGGTGAGAGTATATTGTTTTAATTAAAATCATAGCTTGTCATTTATAGTCCATTGTGAAGTCTGTATTTTTTTTAGCGTTAAAGGCTAATAATATTCTTGGTCTATGCTATTAATGTCTCAATAAGCTTTCTGAGGGCCTGTTTAGGTCAAAATTCTTTTTATAATGATACCGACATGTTATTTTACATGTCACTTGTTCTCACAACAGAGGAGTTTTCTAGAAGCTCCATGGACTGTGCATGCATCACATGCAGGCAGATGTGAGGGTTCCCATAAGTCTCCATTAAAGCCACTCCCCTGGGATACCTATGGGAGGACAATGACTGTGATGAAAATCTCTCACAGAGCTGAGGAGATGGTCAGTGGGTAAAGCCCTTGCTGCAGGAGCCCAGTACCCTGAGTTCAGATCCCCAGAACACATAGCAAATCCGGACACAGTAGCATACGTGTCTGCATTCCCATGTTCTGCAGGGAGACAGTAGGTGGAGACAGGAAGATCCCTGGAAGTTCATGGGAACCTGAACTTCCTAGCTAGTTTGCTGTAAGCAGAGGTAAGGAAGAGAGGCATTGTCTCCAAAAATGGTGGGAGGGGAGGAAGTACACCCGCGGTTGTCTTCTGGCTTCTATATGTGTGCTGTGGCTGGTGTATGCTTTCACTCACATATATACAAAACACAACACACATATGCAGAATTGGAAAATCTGCCCTTCACCTTAGAAAGCAGTGAGTTTCTTTGAAATGAATTACTACAATTTATTTTTTCAGTTTAATTTCCAGTATGGTGGGAATCCATACATATAAGCCACCTAAGTCAAAGATATTAGAAATAGTCACCATTTCTTAAGATTATAAAGACCTACTGACCAAAATGTCGGCCATCCTCTAGTGGAGATAGGGCTCCTTGCCTCTGATCCTGGGCCATCTTCTGCTGCTTTCCAGGTTGGCTGTCTGCTTGCTGCCCTGGTTGTTCTTAGCTAGATGCTGGTCTCTAACGTCCCCCTCACTGTCTGTGCTTCAGGCCCGAGCTCCTAGGATGCAGGTAGATCTTGCTTTTCTAATCTCACTCATTCTTGGTTTTCTTCCTTGGTGTCCTACAACCCAGGAAACTCTCTAGGCAACTTAACAAGGTAGACTTCTACTTGGTTTGGCTTTGCGTTTTCCTACTGTGTGTCCAAAGGCTCTTCCTGATTTGGAAGCTCTCCATAGTTCTGAACTTTGCTGAGAGGACAGAGCCCTGCTTAGCAACTGAAGGCTGCAGTTGCTGTCTTGCTCTACTGGGTTACAAGGATGTGGTAAATGAAGGTCCACCTGTGTGTGGGTGTATACATCTCTTAGCCTCTGTCTCGGGTGTATCTCCTTTCTGCTTGTTTTATATGCCCCAGCTTCCAAGTATGCAAACTGTGTGATTTCCTTTCAGTTCTTTCCTTTTCTGTCTAAGTTAGCCAGAGGCCATTTCTAATGCTTACAGTAAGTAACAGACAACGCTTGGATGAGCTTCTGCACACCCCTCGATCATGTCCTAAGCACTCTCTAGACACAAGCTTGCTTAGTATGCACAACAGTGCTGGGAGAAAAATACCACTGTCATTTTGTTGTTTTCACTATATAGCACAGGCTGATTTTTAAACTCAAGGTCCTCCTGTCTCAGCTGTCTGAACTCTTGGATTACAGGTGTGTACCACTGTCTAATTTATAATCCTATGTAATATGCCTCAAATCACATGGTAAGTGTCTTCACCAGGATGTCAGCCCATGCAGACTGGCTGTCAGCCCAGCCTTTTCCTCTGTCTACTCAGCCTCTGGCATGCAAACTTAGGTGATTGACTCAGAGATGTAAGTTACTGGTTGGCAAACACAGAGACTGGTACCAAGCGAAATTGAAGTATTGTACTGATTCTTACAATTATGATCCTTTTAGTGTGTAAAAACATATCTTAGCTTGAATATGAGGTATGAGACTAACAGAGTAATTAATGACTGTTTATTATAGCTTTTCCTAAATTATAAAAAAGCATGTCTAGTTGACTTTTACATGAATGATGAGAGTGTAGCTAGAACCTGACAAAGATGGTAACAGCTACTGTATCATCTATCTATCTATCTATCTATCTATCTATCTATCTATCTATCTATCTATCTATCAATCATCTATCTATCTATCAATCATCTATCTATCTATCTATCTATCTATCTATCTATCTATCTATCTATCTATCTATCTATCTATGTCATCTATTTATGTACGTATGCATGTATCTATCTATCTGTCTATCATCTATTTATCTATCTAGCTGTCATCTATCTTTCTATCAATCATCTATCTCTATCATCTGTCTGTCATTTATCTTTCTCTATCTATCTATCTATCTATCTATCTATCTATCTATCTATCTATCATCTATCTATCTATCTATCTATCTATCTATCTATCTATATGTCATCTATTTATGTACGTATGCATGTATCTATCTATCTGTCTATCATCTATCTATTTATCTATCTAGCTGTCATCTATCTTTCTATCAATCATCTATCTCTATCATCTGTCTATCTGTCTATCATTTATCTGTCTGTCAATCTATCATTTTTATGTCTGTCTATCTACCATCTGTCTGTCTGTCTATCATCTACTACACATATTCAGCACAGTTCACTGGTAGCTGAACTTAGTGTTGCCACTGGTTCACCAACAGTAGGGATGCAGAACGGAAAAAGGCTCAGTGTGATAGACCTTTGCTGTGCTTTTTGTTATAACTCAGAATAATAAAATCAATTGCATCTTTATTACCTGAATTCCTGTACTCTTTCACTTACCAGATGCTTAGCAGGAGTCTACATATGATATTGGCTATTGTATTTAAACTAAAATTGAAATAAGGCAGTGGAATTAATAAAAAGGAAGAAAATAATCAAGCAAGAAATAGATTCAGGCCATTAGCTCAGTCCTATGCACTGTATTGTGTAATCACCAACCCCATGACTTCTCAGCAATTACATCATCACACACAGTGAAATTACATTGCGATGGTAATCCTAGAACCACAGTGGTGGTAATATAATATTAATAACTCTGAGTGTGGTTACAGAAAGCTAATGTCTATGGCTCAGCAAATACTACGGCTTGTACTTGGAGTTAAAGTTTCATTTACTGTAGATTTATTTAAGATGCTTGTTAACATACTCCTCCAAAAACCTCATAATCCAGTCAAATAAAGACAAAATGGAGTGCCGCAGACTCCTGACATATTAGATGTCCCAATTCTGAGAGCAACAGTGTGTTCAAGGTCCTGCTCTGCAGAGTTTTGGGGTGCCAGCTATGTAATTATGCCATATTGGAAGCTTAGGTAAGTTCATGAGGAGGGGGCAGAAACAAAACCTAATTCTGAGATGATGCAATGAGCTTGCTTGAATATGGGTAGAATCCTGGATGGCAGGCAGTTCTTTTCCACACGAAGATGACAGCACATCATATTTTCTTTGGAAAGATAGAGAAACAGGACTTCTGTGCATTTCAGCTTTCATTATTCATCCCCCAATTATCAGAAGCTATTTGACAGCCTAAGACTCATCATCTGAACTTGAGGAATGGCCGAAGGAAGAGCTCGAGGCAAAATATTACTCTAGAGAAATTGAACCGTGGGAGGGTTGAGTTTAGACTTTTGTGTCTAGTCCAGTTTTACCAGGGGGTCAATCTTTGATCACAACTGTGGTTAAGGCTGCCTAATTCAGAGCCTTTCCGGGGGTACATGTGCAATGTTCCCACTCTGCTAAGAAAATTGGGTCAAGCATACAAAGAAAGAATTTCATAGGGGCACCTTTTCTCTTTGTCGTAATGAAGGAAAATTGGGGGAAATGCATGTAACAATACAGCTTCTTACTGCATCTTGTGAAGTAATATAAAATAGCCATATTTCCCTGTTAGCTCCAGGCATAATGCAGACCTTGTATATACAGCCAGGTAGCCACACTGTCATCTCTCAGTGCCTTCCTCATTGTGGCTGACCACGGCTCCCCACAATGTACATCCATATATTGACCTCATTGAGGTCTCTCTATTCATAGTTCTGTTTATTTTTTTTATCATACTTCAACTGGCATTAGGTACATCTCCAGCATTAAGATGTACAGAGAATTTTTTTTTCTGTCCACTTCATCTTGTTTCCTTCCATTGTGTTTTGTAAAGCACCTTTGAATATTTGTGTGTCTTTCAAAAGTATTTCTCTTGTTGACTAGAGCTTGGGCCACTGGGATGTGGCAGTATAGATAAGAGGACATTGAGTTGGTTCCCTGGAGTAAACAATCGGGCTGAAAATGGGACTATCAACACCCACAGAGCTGGGAATTGCTTTCGATTTGTCTTACGTAGCTTGTTTACCTGTGTGTACCTTTGTACCAATAGCATGCTTTGGAACAAATACCCATATGAGGCAAACTGGTGTGAAGATATAGAAAGACCTCTGACTAAATCCAAACATTTTGAAATGGAGTTACTCTTAACCCCCGAAGATCAATAGTAATAAAGGTATAAAATAAGAAAAATTTGTGTCATGTATTTAATACTATTGATACCTTAATTATAAGTCTCCATGGACCTTGAAAAAGTCACTCAACCAATGGGTCATGAGCAAGGACTAGGGCTTGATTGATAGCCCAGGGTAAAGACAGCAGCAAAATCTTGTAGTATTTGAGAAGAAAAAGTAAAAATAAAACAGTAGAATAGTTGTGGTGGTTTGAATAACCATGCTCATATATTTGAATACTTAGGGGGTTGTGCTGTGTGAAAGGATCAGGAGATGTGACCTTGTTGGAGTAGATGTGACCTTGCTGGAGTAGGTGTGGCTTTGTTGGAAGTGTGTCAATGGGGTGGACTATGGGGTTTCAGAAGCCCAAGCCAGGACTAATAACTCTTGTTGGCTTAGAAAAGAGTTCCACAAATAGTCCAGAATGGAGTATAAAAAATGCTTATTTCTTTGGGGATATACTCACAGAAAGGGTAGTAACCACAGTCCTCTGTGTTTGCTGGGAACTGGAATCCAATCCAGTAGCTAAGAGGACTGCACATTCTTTTCTATAGTACATGAGACCATGCCCAAAGTGGGTAGGTATCTTAAAGGCTATTGGCTGAAGGAGTTCCCACAACAAGGCTCTTACTGCCTGTGGATCCAGATATAGAACTCTCAACTTCTCCAGCACCATGCTACCTGTATGTCATAATGTTTTCTTCCATGCTGATAATGAACTAAACCTGAAACTGTAAGCAAGTCCCAATTAAATGTTGTCCTTTATAGAGTGCCATGCTCATGGCAACTGTCTCTTCATGGCAATAGAACATGACTAAGACATCAATTCATCATGGCATGCTTTGTCAGGAATTGCTATTTGTGTTGTTGGTAGGAACTGTCTGAATAATGGAAAATGAATGTTTTGGGGGGAATTGTCAGTTTGCCTTACCTGTTTTGATGCCAAACACAAAGTAAGAAGTACTTGGAAGTAGAGATCAAAAGGGAATAATCCGAAGAAGTTAGACCTGGTGGACATCAGTGGGAGCTGTCAAAGACATTGCCATTCATTAATTTCACAAATGCTGTTCTAGTCGATTTTCTGTTGTTGTAACCGAATACCACAGATGGGCTCTTTGTACAGAACAGAGAGCTATTTACCTTGCAGCTCTGGTGGTTAGGTGCCAATGTTGAGGTGCATCATCTGATCAAATAAGTGGCTTCCCGCTGCAACATTGCATTGCAGCTGGCGATACATGGTAAGTAGAAGAAATGGGTCAGCTGAGTCTTCTTTATCTCAGAGAGTCACTAGTATGATCCTGGAGACCTCATTCTCATGGCCTCATGTAAACTTAATTATCCCACTTTGTGGGACTTGACTCCACTCCCGAAGCCAAATACATTTGGGAATTAGGTTTCTAACACATGATGTTCTGGGGTCATATTCAAACCACCACAATTACTGTTTAGCTGTGACATGCGCAGCACTTCTAGATGCCAAGGACATAGCATCAAAAGGGAACAGTAAAAAGGCCCACTGTCTTCTTCTCAGATGCTACAAGGTTTCACTGCATTACTTTACCTTGGACTGTCACTCAAGACATGTTCCCTGCTCATGGCCCATTGGGTTGCATGTCTTTATCAAGGACCTTGGGGTTTGATGGCTAAGACATCAATTCTCTTAAGTCCACGACACATGCCTTTTCTCGTTTTATAGTTTTTATTACTATGGGCCTTCAGGGTACCATCAGTTCCATTCCAAATGCTGAAACTTAGTCTGGTTGCTTCTCTGTATCTCCAGTAGTGGACTGGTAAACAAAACAAATAAATGGCCAACAAATTAGAGGGTAAGTACTAAGGAAAAATACAGCAAGATAGGAAAAAAATACAAAAAGGCATATTGAACAGTGGTTATAAATAGGATGCCTACAAAACCTTTCTAACATAGAGGAGCAAATCATTAGCTGAGCTTATCACATTATATGTGTCTTTTCATTTTCCTAGATGGAATAGAACATGAACCATTTATACTCATAAATGAATTCTTTACTGCCTGGCTCATTATCTTTAAGGAAAATGATAACCAAGGAAACCATGAGAAGAGGAGGCAGGAATGAAGGGTTCTGAGGCTGGAGAGGGACGTGAATAGCAGGGATGAAGAAAGGGAAAATCAGTCCCACAGTTCCAAGCACAGCTGATATTTTTCCAAGGGTGGAGCAAACAGATTCTTCAGGAGAAGAAGCAGGTTTGGAACATTGGACCTAACTTGTACTAGAAGATGCCTCCTCTTCTGGACATGTTCCCAGTGTGCAAGACACTGCAGCATCTTCAGTTCAAGCCTGGAGGCAGATCAAAAAGCTAATCTGTGCATTTCTTCTCATATTAGTCCCGTTTCGTTGGCAAATGCTTTATCCCATGCCAGGTGTCACATTTAAGGAGATGGTGGAAAACTGGTGGGCTTTCAGAAAAGCTGATCAATACGGTTAAAAGGACAGAGTCAAGTCCGTAAGAGTGGAACTTGTTTAATTAAGTGAAAGAATTGCAGAGGTTTAAACTGTTGAATTGTCACAGGGCTATCTTTTGGCTGTTTGTAGATATTTCAGAATTGCTATGTGGAAGATGGTTTCAGTTTGTTTTTATGGGGCTTCAGAGAACTGTCAGGGAAGAGAGATTTATGGTTTATAGACCTTAACTTGTATGCCTGCACATACTCTAGCCAGTAGTTTCTAAAGATTGGCATGAAGAGTCCTCGGAGACAGGCTATTACCAGAGGGATCTTGTAAGTGGCAGAATGAACATTAGAAGGGCCGTTTCAGAGGCAATGGAAGAATATGGTGCAGAGTTTGGGTGGCAATGTTTGATCTTGCTGAAGCACTTTTCAGAACAAATATTTTCAACCCAGCAGTGCATGAGAATCATGCACTATCCCTGAGGATTCTGATGTTGATGCTCTGGATGGAGCCTGGGTGGGAGTTTCCAAGAACCCTCCCAGATTATTCTCCCATGCCGGCATAGTTGAGAACACTGATTAGAAAAGCCAGGTATGGTAGCTCCTGCTTGCCACTCCGTTTCTCACAAGATTGAGGCAAGAAGCCTGCCGTGAATTTGAGGCAAGCTTGGGCTCGTCTCAAAGAACAGGAGGAAGAGGAAGAGGAGGAAGAGGTTGAGGCCAGCACTTCCATAGCTACCTTGTTATTTTAATCTCCTGCCATTCCATGAGGAATCACTGGGCTGCAACCAGTTCCTCCTGGGTACTATTTCTCACCCCTCTGTTGGTTTTGTGTGCCTGCCTGTATCATCATGTTCTTAAATCTTCATCAGTGGTACAGGAATTAGTAGTCCTGGAGACCATCGAGGGATGACTCCTCCCTCATGGCTTTGGACTCTACTTCCCATTTTCCTGGTAACACTAGAAAGGTAAACATCAGTTTCACTACTCCTTTAGGCCTCCCACCAGAAGAATGGAATATCTTTGGCCCTGGGTGGAGACATGACATTCTGGTGTTCTCCAAAGGTAAGAACATCATATATTATTGTCTCCTCCTTTAAGAGTTAGTCCAGCTGGGTTTGTCAATTGCTTGTGTAAGAGTCCATCCCCCATGAAATCTGAGTTACCAAAGACATGCTAAGGAGAGAGGACGAATAATTTTCTCTTTAGTGAGATAATGAGGCCCTTCCTTTGGTGCTGTGGCTTACGGAGCTTCCAGTATGCGGCACTGTGAAGCCTCCTTGGCGTACTCAGAAAAGCATGGCTTTCCTTTTTCCTTCTTTTCTTTCTCTTCTTCTTTTGGGTACTGGCCAAAGCTAAGCATGCTTTCCTTGACAATCTGCCCTTTCTCATTCTTTCTCTGAAGATCTTCCTGCTTTCTTCTGCTGATTGTGTAGTTCATATTTGTTTGCTGACTTCCATTGCTCTACATGCTGGCTTTCTTGATCCCTTGGTTAAAAGATATAGCCTCTTTTTATATTAATTATTGTTTCAAATAAAAATAAGTAAATACACTTGTAAATATATACATGCAACCTGCTCAGTCTTATAATGATATTTATTTTATATGTTTTCAGGGACGACCACTTGGTATTAGTTAACCAATTGGTATACTTTGAATTTGAAAGAGAGCAAAGAGGGGTATATTGAAGGTTTTGGAGGGAGGAAAAGTAAAGGGAAACAAGCTGTCTGTGAACCACATCAACTACCAGCAAGACATGATAGATAACCCTAGAGGCATGCTCACCTTGGCTGTAACCAACAGATACCTAATTGGTATGAAAGATAAGGACCACATCTGGTACTGGAAACCTAACTCCTCAGTGCTAGCGAAGTCATGGATATTGGAAGTGAGCCTACAATCACTAAATCAGCATAAACCCTAACAACAATTTAAACATTTGTCCTGATACACGTTGATAAGTGTAGTCATCACTCCTCATCAAGAAAACTTCTCTTTGCAACAGTTGGAGACCACTACAATAAACCACAATCAATCAATCAATCAATCAATCAATCAATCAATCAATCAATCAATCAAAATGTAGGTCTGTGGAGCCCTGTCCCAATCAATACATCTATAAAAACAACCCTGTACTTAAGAGTTAGAGCACATTGTGGAAGAAAGTGGGAAGATCGTAAGAGCCAGGAGACTAGGGAGTTTACTGTGAGGTTGTGTCTCCTAGTGATGTCAGAAGCTTTATCCATAAAGTCACCAAACATGAGTTGAACAAGGGCAGCACTGATAGACATGCCAAAGTGGCTGTGGGAAACCCTCAGGTGTAGGCAAAGAACAACAGGCAACTAAGATTATACTGAGAGTGGAGAAAATCTTCCCCAGAGAAGAGTACGCCTCTTGATTCTTTAATATCAAGCCATCAGTCCTGAAAATATACATATGAGTCACATTATACAAACAGAGCAGGTTCTATTTAGGAGTATAACTGTGTATTCTTTTTTTTTTTTTTTTTTTTTTTTTTTTTTTTTTTTTTTTTGGTTTTTCGAGACAGGGTTTCTCTGTGGTTTTGGAGCCTGTCCTGGAACTAGCTCTGTAGACCAGGCTGGTCTCGAACTCACAGAGATCTGCCTCCCTCTGCCTCCCAAGTGCTGGGATTAAAGGATATCTGTGTATTCTTATACATCTATGCTCACAACAACAATGAATGGAAAAAGAGGCCATGAATTGGAAAGAGAGCATGGAGTAGTATATGGGGAGCTCTAAATAGAGGAAAGGGAAGCGAGAAATGTAATTATAATCTCAAAAAAAGTAAAAACAAAAAACGTGTATCATTGAAAAAAATCTAAAGTCTTTTCTTTATCTTCATTGAAAAGAATTGAGGGTTGTATGTTGGCACTTTAACTTTTCCATTTTTATTCAAGGGAAGTCTTGCTTTAACTGATTATATAGGCAAATTAGCTAATGGGGTTCTACACCTGTGCATCTTTAGGAACTGCTTCACGGAAAGAGGCAGTTTCTTTTTCAGCACCAGGTTTATTGCTTTTTAAATGTAAGTTTATTAAGTGGTAATGGGCCTATAGATGGGCTTAGCTGCTGATTCTTATTGAGTTCATAAAACAAGCTCACAGGCTTCTCGAGCACAAATGGTGTCTCTTGCTTCTGTACTTGGCTCGGTTGGGGCAATGTTTAATGCTGCCAGAATTTCCAGGCTCAGAAATGATGAGCTCATATTAAACTCAGATAGAAGAGTTTAAAAGAGAGGTTGTGAAGTTTGGAAGGGTTCTTTGTTGTGTCCTTTACTCAATTCTTAAATAAAATCCAAACACACATTTCCATCTGGAAAGGAACTGTACTTTTTTAGTGTGAGACAGTTATCTGGAATTTGGCTGGCAGGAGACCAGTGTTGCCGGCATCCTCTGGGCACAGGTTGGACACGCCTGCTCCCATCTTGTGGAATTGGACTGCTTAAGCTAAAGGAACGGGGTTTGTGGGATTTGCCACAGCAGATGGGGGTTTTTATACTGGATGCTGATTGGGAGATAACGGTGGAGTCTGTCCTAGGTGATTTAGGAATTTTATACAAAAACCATCTTAAGGAATTTTAGGGCTAAGGAACAGATGGAAATGAGAGGCCGGTGGGTACAGATAGGGAGACTTAGTGTAAAAGCTAGGTGACATTTGTAGTCTCTAAGAAGAATTTTTAGAAACAGTAGAAGTGTTTCAGTATTTTAACAACCTCAAATGCAGTAGTTCCCAGTGCAGTGATTGTGGCAAGAAGGCAGAATCTGAAAGCTTCAGATATTAGGTTTTCTAATATAATGGAAGTTTATTTTCTCTTTCTTTACTTTCCTTCATTTTTCTTCTTTATAAATATTTTTTTGATCCACTTGAGAAAATGATCTTATTTTGTGTATTTCTTGTATGTTGGTTGCTTTGCAAAGTAGCGGGAGTGTGATGCCATGGCGTTCCTCCTCTGCCTGGCAAGCTGGCGAGCTGCTGCATCGCGAGAGTGCCGGAGTGTGTCGATTTTGTAGTTGGCAGAGGAAAAGGGCTTATGGCAAAATGTTTTTGCTGGACCAAGACTGACATGAGAACACCTGTCTTAGTCACTGGATCTTTCACGTATTTTCCGGCAAGGTCATCGCAAAAGTAGAGTGGCTCTAAGGGGACAGTTATGAGTGGTTCTTTTTAACATTTATAATTTCAACTGGAGAGCACAAAATATTTTTCTGTGATAAATATCAAGGGACAAGTTCCTTTAGGGAATCTCTTTCAACCATTTCCATATTTAGAAGCTGTAAAACCATCCTTAGACTTGAATAGCCACTAGGGTTTGAGAGATCATTCGTATCAAACTTACGATTCTTTTCTGTTTGAACAGTGAAAGGACTCAGGTCAATATCAGCAATGGGAGAACATGCATGTCCAAAACTAAGCCAGTGTGGGCTTGCAGGTTTCCATCTCAATGGAGTTGCACAGAAATTGTCCAAGTTTTTCCTAACAATGTCCTGTAACTATTTGTGTAAAATATAACAACCAGAGAATCTCACTAGAGCCTTGATGGCCAGGATTTTTATTAGAGCGAGCCACATAGTTTTGAGGTGCCTATGGGATTGATTTTAGCTACTTGAAATATCTAAGTATCACCCCAGCCTCCTTTCACCTGGAGGTCAAAGCAATACAGACAGTCTTGAAAAATTAGATTTCACCATGAGTTGCACCTGTTGCAAGAGCTATCTGGTTAAACTGCTACAGGGTGGCATAAGTCCTCAGGAATACAGACACTGCTACCAGGCAAGATATTCCTGATCAGAGCTTTGTTTATTCCTGTCAAGAACCAGTTCTTCCAAAATAGACTATTCTTAGAATGTTCAGGGTCCCAGAAAACATAGCCTGACAAATTAACACCTTATTGTGCAATATCCAACCTAAAACTTCTGAGATATCACATACTAACCCAAAACCAAACAAGGTAGGCTGGATCTTCAAGAAAGATGAAGGTTAGGGTTGGGACCAGTACCTAATTATCCCCCGTCTTCTTCATACCCCACAATCTTTCCTTCTCATCTTTCAAACTTCCTTCTTATCAAACTCACTTTTCTTTCCTATTTTCTCTGAAACACTGAAATAACAGTTGCTTTATTTTAATTATAACCAACCCACAAGAAGAGACAGGAAATTTTGTGCATTTTTTCCATCATTGGGATATAGTAAATATAACGTAAACTATGCAGCCCAAAACTCATTCTCTGCACAGAAAGGTAATAGATATCCCTAAGAAAAGAATGTGATTGCAGGGCATATAGTTAATGTGACCCAAGGCACATAGTTAAAGATTTCTGAATGCTTAGATAGTTTCCCCCTTCCTTTCCCTAGATAGCATTTTTTTAAGCAGCTCCCAATGTAGCAATACATAATGAAAGTTTTCACTTATTGTCCAAGAGGAAAATTGCAGCTTTGCCAAGCAGTTCTCCTAAATGAAGCAACTCAACAAGTTAGAGTAGCAATAAGCTGGAGGCATAAAGACAGCTCTCTGCTTCCAAGTCTGGAAACAAGGTGGAGTGTGTTTGCTGTGTTTGTGTAGCAGACATTGTTCATTGGAATGAGAAGAGGTGCTATTAACTCACTGGCAAAACAGGTGCTTTACAAGCCAAATGCTGGAGAGCATTCCAGACAGCGTAGCTTAGGAAAGAAAACAAACACAAGCGGAATTGTGTCTGTTTTGCAGAAGTGGAAATCAGGTTATTTGGAAAGGGGGGTTATTTACAGACGAAACCTGACTAAAGTCATATTGGCCTTCGATTTTGAGAACTGTTTGGTTACCATTGCCTTGGCTGTTGTGGAGACCTAGCTTTCAAACTAAAATCTAGACTCCATTTATCAGGAGCAAGGTCAATTTAACTAAACAATTCCCAGCTGATTTAAAAGACTATTGCCTAAAGTACTCAGGAGATTTTAGATCTTAGCATCCCTTTATAATTTTTATCATCAGTATGAAAATCATG
Organism: Microtus pennsylvanicus; assembly: GCF_037038515.1. NCBI lineage: Eukaryota > Metazoa > Chordata > Mammalia > Rodentia > Cricetidae > Microtus > Microtus pennsylvanicus. The sequence goes on from NC_134592.1 coordinate 46,091,626, forward strand.
TAATTCTTAGAATAATGTGAAGAACGATGATGAGGGAGAGAGGAAGGAGAATGAGGAAGACGAGAAAAAAGAAGTTGATATCGTGGTGCTGTTCTTTGATTCTAGAGTCTGTAGCTTAGTTATTCTAGGGTGAAGGTAACAAAATGGCATCATGGGACTGGCAAAGGCTCAGATGAGGACTCAACTAGAGATGCATGAGTAGTTACATGTGTCACAAGGAGACTGCACTGAAAGAAACCAGCCCTAGCATATGGCTTAGGATTGCCTAAGCCCTTGAAGCCATTGCAACAAGTGTGGCCCCAAAAGTTTTCTAGATGTGATAGGGGACTCCTCTTTCATGTTCTTAGTTACTGTTGTGGAAGTCCATGGACATCACAGTGGAATGGCCCATTGTTGAAAGTGTTACTTCACCTGTGAGGCAATGGGGCCTTACTGTATGCCTGTATGTATTATGTGTTATGTGAATACCTTTATATACCAAATAAAATAATTTCATATTTTTGTAAATGGATTGCGATATGTTTCGAGGTTAAATGTGATATAGTGTCCATCTTTTGGTTTTGTTTCTCTAAATCCATTTTAGTCTTTCTCTAGAAAGATGCTACCCCCGTGTAGATGTGGCAGATACTGTTTGGATGGATAAGTCTACATGAGTAGACAATGCTTCTTCCAGAGTCAAAGGTTACTAATTGAAAGTTCCCATTCCATGTGTGAGATAGATATCTTTCAATTGTTGGTCAGAGAAGACCTAGGGATTCCCCAAACAATATAGGGTATAGCCATTGCTCGTGTTTTCCCACAAGAACTAAATGGTGAGCTCCTGTTGCTGAAGAAACCACATAGTTTGGTTGCAGGACACAGAAAACAAGCTAGAATTGAGCTGTCAAACTCTGCAGGTTATGTTCATAGTGCTGGAAGATGCTATGCAGGCATCCGTGAGAGGAAATCAACCAATGGTCTTACCCAGCTGTGGATTTTGTGTGTTGTATCTGACATAGAAGGTAGAATATGCTCAATGGTGCAGTAGTGGCATGACAATTAGGCGGCAGTGGTGTAACCAACTGCCTTCAGATTGGGTGTGAGGCTGTTTCCACAGGAAAGAATCCATGTCCATTATTGTAAACATGATAAAAAAAAAAAACCTGTGACCTTGGAGGTCAAAGGCCCTAGGAAAGACTGTATTACTGATGCTTTGTTAAATGGACATGTGTCAAACTGCCTAACTGCCTTCTAAATACTTCTTGTTTCTACTCATAGATTAGTGTTGCTCTCAGCCTTGATCGGAGAATCCTTTCTATTTTCTTAGTGGAATGTAACAGTTAAGGCAGACTCTTAATTGGCCAAACAGCTGAGAATAAGTGACTGTTGAGTGCTTGCTTACCTCCACGCCTATCATTCTATATTACCCCTTCCAAGTTCCAGGGAATTCTGTAGAAGAAGTTGGAGAAATAGCGTAGGACCTAGAGGAGAGAAGGAGTACTTTGAAATGCTGTCTCCTGGATGTGTCATGGTTGTTGCAATCATGAGCACATAGACACCAGCTGTGGCTACATGCACACTACCCTTTCTAGGGAATGAGTGACATCCTTAGTGAATGAAAACTCTAGCACATCACATCAAAGATCTCAATGCCTCATCCCCCTAGAGTGGCAACGCTTTCTTTAATGAGTCTCAGGGTTTTGAGAAAGCTGTCCTTGGGTCTGAGTGCAAACGCTGAAAGTGTGTGCAGAAAGCATTCAAAGTAGCTGAATATTCCTCCCCTACAGAGACTGCGTCTTTTATAGCTGAATATTCCTCCCCTACAGAGACTGCGTCTTGTAGCTGAATATTCCACCCCTACAGAGACTGCGTCTTGTAGCTGAATATTCCTCCCCTACAGAGACTGCGTCTTCTGAGATTGGCTAAATTTGTCTTCCTTGTTCAGCTGTATATAATAACACTGCCTTCTTGCTTATCTGTATTTAATAACCCCACTTTTTATTCATCTGTATATGATAAACATGCTGAGCTTTGGGGGATGGGGTGGTCAAATGGGAGATGAGGATGGTAGGAATGTGACTTCTCCATCAGAGAGCTGAGATCACCCAATTCCAGATTTCCTGTATCAGTATGTATGTTTTTCATTCCTTGTAACTCCTTAGTAAGGGTTCTGAGACCCAAGTTGTGTAAGAATGTGGCAACCCCTCTCCCCCCCCAGAACAAATTTAAATGTGAAAGTAAGAGGCACACTAGTTAGGCAGAAGATGAGTATCAGTGGGAGGGGGAGGGGACAAGAGGATGTTTGATGTGAATATGTCACAGTACTCTCTATACATTTTTGAAGTTGCCAAAATTTGACCTAAATAAAAACTGATGATGGATTCACAATCCCATGAATACGCTTCAGTAAAACTACTGAGTTGTGTGAGTAGGGAAATTGATATGCAATGTGAATTATTTATCAATAAAGATTTTATTTAATAAAAGATTAAGCCTACATTGGACAGTAAAATAGAGAAATGGAATGAATATTATTATTTTTTAACTTTCATTTTTTAGACTGTCAGAAACCAGCCAAGATAGTTCTATAGCATTAAGGGCCATTTCACAGCCTCAATAAAATCTCCCAAGATTCCTATAAATGGACAAGACTTATCTAAAGTTGCCATATAATTAAAAATGCCATAATGGGATCTTGAAACCAATAATAATAAATAATAAAGGTCTGATTTTACTAGTCATCCCTCTTTCCCTTGAATCCAAACTTTCACTACAATGACCAATATGTTATAGTTTTCAAGTGTTAGCTATGCTGTGTTTGTTTCTGTGTGTATGTATATTAGGTGGAATTAAAAATTACTTTACAGTTTAAATAGAATATTGTGTAGGGGGAAAATGTAAAAAGAGTTATAGTAACATTATTTGATATTAGGCAATCCAACAGAAATTATTCCTTTGTAAGGGTCTAAACAGATGTTAGCAGAAGTCTAGTAAATTTTGGTGGGAATTAAGGAAAGATGCTACTTGGCTCTGATGTAAAAGGCGGTCTGTGTGCAGAGCCAGGATTTAACCTGGGGAATCAAGACACATAGTGGTGGGTATGTGTGACAGAAAAGAGAAGGACATAGGAATTTTGAGCAATTTCACATTTTTTCAGGGCTAAGTTGAACTGATGCGACATTCGCTGGACGCTCACTCTGACGCACAGGAATCTTACGTGTAGTACCCTGGAGAGCCAGGCAGGAAGCAGTGCCAGAATGCTAGGTCGGTGTCCGTGATGCCTATCATGGGAGTCAGCTGTCAGACAGAGTGCAATTTTTAGAGAAATTTCCCATTTTTAAAGTGGACCTACCCTAAATACCAGCTGTGACCTCATATTTCACCTTTCCTGATGTCTATTTCCATTTGTTTGAGAGATGGATACTTGACTTGACTCAAAGGTGCTGAACTTTTTGAAGTGTTTGAAAAGTACCAAGTTGGGTGCCCTGGATTTCCTGAGAGAAAGGTGACACTTTCCTTCCTTTGTGGTCCAATAGGCTCTGGGCCAAGGGACGTTCCTCTATGTTAACATATGGTTGAGCTTGATCACTCTTGTCCTTACCGTGCTAGCAGGGAGGAGAAACTGACATGAGGACCATAGGATCCCCTTAAGCATATGAAGCAGGAAAGCCACATGCCTCTTTTGCTCACATCTGCTTGATGGAGGAGGATTGTTACTTTGACTGTCTGCCTGGCAAGAGAGTAAACAAAATTCATTCCCTGGGTTGGACAGATGGCTCATTGGTAAAGTGTGCTTACTGTTCTTGCAGAGGAACTAAGTCTGGCTCCCAGTACCCACACTGGGTAGCTCACAAATGTCTTTAACTACAGCTTCAGACTTCTCTTCTGGCCTCCACAGGCTCTTGCATTCACACACACACACACACACACACATGCATTCACACACACACACACACGCGCGCACACACACACAAGCACACCCCCCCCATACATACACATATTCTCACAATACACATACACAATTAAAATAAGTTTTTCAAAAATACATTCCCTAATTGTAGCTCAGTTAGTATTCCATCGCTATAGAAGAAAAGGAACAGGTATTCGTGGAAACCTAACAGTTTATGCAACCGATGCTTCTATATTCTTTGAATTCGTGAAAGAATTAGAACGTACAAACTCCTTTGAAGCTAAATTTAGTGGCCTCTCAGAGTAACTCATTTTCAATCTTTACATGTTTATTCATTACCGTGGGCTTTTTTTTTGTGAGCTCCACTTAGACTTCTAGTAGTCTATCGTATTTTAATATTTTAAGCCGTCCTAAATCCTTTCAGGAACTAGCTGAGATATAAATAATAAGTTGAATAACAAAATGCAGTGTGCCTGCTCAAAGAACAGCTAGTGTAAGAAGACTAAAAATTTAACCGTGTTTGATAAATTCTAACTAGAAAGCTGTAAGACGTGTGTGCAGAATTTCTTTGGAGGGCACTGTGGGACTTCCTATACCCATGGATCAGGCAAAAGATGGTGTCAAGCAGTTCAGGCAACACAGTGGCATGGAATGGTCTGCCTCTGCCTCTGAAAGGCAAAACTGTCTACCAATATAGAGTAATCTTTTCTCTTAACTACAAGTATTCTGCTGCATCTTTGTGCTACTGAATAGTGTTCTTTAGGGTATAGATGTAAGTCTGTCAGATGTTAGCAATCACCATTACTATATAAAAAGAACTATGAAATTTGAGCAGGGCGTATCTCTTCAGCACCCTGCTACTCTCCATGGGAGCAATATTCCTTTTTGTCCTTATTGCCTTGTAGCCTTATAATCCTTAGAGCCACAGCATAATATATCATAAAGCATGTCATCATTTGCTCAGTGCTCGGCATAGAAGGATCCTTCGTCAATAATACAGACTGAAAGAATAATAGTGGCATGTCATAATACTGAACTGAAATTTGTAACAGACATTAGAAGTCCTAGGAATACACAGAATTTTTGATGCTTTTATTTCTTATTTGCATTAAGAAAAGGGAAAACTTCGTCACTAATTTAGCAATAGGATTAACAATAAACTTGTCTGTTTCATTCTTTTGAAATGGCAGTAATAATTGCACGTATTTATGGGCTTCAGTGTCATATTTCAATACATGGATATAATATACCAAATTGGGACATTAACATGTAGCTCTCCTTAAGCACCAAGTTTTTGTGTAAAACCATTTAGCAGATCTTTCTAGGTCTGTCATTTAATGGTTATTTCAGACTTCAGATAACAAAGGACTATGCTTAAAAATATATACATATGAGTTTTTTATATAAAATTTGTTTAATATTTAAAGTTTCAAGCTTTCCAAAATCTCCCATTCAAGTACATTCCATCTCTGTTGATGACTTTTATCTCTGATTTCTCTGTTTAGTTTTGGTTGATAAAACAAAAACAAAATATCAAAACAACTTGAGGGATCCAAGATGGCGAAAAATGCACAGGCTCAGTCTACTAGAATCTTCAGGGAATAAACTGGGAAAAACTGGAAATCAGAGAGGTTGGTGATGGCTCTAAGTCTCTAGTTTAATAGCAAATATATATATATATGTGTGTGTGTGTGTGTGTGTGTGTGTGTATGTAATATATGCAATATATATTGTATATAATTTTAGCTAAATATAAAATAATTTGATTCCTTGAGGCTTTATCAAACAATCTTAGTGTGCTTTGTCCCTCTTCCCTTCTCTCCTTTGGTAAAAACAACCTTCCTTCCTGGCTGGATCTTTCTTCCCTGCTTTTAAACTTCCTGCTTCACTTATATCTTGCTCTTCCCTCAACCCCTATGATCCATTTATACTTTTCTGTTCTCTGCAGTTACTGTAGGTTGTATGTGCACCTCAAAAGATTTAGAACTCAGATGAGAGAGAACATGTGCTTTTTGTCCTTCTGGGCCTGGTTACCTCACTCAAAATAATCTCATCTAGTTCCATCCATTTACTAGTCAATTTTATGATTTCTTTTTACTTTATAGATGAATAGTATTCTGTTGGGTGTGTATGTGACACATTTTTATTATCTATTAGTCAGCTGAAGGGTATTCATGTTGTTTCCATCTCCTGGCTCTTATGATCAGGGTTCATACTGAGCAAGTATCTGTTGAGTATGACATAGAGTACTTTCAGCATTTGTCAAGGGATGGTATTACTGTGTCATCTGGTGGATACATTTTTAGATTTGTGTTAGGATTTGCCATTTGTTAGGATTTATGTTACTGATGAACAGTTTGCAATCTCACTAACAATGAATCTGGGATTCCCTTTTCCCCACAACCCACTGTCCCATTTCACCAGCATTGGTTTTCAATTGTTTTGTTGATCCTAGCTATTCAGACCAGATAAAATGAAATCTCAAAAATTATTTTAATTTGCCTTACCCTAATTCTAAGTATGATGAACATTTATGAGATGGTTCTTAGCCATTTTTATTTCTTTGATTGAGAACTCTCTCTTTGGATACTGAAAACATTTTAAAAATTGCATCATCTGTTTTCTTGACTGTTTGTCCAGATACCCTATCTGTTGGAGAAAGCAGGGTGTTGAAATCAACTGCTATTAATGAGTATCAGTTCATCTGTGCCTCTAACTGCATTAGTATAATTTTTGGTGATTTATGATAGTATTGTAATATCTTTTTGATCACTTGACCCTATGATTTGTTTGTTTTTGAGACAGGGTTTCTCTGTAGCTTTGGAGACTTTCCTGAAATTAGCTCTTGTAGACCAGGCTGGCCTTGAACTCACAGAGATCTGCCTGCCTCTGCCTCCTGAGTGCTGTGATTAAAGGCGTGCACCACCACTGCCTAACTATGTTGGCCCCTTTATTAGAAACAAGTTTCTCTTCTTTGACTGTTCTGAAGAGTTTTAGCTGGAAGTCTATTTTGTCAGGCATTAAGATGGCTGCTTGCTTCCTGAATCCCATGTGTTTGGAATAATTTTTCCCATCTTTCTATATGTGGTGCTAATCTCTGAAATAGATTTTCTTAGAGACAACAGATATATTCTTAGTCCACTCAGTTAGTTTATGATGTTCTGAATAGAGAGTTGAGGTCGTTAACATTTAGAGTCATTACTGTAAGGTATGTTGCACATTGCACGGATTTTGTTGGTTGTTGCCATTTTATGTTTTTAGTTATGTTTTGTATTTTGTTAAATACAGCTTCATTTGTTTTCTTTCTAGAGTCTAGGTTGTACTTATTTCTCTCCCCAGTTTGAAGTATTGCTTCCAGTATTCTGTTTAGGGTTTCTTGTTGAATGTGAATTTTTTTAAAGGCCTTTTGTACTATGAAAAAGATTTTCTTTCTCCTTCAACTATGGCATATAGTTTTGTTGGATATAGCAAAAAAAATTTTGTTTGCAATTGTGCTCTTTTAGAACTTGGGAAGCTTTTTCCAGGCTCTTCTGGTTTTCAGAGTTTCCACTGAGAGATTTCTCAATGCTGTTATTTGAAGAGTTTTTCTTTATACGTAACTTGTGTTTTTTTTTTCTCTTGAAGTTTTCAAAATTTTTCCTTTGTTTCTGCATATTTGGTGTTCTAACTATGATATGTCATGAGCTGTTTCTTTTCTGGTTTTGTACAATTCGAGTTCCATGTGATTCTTTTATTTGTGTAGATGTCTCTTTTCTTAGTCTAGGGAAGTTTCCTTGTATGATCTTGTTATCTTGTTAGAGATCTGATGTATGCCATTGGCCTGGGATTCTTCTCTCTCGTATTTTGTCTATCAATTGAAGATTTCTTATTTTAATGGTGTTCAACATTTCCTGCATGTTTCTTTCCTGTGTTTAGTTCAAAATTTCACATTTTTGCTTATTTCAGCGAGAGCTTCTACTTTATCTTTGAATCCTAGGAGTCTACCTACCGCTTGATTCATTCTTTCTACTCATAAGGCTTTGTGCTGAGATTTCTATATTCAATAATGGATATTGATTATTCCTCTTCATTTAAGTTTGTGTTTACTTCAATGTTTTTAATCTCTTTATTGACTTCAAATCCTGAGTTGTCTGCATTAATTCTTTCAGGTGCATATCTGTATTGTCTTGGGAATCATGCAAACATGATGTTATTGTTATCCTCTTGGAGTTCAATGAAGTGTTTTTCTCTTTTTTAAATTTATTTAATTATTTGATAACATTTGTGATTGTTCTTTTAAGTTATATGCACTTGGGTTCATCTAGGTAGACCTTCTTAGAGAAAACTTCTGTAGGATGAATTAGTACGTTTGATGGGAGGGTTGCTGTCTTGACCAATCATGTTGTTTTGTTTTTTTGCCATTTAACCTGGGCATATGGGCTGCTTTCTTTGGTTGCATATCTGGTGCAATAATCTGACCTTCCTTATTGCTATAATTGGGCCAGTGCAGGAACTGTGTACCTCAGGTTAGGCCAGATAAAGCTAGCAGATGAACTGTATAACTGGGACAGGCAAAAATGTCTCTCAAACTATGGGTCTGCGAGTACAGAGATGACAGTGGGCAGGAGGAAGGATGGAAGAAGGAGGCAGTGTCTTACCATTTACAGGTGGGTCTAGAACATAGCAGGTTCAAAGGCCACTGATCTGGACTCGGCCTGTTAATGTGTAGAAGGCTACTGGCAATGGTATGGATGGATGGAAGAATTGGGGGAGAGGAGGATGGGGAATGGGGACAAGAAGTGCCTAACCTGTCATTGGTGGCTCACAAATAAGGAGGGTTAGTGGGGGTGGATGGGCCTGGAACAAGCCTTGGTGGAAGGATAGGCAAAGGGAAGAAGTGATCTACATAGCAAAAGCAAGGGTTTGATCTACCCAGCAAAGTCAAGCGTGGCTCACAAACAGGAGGGATCTCATTGCATAGGTTTAAAGCTAGGCTTGACTTTTACAGTTTTCACAGAACTAATAGGCAAGAAATTGAGAAACAGCTTTCAAATTCATTGAAAAACCCACTTGAGTTAAAGTTTGATAGCTGCTTCTGTGACCCATAACTCCATGTGCAAACCCAGGCTTATACCTTGCTTATCTGTGTGCACATGGGGCAGAAAGAAACAAGCAACAAACTGACAGCGGAAACTCAGAGGATCTCTGCCTTTGGGTCTTTGCTGACTAGCTTTGAGCGGGTCATTCTTTAACTTTGGTGACATCAAACTGACTTTTATTTTTATTAATTTTATAAAGCATCATTTCATTTGGTGATCTAATATTTGAGAAGCATTTTTGTTATTTTAGTTTAATATCAACTTTTCTTTTCTCTCTGAAAGCAATAAAGACACAATGTCCTAGTTTGTAGAAGTTTAATTTATAAATAGCTAAAATGTTAAAATGTTCCTTTTGGTTTCACTAGTCAAGTAGCATTGTTTCCAGGAATATGGGTTGCTACCATATCAAACTATATTTAAAGAGATAAAATTTCTGTAATGGTTATAATTTTAAATTTTGGCCTATTTTTCAATGAAAAGGTAATATGTTGGCCTAAGTTTCAATTCTACATCTTCATGTCATAATACTAATTGGGATAATTAATATTTTTAAGACAATTTCTAAGTAAGAGAAGTGCTTATACAAGATAAGTTATTACACCATTTTCATTTCTACTTGTTCTTTATTTAACAGCCACAATTTAACATGGAAGTAAAATCATGGGACATAATTGATATCTTCATTATTGTTGCTTTAAAATTTATATAAGTAGGATAAAGTGTATGGTTGTAGAGGGAAAGAAAAGCCAGGCAGTTCTTGGCTTCTTGCTTTAGTCTCCTATGTAAGGAAACAAATTTTTTTAAAATTTATTTATTTATTAAGGATTTCTGCCTCCTCCCCACCACCGCCTCCCATTTCCCTCCCCCTCCCCCAATCAAGTCCCCCTCCCTCATCAGCTCGAAGAGCAATCAGGGTTCCCTGACCTGTGGGAAGTCCAAGGACCACCCACCTCCATCCAGGTCTAGTAAGGTGGTGAGCATTCAAACTGCCTAGGCTCCCCCAAAGCCAGTACGTACAGTAGGATCAGAAACCCATTGCCATTGTTCTTGAGTTCTCAGTAGTCCTCATTGTCCGCTATGTTCAGCAAGCCCGGTTTTATCCCAGGCTTTTTCAGACCCAGGCCAGCTGGCCTTTTGGTTTTCATTTTCATTATCGTTTTGAGTTTGCACATGAAGTAGTGACTTTCTTTGTGACACTGTTTTATGCGTTTTTCTTCTTCTTTCCTCTACCTCACTGTTTTCCCTCAACTCCTGACCGCACTCTTGCTGGTCAGTTATCTCCTCTTCCACGGCAACCCCTTCTACCTTCCTGTCTCATGCATTCTGTTAGCCTTCTCTTGCCGCCCCCCTTAGGATCTGTTCTTCTCTTTCCATTACCAGCTTTATGACTTACACACTCACACATATACATACACACAAAACAAATTATAATAAAAAACTAAATAAATGAAGTATAGACATTTAAATAAAAATAAATATAAGTGAATGTAAGAAGATGAAATAAAAGATACGTAACATCCGCCACTATTTCTCCCTAGTGGAGGTAAATGCAACTCCTTCCCTGCCGCTTGCTGTCTTCGAGAAGGCGCTGCAGGTGGGGAAGATGGTTGCTAGTGGAAGCAGTTCAAGCAAGTCCAATGGTTAACGTCCTCCCTGCTAAGAACAGTTTCTCCCTAGTACTCACTGTCTTTGAGAATCCCCTAGCCTGAGATCCTTCTCCCCGACCTGTGTGCTGTGCTGCCCCCCAGCTTCCCTCACAGGACTTTCTGTGCCTGTGGCTCAAAGGAGATGAGGCAGGTTTTCCTGGGTTGGGCTCACCTTTACTGCTGGGCCACAGGTGTTCTCTTCCAGGTTGGGTCTTAGTTGGTCCTCTCCTGCGCTCCACACCCAGCTGGGGATGCAGTCTCACCTGGTAACGAGGCTGTACCAGGATCTACACACCGCATGTTGCACGTTCTGTGTCTTACCTCTCTGGGGCAGAGTGCTGAGTGCTTCTCACTGTGGTTCCTCCAAGCTGCTCTTAGAGAATCTCAGCTTCCATTTTCTCTGGGGCTGCTGCAGCTGACCCTCCACCCAGAGTAGATCCAACTCCCAGGGGCGTCTCAGCAGCTCACCTCTGGCCGACAGCCCTTACTGCACCTGTGTTTGCAATGGGACAGGACCACACTGGTAGCTATACCTGGCCCGTTCTGTGAGCAGTGTAGTGAGGCCACAATTGTTCCTGGTGGGAAGCATTTTGAACTTGGGGACATAAAAACAATGAACAAATATGATTAGTGATGATAGTATTGACAGATATAATAGTCATATGCAATCATAATTCCTGTCCTGGAAAGAGACTTCATATTGATTGGGATTAAGGCCCTTTGATACAGGTTGTTTATCTAATGTTCTCTAGATGTGATGGAGCACATGAAAACCAGTGGGGCATTCTGTTGGAGAAGCAATTCTAACAGGGCTTAAGAAAATTTTCATTTCTCTCTGCTAACATGAAAGTTGTTCATACTTTAGCAATTAAGAACATTTCAAAGGCCCTTGTGGTGACCAGTTATGTGATTGGCAGGGCTGGGATTTAAACTGCCTGTTTCCCCAGGCGACACAATTTTTAGCAAAATGCTTTGTAGGTATTGTGCAAGGCCACCTTCATCAAGTACCCAGTGGCACACACAGGAGCCTTAGCCGAGATGGAGGTTTGAATCTTCCACACTCCCACCGCACTATAATCTGGTGCACATTCCCCCAGGTCCCACAACTCTAAGCTCTTCCTCACAGGGTATTCTTGATCTCGGCCCCAAAGAATGCAGGACATAGGGCAGCTGGTGTCTTTGTTCTTACTTATTGAGGGCCATACTCCCAGGAATCAAGAGTAAGGGTCGGGGGAGGGAAGGCATTGGAAGAACAGCTGGTAGAAAGGTTGTTATGGAGATGACTGTCCCTCAAAGATCCCTGTTGACAGCCTGTCAAGTTTCTTTATCAGGGTGGACAGAGGATGTTCTTGGCGGACCAGCAGAGTTTGTTCCTGGGCAGGCAAATCTGTTCTCATCTGCCTTGGTTGCCCATAGCAAGGCATCACTGCTTTCTCTGGAGAATTGCCAGAGTCTCTGCAGTACAAAGTCAAGTCTCCAGACACAAGGGAAACCCACAGCCAGTGACTGCCTGACAGGAGTTTCAAAAGACTATCCCTTTCCTCTTTCACGCTGCAGAGAATCCCATGGGGCCTGGCCGAAGCTAGTCTCTGACTGAGATAAATCTTGCTTGTCCCTTCTCCCATCCTAACCTGCTTGCTTCAGATTTTTTTTTCCCTCTTGGGAGTTCTTCAATAAATCACTTGAAAATGAATTTCTGTCTCACGTTCTGATTTCTGACTTCAAAGAGGAATAATTTATCCACTGCCTCCTGTCTTACTTGTTCCTGAAGACATATCTAAGGGAACAGAGGAAAGGGATTTTAGTCAGGCACGAGGTGACATGCCAGCTCCACCCATGTGAAGTTAGGAGGCACTTATTTGGAATTGGATTAATGTGCCAACAACAACTTGAACCAGGAGCAGGCGAAGCCATGGTTGCCTAGATGGCATGGAAGAGAAATCTGTTGCCTTCTGCCTCTTGGGCCTCTCACACGCACTCGATTCCTGCTTCCAACCAGAATGTGGGATCTCCAGTCTTGTGATGGCGGTAATGACTTCACTTCTTCCCCAATGGGGCCGCACAAGTGAATGGAACCCCTTCAAAATGGCAGCCAGCCTGGAGGGAGGAGCAGTAAAACAAACTGTAGTTACAGCTGCTGCTGTTGGCTCCCAGGCGTTTTATATTAGATATTCATCTTGTCTGCTGGCTTCTTGATTCCTCTCACGCTTTACATCACGTATTGCTTGCAAGGGAGGATAGCTGAGGCTTCTATGGAACTAAGTCCTGGCTGCCTTGCTTCTATAGTAGTAGATTTTTGTGACTGTTTATGATAGTCCCTGTGAGTGGGAACATGAGTCATAACCTGAGTTCCAGATGTTCTGTGTCTGCCCAACCATTTTAGAAGGAGCGCTAGGTGATGCTGGTAATTAGAGTTCATCATCTGTACCTTGAGGAACCAAAGTGACAAGATGCTTATAACCTTCATTAGATACATCATTCCCCTTACCTCATTTGGGGGACCAGGCCCGGAAATATGTCGAAGAAGGAAGAGCACACACCTTGTAAGTAGGTCACTGGGAGGGATGGTTTATGTGACCAATTCTAACTATCCCTTAGGCTAAAGATATACATTCTAATTTTTGAGAATATAGTTGTACATTGCCACTGTGTCTTTAATTACAGCCATTTAATATGTAAAAGTGATTTCTGAGGTCTACATGTAACAGGCCACTTAACATTCTATTAGGGGAGCTCTTTCTTGTGGAGTCCGAGGCAGGCTATTGCCTTCTGCTGTCTCTTGCCTCTGTTATTACAGAGAAAACACGCACATACTGGTACCATGAGCGTCTTGGTGGTCCATATTACTATTTATCTATATTTGGTAAATATTGTATATATCTGCCCCCGGAAGGGTAGCATGGACATCTCAGTTAATATAGTGATGAAAGCATGAGAAATCATAAGTATCTCTTTGATAAGAAGTTTTGATAATTAAATAAAACATCAAATTCTCTAAATTATTTGCTCCCTAGTTTTCTTTTCAGGGTACTGCCCATTCCTGGCTTCTTTTCTTCCACGTATTGCCTAGAAGCCTGTGGTGGAGCAGTTATCTGTCTGCTTACTACTACTCTCAGCATCAGAGACAGCAGCCATTGAATCCCTCCTGCCAGCCCCCGTCTGGTTATGCTTTGCTTTCTTCTTTGTTGTGTCTTAGGTGCTGAGAGGTTGATTGAAATTGGAATTGAAGAGTCTAATACCACACCAACAGTGTCTACTCTAGCTTCTAACCCCAGCAACCATTAATGAGTGTTTTTTATTCCTTACATCACCGATTCCAAACATTTACCTCCTTCCCCCGAACCACTCAGCCACTGTTGGCCCTGATCTCTGCATACAAAACTTTCATTTTGCCATAGGGGGAAAATCTGTCAAAATAGGTATTGGCTTTGTTGAATTCCATCTTTCTCTGCCAATTATCTATGTCTATCCTTTCTCTGCCAATTATCTATGTCTATCCTATCACCTACTCTTCTCTCAACTAGGGGAGGTAGCCTTATACACACTGTAGTTCCAGTATTCCAGAAGTAGACAGGAGAACCTTGTCTCTAAAACAAACAATACTGGAATTAAAGAAGACTCAGTGATAGAGTACTTGCCTAGTGTGTTCAAGGCCCAGACTCAATTCTGAGCACTGGAAACGATCCAAGCAATAATAATACTTACTCATTTTGCCAAAATACATATCTTATAATAGAATAAAAGTATATGAATGAGTAGGGAAATACTTGAGAGTTTTACCCCTGAGACAGAAGGACGGTAGATAATGAATTACAGAGGGGATTCCATTTTGTCTATGAAACCACTTTCTTAAATGTATATACATAGTTACCATGATTTTTGAAACAATTAACAATTACAAATATGTCCTAAACTTATCTAAAAATAGTCTTAGCTCTTGCTCCTCCTTGTCAGTGTTTCTGAAAGTCTTAGCAAATCAGCAGCCCTATTAGAGAAAGAGAAGATTTTTAGATAGAGCTATAGGGTAAAACTCGGACTGTGACTTCACACAATTCTGGACCTGCACGTCTCATCCTTCAGCAGGTTGAACACATAGCTCGATCAAATGTGCTGAGGATTTCAAATTTAGCTTGCAATATGATATCATTCAATCACTAGTGATTCTTTGGCTAGCTATGATCCATCTCCAGTCCATAACCACCTCAGAGCTGCCTCTAATCCTATCGGCCACAACCAGCTTGGGCTGTAATTTAACATAAAACATCCAGACATTTTCACCACACACCCTGCTGAGAGCTTAATGTGTTTTCAGCATCCAACTTTCCAAAAAATAATACGTTTTGTAAGAAAAAGAAATCTTATTGAAAAATCCCTAAAACGCCAAATTTTAATGGAATTGAAATTAGACATCTTGAAGTATTATATATTTGTTTTAAAAATCATTAAGGTTCAAAGTTGCCTTTCACCCTTGAGAAAATAGACTCACCATTTTTCAGGATCACCCCCCAGCTCTTCTTTGGTATTGAAGTTCATCTAAAATTTATAATGTCTTCTCTTAAAAATTAAAACCACTTATCTTGAGCACTCCACCATATGTTATAAAGGAAATTCACACTCAATCTCTAAGACAGCACTTGTTCTACTTCTTTTAACGAAAGGAACGGTGAAGCTACAAAAGAATTAATCCAGCATTTAGGGGAAGCAAAACTTGAAAAATCATAGCTATCTAGTAGGCTTATGTACGATTTTAAAAGAATTTTAAAATCTTTAAAATTTGCCTGAATATGGGGAGCGCCACTCCACACTGGTCACTCACCTCCTCAGCCATCAGTATGGTCCCACGTCTGATCCTCCACGGTTTTAGCACTGAAGTCTCTGCTTATTAAGAGATGTTTTCTTTTCCAAGTGGTTCATGCCCAAGTGAATGAAGAATCAGTGTGGATTGTTTTATAAAACCAGAACAAAAGCTTTTGAAATTTGTTTTTGAAAATTAGCCATTATTTGACTGATTTTTATCAGCTCTTATTTCTACTAAAAGTACCAGCCCCTTATTGGGTAATAGAGTATTAGTCTACCTGTCTCACCATGTGACCTTACATAAGAAAATTTGTCCATGACTTTTCTATATACCAGTCTGCAACTGGAGAATCCCTATGTAAATGGAAATAACACAATCATTGAGTACCAGCAAACTCATCCACTGCCCATGTCAAGTCCTGTCAGTAGGTTAACAAGTGACTCATTTGGCTATCTCTTTCCTCAAGATAGATACTGAAATTACAACTGCCATTACATTTATAGACATGTGATGTGGGATAATGGTCTTGTACACTGCAAAGATTTGTCACTCATATTGTTTTAATAAAATGCTGATTGGCCAGTAGCCAGGCAGGATGTATAGGTGGGTGACCAGACTAAGAGAATTCTTGGAAGAGGAAGAGAGTCAGTCACCAGTCAGACACAGAGGAAGCAAAGTGAGAATGCCTTACTGAGAAAAGGTACCAAGTTATGTGACTAAACATAGGCAAGAATTATGAGTTAATTTAAGTTGTAAGAATTAGTAAATAATAAGCCTGAGCAATAGGCCAAATTGTTTATAACTAATATAAGCCTCTATGTATCTATTGTGGGACTTAATGGCTATGGGATTGGGCAGGACAGAAACTTCCATCTACAGACATATGTTTTTAAAAGTAAAGAATACATGTTTAATACTGTCCCACGTTAGATTGCCGTAGACTGATTAGAATGGCTTTGTCCATTTTCTTTGAGACCTGAAAAAAAATAATTCACTTTAGTGTTCTGGGAATTATAATTAGAAATCATAATTTCTAATTTCTAATATGAATTTTCTCAGGGCAGAAATAACTCCACATACATATAAATTTGTTTTACTATTATGTCACAGATTCTCAAATAAAAAATATTGCTAGAATTGACCATCTAGGAATAAATGGGAATGTGTGACATTTGAACAGTGTGGGTAAGAGCACATTAAACAGGAGCAGTGTGTGCAGAGGGCTATAGACTTGTGGGAAACTGGGTCCAGGCAGAACTCTGGAGAGATGTAAGGCTGTATCACAAAGATAATGAGATCCCTTAGTGTAAGCAAGAAACTGAATCTTTAGAAAGTTCACTGATAGCAGAGAGAGCCATGAGGAAAATATGTGACCAACAAGCTGAAAAATGTGTTCCATGTCTGCCACATCTGACAGGGTGTTAAGAACTAATTTGTCAGAATGTTGTACTTGGGTAAAAAGATGGACATATTTCAAATGTTTGGAAGTATTATTATAACTCTATTTCCTGTTAAATAACTGTAAAATAATAATTTGCTATCATTTAGTGGTTTTGGTCATCATAGCCATTCTACAGAGTAGTTTATTATCTTCAGTTTTATAGTTCAGCCAACAAGACCATATAAATTAGTTAAGTTTCTTCAGATAAAATACTTATCAAGCAACAAAAGAGGGCCCAACCCATGACAAATAATTCTATTGTAGTTTGAATAAAAATGTCCCACAGAGGCTCCTGTGCATGAGTACTTGGTCTCCAATTGTTACTAATATTTTAAGGAAGTTTTAAACCTTCAGGAATGTCCAACTTTTTGATATTGTGACATGGCCTTGTCATCTACCAATGTGGAGAGCAACATGCATAGCCATCGTGGGATATGTATAAACTAAAGATCGCAGGTTAGCATGCCTGCAAATATTGAAGCTAGAGCTTGTCTGGAGGAAATAGGTCACTGAGGATGGGCCTGGAGATTTGTAGCCTGACCTGCTTCTAGTCTTCTTGGCCTCCTGATTCATGCAAATGTGAGCAAGTTCCCATTACCACAGCAGAGCCACACTTATGACCGTAATTTCTCCATCTGCTATACTCATCAAACCACGAGCTAAAACAAATCCTTTTTCCATTAAGTTGCTTATCGTACTTTATCATAGTGACAAGAAAAATAATTAAGACAGGCTCCAGCACCCTCACCCCTTCTATTCCACCACAAACTCCTTGCAGATCTCTGAGAGTTTACTGCTGAACCTTCCAAAACACTGTTAAGTGTAAGCTCTTAGAAGATATTTCAATAAAAGTAATATAGATATTTTCCAATTGCCTTATTGTACTAGTCTTCCTCATATTAAAAGCTTAAATAACTTTCAGCAAAAACATACCAGAATTTGGTTACTTTAGTACCCAACCAGGGTAATTTTCAAAGCTAATTCAACTTTGCAGAAAGAAATATGAACACTAAATTATGCTAAAAGTATTTTTGGCTCTTACTAAATGATGCATATAGAAAGGCTAGTTAAAGATGGTCATAGGATTGGGGTGAGGGAAGGAAAATACCTCATTGGTGTCGCCCTTGCTTAAATTGCCTAATTAGTCATGCAAAACGCAACCTTTATGCAATGCATGAGTTAACATTGCTATCCCAACCTTCACTTTTCCATTATCTGACTTTTATGAGCTTAAATGTGCAGTCTTAAAGGTTGCGCCTCGCCACGATTTTTGAATTTAATTAAATACAGCAATAGAGAAAAATTCACATTTTTCAAAACAAGTGTTCATCACTTTAAATCTAACGATGAAAAGATGAGTCATCTATATTCTCAGAGAAAAGCTTTTGGCTTCCATGGCTGATGTACTATTAATTTTTCCTTACAGCTAATATGAAATATGTCAAAATTGTATGGATGCAACATCAAGAAAAGATAAGCACTGTTCTTGTTAATATTCTTCATGTTGTTTGGTCAGAGTTCAAAGTCAAGTTTAGATAGAATTTGTCAGTTAAGTGTCCAAGTACTGTAACTTTAAGTTTTGCAATTATTAAAACATATCAAAGTGAGATCTCCCTTCAAAAACATCCTAAGAATGCAATATTTTTTATGATTTAAATTACATATCCTAAAGCTATATGAAGTACCCCAGATACCAGTATCAAAATTCTATGACACAAAAGATTTTTTTCCTTAAAATTAGAAGAAAATGACCTGTGTTTAGAGTGCATTAATAACACTAAAAAAATACATATCATAATGTCATTCCATAGAAGCACTTAACCATGGCAGAAAAATAAGAAAATGATCATGAAATTAAAAGAACAATTATTTGGGATGTATGAGTGGGCAAGAGTAGGGAGATGAGGGAGGAATAGAGAGACGAAATATATTAAAAGATGTTATATGCATATGTAAAAATGTCACAAGTAAACCCATCACCTTGTGCAATTCATATATACTAATTCTAACAGCCTATGCCATAGGACTAAGTGCTTCCATTGCGGATCTTAGTGGCGCAATGGTCTAGAACTAGATTGTAGTGGACTGAAGAGAAGAGTCTCAAAAATATCACACAGGAGTTGTGGACTCTTCATTGAAAAGCCTAGATAGGGAAGGGAGAGGAGAGACCCAAAGGAGTGAACCAGAGGGGTCTCCATAAACTGAAGCTACTGCATTCATCTTTGTCTACAGCTTGAGGGAAGCAGCTAGCAACAGCTATGATTGATAAAACATCAAGACTGTCAAAGCAGGCTCCATCCTCCAGCTCTCTGTTTATGGCTAGCTCTGTCTCCGAAGTGTGTTTCCTGAAGGAAACTGTGAGGTAGATCTTGTTTCTCAATTCAGTAAGTCAAGGTATATCTTTTAAGTAGTTAGTTGAGACCATTTGTGTTTATTATTGTTAATTCCTCTGGATTTGGTGGGCTTTTTTGTGGTTCATTGAATTTATTGTTAGTTCTTATTTACTCTCTTGTTTTCTTTTTAAAATCTATCTATCTGTCTATCTATCATCTATCTATCTATCTATCTATCATCTATCTATCTATCTATCTATCTATCTATCTATCTATCTTTATCATCTATCTATCATCTATCTATCTATCTATCTATCTATCTATCTATCTATCATCTATCTATCTATCTATCTATCTATCTATCTATCTATCTATCTATCAATCATCTATCTATCTATCATCTATCTATCTATCTATCTATCTATCTATCTATCTATCTATCATCTATCTATCATCTATCTATCTATCTATCTATCTATCTATCTATCATCTATCTATCTATCTATCATCTATCTATCTATCATCTATCTATCATCTATCTATCTATCTATCTATCTATCTATCTATCTATCTATCTTCTATTTATCTGTCATCTGTCTGTCTGTCTATCAATCAATCAATCAATCAATCAGTCATCTATCTATCCATCTACCTACTCATCTCTTGCTGTTTAATCTTTTACTTTGGCTTGCTGTTTACTTAATTAATTTTGTGGGACAATTGTTTTAGCTAGGGTTTCTATTGTTGTGAAGAGACACCATGGAACCCTTTTTTAAACCGATTTTTATTGAGCTCTACATTTTCTCTGCTCCCCTCCTTGCCTCTCCCCTCCTCTTCAACCCTCTCCCAAGGTCCCCATGCTCCCAGTTTACTCAGGAGATTTTGTCATTTTCTACTACCCATGTAGATTAGATCTATGTATGTCTCTCATAGCGTCCTCATTGTTGTCTAGGTTCTCTGGAATTGTGATTTGTGGGCTGGCTTTCTTAGTTTTATGTTTAGAAACCATTTATAAGTAAGTACATAATTGTTTTTCTGGGTCTGGGTTACCAAACTCAAAATGATGTTTTCTATTTCCATCCATTTGCCTGTAGAATTCAAGATGTCACTATTTTTTTCTGTTATATAGTACTCCATTGTATAAATGTATCAAGTTTTCCTTATCCATTCTTTGGTCGAAGGGCATTTAGGTTGTTTCCAGGTTCTGGCTATGACAAACAATGCTGCTATGAACATAGTTGAGCACATGTCCTTGTGGTACGATTGAGCATCTATTGGATATATACCTAACAGTGGTATTGCTGTGTCTTGAGGAAGGTTGTTTCCTAATTTTCTGAGAAATCACCACACTGATATTCAAAGGGGCTGTACCAGCTTGCATTCCCACCAGCAATGCAGGAGTGTTCCCTTTTCCCCACAACCTCTCCAGCATAAGTTGTCATCAATACCATGGAACTCCTATAAAGGAAAACATTTAATTGAGGTTTAGTCCACTATCGTCATGGCAGGGAGCATAGTGGCTGGGAATTTGGTTATATGCAGGCAGACATGGTGCTGAGATTCCTACATCTTGACCTTCAGACAAGAGACACTGGACATGGCTTAAGCTTGTATGAGAGTTCAAAGCCTGCCTTATATTCCTCTCTTTACTCAGCTATATCACTCCCGATATAGACCCACCTCCTAGTGCTGAGATTCAAGGCATGTGATCCCAAGTGCTGGGATCAAAGTTGTGAGCTCTGTTTCTCTTTGAGACTGACTCAATCTTATGTAGTCCAGCATGACCTTGAACTCAACAGAGATCCATCTGCCTCTGCCTCCCAAATGCTGGGTTTAAAGGTGTGCCGTAACTGCCTGGCCTCTATGGCTAACTAGTGTGGCTAGTTCTGCACTCTGATCTTCAGGCAAGCTTATTTGTTACAGCAGAAACAGAATATCATCACACCTAATAGTGACATTCCCATTGGGGACCATTTAATTTCAAGCCACCACAACAATCTTGATTTTCTTTTAACTCTGATTTATTCTTATATTATACTTATGAAATTATTAATTGGCTGAGAGTGCTTTTTTTGATATCCTTGGTATATGGTATTCATTTAACTATCTTCCTCAGTTCTGGTTTGGTGGTCCTGAATTTCCTTAGTTTTGTTAAGGAAATTCCATAAAATTAAGATACTTAGTCCATAAAATTTAAGACACTTTTGCTATATATCTCTATCACCTATCTATCTATCTATCTATCTATCTATCTATCTATCTATCTATCTATCTATCTATCTATCTATCTATCATCTATCTATCTATCATCTATCTATCTATCATCTATCTATCTATCATCTATCTATCTATCTATCTATCTATCTATCTATCTATCTATCTATCTATCTATCTATCTATCTATCTATCATCTATCTATCTATCTATCTATCATCTATCTATCATCTATCTATCTATCTATCTATCTATCTATCTATCATCTATCTATCTATCTATCTATCTATCTATCTATCTATCTATCTATCATCTATCTATCTACCTATCTATCTATCATCTATCTATCTATCTATCTATCTATCTATCTATCTATCTATCTACCATCTTTCTGTCTAATCTTGGATGCATGTTTATTTGCTTTCCAGGCTTAAAAAATATGATTCTACGCTTCCTTTCTTGGATTTTGTGGTTTCAGTTAGGGATCTAATAGTGTTCTGATATATTTGTTTTTTGTATATGAGATGGCATTTTTCCCTTTCAGTATTTGTTTATTTGGTTATCTATCTATCTATCTATCTATCTATCTATCTATCTATCTATCTATCTATCTATCTATCTATCTATCTATCATCTATCTATCTACTTTTGCTTTGTGCCTTTGGCAGCATGACAATGATGTGTCATGGATATAGTAGACTGGTAAAAATGTATATAGACTGATAAAGTCCATTTTGGTTTCTGAAATGCCTCTTCTTTTGGTTATCCATTTATTCTCTAGATTTAGAAAATTTCCAGTTATAATCCAGTTGAAAAAAATGTCTGTGCCTTAGATTTTATCTCAGCTTTTTCTTGTACCAGTGGATTGTCTTCCCAGAATTCTTGGAAGCTTTGGCCTTACTTACTTATTTTTCTTTATATGTGTCTGAGTCTATTGTTGTCCTGACCTTATTATTCATAATTAATAATCTTTCTTCTGTGTGCTTTTGTCTGTTGATATTTAAAATACAGTGCTTTTTTACTGTATTTTAAAATTTGATTGCTATTTAATTTTCACCATTCTGTTTGGTTGTTTCTGAGAGTATCAATTTTTTTTTGCTTCATTTTACTTTGTGTTTTTGAATATCTCCTCCAGATTATTGACTGTTTCATCTATTTTGGTATCTTTTTTGTTCACATCCTGAATTGATTTCTTTACTTCATTTGTCTGCTAATTTGAATCTTCTGTGTAGTCATTGATCTCTTTTGAAAGTAGGACTCTGCACTGCTTTCTGGCCATGGTTATCTCATTATCTTGGTTTCTAGTACTGAGGAAATATGAGCTAAGCATTATGAGAAATAATGGAAGATATAGATAGATGTGGAACAGCAATGGAGAGTAATAAAAATCTATTTAGATGAGATGTGAGCTAAAACACAACAAAGAAACAATTGATGTACAAAAGTCAAATAAAAAATAAAAACCTCCAATGAGATAGAAGATCTATCATTAGTCTGTACTTTTTTTCCAGTTGGTTTTGTAGCAGGCTTTGCAGGTGTGGGAGGGCAGCCTTTTCTGTAAATTGAGCAGTTAGATTTGAATGTCCTTCCTGCGGAGAGAAGTTTCAGTTTAGACCTCTGTTTCCTGAAGGAATTCTCCAATGTGAGACCTGCCTATCTGCTAGCTCCAGATTTTTTTCTCTGGTATGCTGGGAATCATATTTTCTGTATTGGTCTTTGTGTGACTGAGGGAGAGTCTGAGGGAGTGTGGCAGGCATCTCCACACGTCTCTCTACCTTCTGATGGGGTGATGGCTTCTTGCCCTGGTTTCAGCTGCTTTTTCACTGATACCTTACACTTGGGACTTGAGAAGAGTTGCATCTACTTGTGACTCTCTGCCAACCTTATTAAATGTCTCCTCTTCTTGCTTGTCTAGACAGTGGTCAGGCTGTTGTATTCTGTATCTTCTTTAGGTTAGTCGCTCTAGGGGTCTCTTGTAGCTGGGGGTCCCAACTTCACTTTCCTGTGCTAACTCTTGTGCCGTCTGCATGGCCAGTGCTGCTCTACTGTTTCTCCACCGTCAACATATCCAGCTCTGGATGCACTGCATCTCTGAAGCTCGTTCAGTCTCTCTCTAGCTAGTTCTTGGACTCCTGTCCAGGAGAGGACAGCACCTTTGTGGCTTCTTCCTAGCCAGGCACAAACAACTCAGGGGGGCTGCTTCTGGCTGTTTCTCTGTGAAGGATCTTTGTAAAACTCATCTGTTACCCTTTCTTCCCCCACCACTTTCCTCGGTCCTTCTATAACTTCTTTGTGTGTTTCTGATGTCCTTTAGTCTATAAAAAAAGAATAGAAACATTCTTTTTCCTCTCTAACTCTTTCCCTTTACCAGACCACATGAAGGCAGCTTTTAATTTACCATCTTATGGAAAAGTCCCTCCAGACTCATTTATTATTGTGAGACATCTCTGGCAAGTTATACGTACTGAAGAAGACAAATTGCCGTCCAAATGAGACCCACCTCTCATGCTGCTTTAAGTCTGTGGTCTTTGCTCTGTGTGGTGTGGAGCAGATAGCTAATGTGATCAATGACAGGTAAGTAACTCTTCTGAGGCATTTTTTTGTGAGGTAAAACAGAAAAGTAAGTTTAAAACATGTTTTTTCCCTTTCCAGATAGAAAATACAGCAATGTATTTACTTAATGGAAAAAAATCCGATCCTTTTAATGTTTAATTTCTGGACAATTTTATACATTTATATAATGCATTTTGATCATATTTCTTCCCTCAGTCCCTATACTTTCAAGTTGGAAGGGTAGGAAGTAGGAGGTTCAGGTGAGTGCTTTATAAGTTGATAGGAGCTTGGAACATCTAGTCATATCCACAGTCAAGAGCAGGGAAAGTGTGAATGTCTACCTCATGGGACTCAGCAAGCTTTCTCCTCTCCAACTACTATCCTCTGTCTTAAGCTTATCTTGAAAATAAAACTAAAATTTCTTGTTGCTTCACCTTGGTGGTTATTTACTTTCATGTATGAAAGCTTTTAAATTTAATTTTATTCCCTCAAATTTTCCTCAACCCTCCCCTTCTCCCCTTCCTTCTACCCCCATGGGATAGTCAAGATGGAGGAAGGACGAATATGAGAGCAAGGAAAGAGATATCTTGATTGAGGGAGCCATTATGGGGATTTAGCAAGAAACATGGCTCCAGAAAAATTCCCAGAAATCCACAAGGATGACCCCAGCTAAGACCCTAAGCAATAGAGGAGAGGGTGCCCGAACTGGCCTTGCCCTGTAGTCAGGCTGATGATTATCTTAAATATCACCATAGAACCTTCATCCAACAACAGATGGAAACAGAGGCAGAGATCCACATTGGAGCACTGGACTGAGCTCCCAAGGTCCAGTTGAAGAGTGGAAGGAATGAGAATATGAGCAAGGAGGTTAAGACAGACCATGAGTGGTTCACCCACTGAGACAGTGTGCCTGAGCTAATGGGAGCTCACCAACTCCAGCTGGACTGGAAGTGAATGAACACGGGATCAAACTATTCCCTCTGAATGTGGCTGGCAGTTGGGGAAGACTGAGGGGCCACTGACAGTGGTACTGGGATTTGTCTCTACTGCATGTACTAGCTTTTTGGGATCCTATTCTCTTTGGATGAATACCTTGCTCAACCTAGATGTAGTAGGGAGGGCCTTGGTCTTGCCACAGGGCAGGGCACCTTGTCCTCTCTTAGGATTGGAGGGGGGGTGGGAGGGTGTGTGGATGGAGTGGGAGGAGGGAAGGGAGTGGGAATTTGGATTGGTATTTTTTTAAAGTAATAGAATAGTAAAAAAAAAAGTTAAAAAATAAATATATTTTTATGTCATACTACTTGCTGTTTTTTGTTTTTTATATTTTTACCTTTAGAAGTATTTAAAAAATGTTTTATTAATTTTTCTGGATGGCAGTGGCATACGCCTTTAATCCCAGCACTCGGAAGGCAGAGGCAGGCGGATCTCTGCGCGTTCGAGGTCAGCCTGATTTACATGAGCGAGTTCCAGGACAAGCTCCAAAGCTACAGAGAAACCCTGTCTTAAAAATATATTAATTTCTTGAGAGTTTTATACATTGTAATTTATTCATATGTACTTTCAAGTCCTTCCAGAATTGCCCATATTCCCTACTCACCTAGCTTGTGTAGACACTACTAAGAGTTTCTCAACCACTGATTTTGCTGAGTGAGTCTGTTAGATAATTATTGGAGATTCCCTTATGCTGCATTTGAAAAGCAGGTTTTTACGAATGGACCAGGAACATCAGCAAAGGCTCCTGCATTCACTGTGATGCTTCTACTCCCTGACCACCTAAGATGCTGAGCTCTAGAGTGGTATCTTGGTGACTCGGAGCCATCTTTGAATCCAGCTTCAACTCTACTAATAATTTGCCCACTAAGTCTAATTTGTTATTCTGTTTTGTTTGGTTTTTATTCTCTAAGATTGGTCTGGAGTTTTTCTTTCTTTGATTCTCTCTCTCTCTCTTTCTTTCTTTTTTTTTTTTTTGCGTTATCCTTCTCCAGTTTGGCTGGATGACACTACTCTCATAAAATGTTCTGTGTTAGGCTTCTATTTGGTTCTTCTCTTGTCAGAAACATTTTATAAATTTTTTATGGTTTGGAAAATTTACTTATTAATTACCTTTCTTGTTTTCTGACTTCTGATGGTCCTTTCAAGTTCCTTGATAGTACTTTGTTTATATGTTTTGCTGATTTCACTTCAGTTAATTTTCCAAAAACAGATCTATTTTCATACATTTTAAAATTTATTGGCATAGATCTTCATAGATTTGACATGTGATTTGTATCTAAACTGTGCTTGTAATTATGTTGCCTTTCATTGACATTTTACTTGTCTTCTTTCTCCCTTCCTTTCTTGTTTTCTACTATTCTTTAATTTAAATCAATTCTTGCTGGAATCTTTGCTCTCATAGTTCCTTTTCGGTGTTTATTTATTTTTTTTACTCACCATTATTTCATTTTCTCAGTTTGCTTTTATTCTTGGTTTGTTATTCTTTTATAGTTCATTGGATTCAAATCAGATTTTAAAAACTGCTAGATATATTGACATGAGCCAGTGGGTACTAGCACTAGGTGTGTGAACATGTCTACCTGACTTTAGACCTCAGAACTCACATTAAAAGTCAGGTGTGGCTGTACGTGTACCCATAATCCCAGCACTGTTGGGTCTTAGTGGAAGGGGGCAGATACAAAAATATTGCTAGGGCCTGCATTGTGCCAGTTTAGCTTAAGTTTTATCAAGAGACCTTCTTCCTAAGGAAAAAAAAGATGAAAAAAGACAAGACACCTAGCATCCTCCTTTGGTCTTTTCATATGAATCCAGACGTGCACACCTGTACACACATGTTCACATACACCACACCCACACATATACTCACAAACATGCATGGATGATAAAGTGGGTGAACACTTTACTGACATATTTTCCCCTGCATTTTCACCAGTTGTGTATTTTTGTGTTATCCACCATCCAACCCACAAAGAAACTTCTCTGATAAGATTTGAGAGCTGAACTAATCAGTGGGTAAATACAATAGTTTAGAGGGTAGTTAGATATTATGGTCATTTAGCAGAATAATAGTAATAGGTTCACTCTTGGATCTTGTAAGCTTCCTAGACATTATTTCTTTGTCAGATTCACATAACCAGACATACCATCTCCTTAAGTCCAATACAAAAATAGTTGGTTGCTTCCAAGACAATTGTGCCACTATTGTACACAAGAGACTCTTACCATATCCGTCATTATTGCAGTTCACAGGATTCACAGATTGTTAAGATTCTTAATGATTTTTTTTTACATGAACAGCCTGCATAGTACTTTCTGGCACCATGAAAGCTAGCCAGAGAGGATACGTCATCGTCAGTACTTAATTTCCCCATGTTCTGTGACCAATGTGTGCGGTTTCTTCAGCACTAGGGTCTTATCATCACATTCTGGTAGTAACTAACAGCAATGGCAATAGCCTGTATTGTTTTGTGGGTCTCCAGAACACTTCTGACCAAAAGTTAGAGGTATTGCACACCTGAAATTGGGATTTCTTTTTTTCAACATATGGCTTCTTGTAGGAACAAAATCTCCTGCATATAGTAACTTCAATTAAATTCTCTTATATGAAAAAAAATAAGAAGTTCATAATATGACAAGTTCCCTTACGACTTTCCCTCCCAAAATCTTTAGTATTAGTTATTCCTCCTCTTAAGTCCTTCTGTGACCCTCTACTCTAACTCCTTTTCCCAATTAAGCCTTCTTTCCCATTTTCTCCCTATACATCCTAGCACTACTATCCCTGCTCCCTAAGACCTCATATATGGACCTTAGCATCAGATTCTTAGATCTGTGTATCCGAGTACCTGTGGAATCTGAAGGATCACTGGTGAAAGGGAAGGAGTTAAATGCTGTTAAACTATATAAAGTGGTATAGTTATTGCCACTATACAGATAAAGAAACTGAAGAACAGAAATAAACTTGAAGACATGAATGGTCATGCTAGGCAGTATTTGAACTTAGATATGATATTGTGTTCTGAGAGATCACTTTTTTTTATCACACTATTTAGGGACTCTCTGCAAGGAAGACATTTATCATTTTGAATGTAAACATTTCTTTAGAGTTAAAGCCAGGCTTGATGAAAGAAGGCTTTGTCAGCCTGTTTTCAAATCTATTTTTATTTCAATACTATCTATGACCCCCCCCTATTTTCTCTCCCCTTCCTCTCCTCATTCAGTTGTCTTTCCCCTACCCCCTACACACAACTACCTCTATCTATCTCAGCAGAGAATACCTGGTAGTTGCTATACAAAGTGGGGAGGGTTTCTTAACGCCATACAGGCCAACTGTACTGTACAATTTCACTTGTTTCCTTCAAAATAGGTTTAAAAAATACCTTCTGTCCTGCGTACAATTTCACACTGAAGAACTGAAAGTGTTAAGGATTGATGTGTGGTCGTCCATCAAGAACAGCTGGCTTTCAGGATACCATCTTAAGTGTGTATTCAGGTGTGCTCATCCCCCCCCACAAAGATTAATTTACCATCACATCAATAAAGAGGAGTGATTACGACCAACATCTGAGTTTGAGGAGTCATTAAAAGCGAGCAAGAGATATTTTACAGGTCAAGGGTTTTGTCTGTGCGCTTTGGCCTGGCTTTTGGCTTAAAATGTTGCTCTCCCAGTGGCTTAAAATGTTGCTCTCCCAGGCAATTTAATTCTTACAAACACATCTTTTCCTCTCACACGTTTATTTATTTATTTTTCTAGAGACTGGGTGGAGAGGACTGACTGTAATTAATTCTTTTCAGGATAAGATCTAAACTTGTGACCTTGTCGCTGAAAGAATTTATGTATGTCCTCATCTTCAGAGTCATTTTGGACCATCACTGCATTTACTGCATTGAGCTGAGCTCTGGAACTGACTTGCAACGTTAGAAGTGGCATTCATACAATATTTTTAAACAATAACTGATCATTTATAGAATAGCAAATGCTTCCTTTGGGCAGCAGAGAACTTCTCTGTAACTATTGAACAACAGTTTCAGACAGCTGCAGAAAGCAGTACTTTTCTGGTATATTTTGAATGCAACCTTAGGACCAGACTTAACAGTCTAGAGGTTGACAGAAGCTAAACTTCCTCAATGACCTTTGGAGCTGACCAGGTGGGTTAGTCTGGCATTAAGTTTCCCCAAGACTTGTAAGTTATAAGAGTTTCTCTCAAGGCTAATGTTGGAGGAATCTAAAGACCTCCTTTTCCAAAAAGCATTTCTTCAAATACTATGTTTATCATCTGGTTTGGATAAAGACTTGCCAAATGTCAGAGATACATAGATAATTATTCTATTCTATCTTTTCCCCTTCCTCTTCATCTCTCGCCCCACGAAAGAGTTAATTGCAAAATTATATAAATTTGTGATACAAATTGAGAAAATTCTGCCATCTATGTATATAGGAATTACTGTGGGAGTAGAGACAAGAAAATTATGTGCCTTAACTTGTAGCTTCAGGGGTGTCCATAACAGAGCCATGCCTTGGAAATGAATTTTCTCTCCCTTCAGAATAGATAATGTGGGAGATTCCAGGCAGGGAATTCAATGCATGCCAAACAAAGTTTACTCCCTCAAACACCTGTTACTCTGTTTGTATTTTTTCCTGCCCCCTGTGTTTTAAATGTGACTTGGTAGTAGACATGATGCACTATTTTTCTCCTTCCCTATTATGACTTTAATTTTCATGAATTTAATTTATACATACATCTCTTTCCTTGAGTTACCTGTTACTTGGTTGGAATATCAAATCTGCTATCCTATGATACTTTAGATGGCAGATGTTCTAATTATCTATTCTGAGTTGGTTCAATCTTGTGCTCAGATTGAATAATGTGCAAATACTACTGTTACCTTGTAAAAATGACACAGCCATTTGGGTGTGAAACCTGATGGAATATGTGAGCCAGTACAGTTGGGTGACCGGGTGGCTCAGGTGTAACTTGTATCTTTGGCTCAGGTGTAACTTGTATCTTATGTCAGTACTTTCAACTACGACTCTCTTTAAGATAGCCCATAATTCAAACGTCTCCAAGAAAGCAGCATAATCAAAATGGTTAAAATTCAGAAAGAGTTTGATTCAAATCATGGTAGTTTTTTACCACTAACTATGTGACCTTGGACAGATTAATCACACTGAGCCTTTGTTTCCTGTGTAAAATGGAAAAAAATTATAAAAATATTTAGTGGGTACATCTTATGTGGTATGTGATGCTCCCATATAATATTATAAGAACTATGGCATTAAAGGAGACGTTAGGTGGCACAGATTCAGTGCCTGGGTTAATAGGATTCCACAGCCCTTACCATCTCTCTCTTAATTCCTTTTAGTTTATCAGTTCCATTTATTAGAAAAGGATGGTTATACTCTGGGTCCTTTGCAGACTCTTCGTACTCCCTGGACTGCAGACAGTATAGGTGCTTATTTGACAAACACAGCATTTAAAAAGCAGAATTATTTGAGAACCTTTAAATTTAACTTACAGATTTTTAGCTGGCTATAAACTTGTCATCCGCTGCTATATTACTCGAGGCTTGTGCTTTTCGCTTTGCTTTACCTTAGACCCACCTGGGGTCACTTAAATGTCCAGATGCTCAGGCTGCACCTCAGACTAACCACATCAGAGTCTGCGTGGTGATTACTTATTAGCGTTATTTAAGGCTCATCTGGTGACGCTAATGTGCAGCAAGGGCTGCAGGTTTGAAGCTCATTTCATCTATCCTGCAAACTGTGCGGTCCTGAAAGGCAATGGATGTCAACCCTAAATTCTAGGAAGTGTCTTTATTTTCTCGAACTTTCAGACCCTGTCATCATCATCTGGCTCTGTAGCTCTATTTTGCAGATTGGAACCAGTCAAGCTCAGGTCCTTTTTGTGCATTCTTGGAGTTCAAAGACCTCCTTGTAAGTAAATGTGCAAAATTATTCCCAATGCCTGGGTTCTGGAATGTTGGAATTTCTCTATAAACTGTGAAATGATAGGTTTTTTTTGTCTCACTCTCTAGAAATTGAGACTATAGGTTACTTATCTGCCAGAGATGTTTTGTGTTATTTTGTAGCTGAGTTCAAGGTCAGGTGAGAACTGCCCAAACTTATTATTTTTGGTTAGCCGTTTGGTCATTTCCCCTAGAAAGGCTATTTCTTTAGTGTTTCTGTTTAAGAAAGTGTTGGCTCTAAATGTAGAAACACAGATGTGATGAAGAGAGAAACAGATGTGTTGTCAGCTACAAGTATGGACAGGGCTTGGAGGCAGCTAATGGTGTCAGTGATCACTTCAAAAGAGTCAAGGGTAAAGCTGAATAATCTCTACCAATGTCTGACCTACGTTTCTAACCTGCAACAAAATGTTTAAGCTCGCATAGTTGGAAGTCTCTGTTGTACGATTTTAGTTGTTCAATGGTCTCAATAAAACCCTCGTGCGTATGTTTGCAATAATGTATTTGATTTGTGAGACCGAGTGTCCCGTCTGTGTATATCATCCCAGGAATCAGTTCATTTCAAACCCTTGTCCCTTGATTGTTTCCCGTGAAATGCTGGGATGAGATGCTCGTGAGTGACTAATACAAACTAGGTCTGAAATCACAATAACTGGTTGAACCCTTGCCATCCGCTTAGGGTTATGCAAACAGCTTTGTGGATTTCACAGGAGGCAGAGTTTTAAGCCCTTTGCATGAAATGATGATGTAAAAATCCCTGAGCAGAAATCAGTATTAATAATCCTGCAACTGTTTTATTATAGTGATGATAAGAACCAAGGCAGGCTCCTGAAATCATTTCTCTCCAACTCTGTGACAAATATGTTCTTTATTGTAAGATTCAGCCATTCCAGGTCTTCAGTAACGTACAGCTAATGGGCACGGTGACTTTTTAAAATCTCACTATTGTTACTACAGTTTACTTAATTAAGCCTATTTAGTTCTTCCCTTAAGGTAAAGTTACAAATTAATTACGCCTCTGTTTGCTGTTGTTCTTGAATTAACTTGAAAAAGAGCATTTTGAATTTCTTAAATTACCCCCAGCTAGTAATAGTCTATACAACCTTTAACTCTCCATGAGTTACTCAGTCTAAATCACCATTTCTTTTTGATGGCGCTCTTTGAGTTCAACAGTCTCATTTTGAGTAGCCATTTCCTCTTGCTGCCCTTACCCCTTTAACAGCTTTTTAATCTTATTTTTTGAAGATATTACTTCCCTTATGAGCTGACCTATTGCTAAACACACTTGACACATCCTCAGGAAAATGTCACTCTCCTCCAAGGAGATGCTGATCTATATTCTTGTTGGCCTACACAGAACATTCACTAAAACATGACATCGAGTAGGTCACTTGTGTTCACTGAACTCCAGTGACTCCTCATTTACTTTTCAGAAAAGCATCTGGTGCAAAATCCTGAATTGTGTTTCTTTGAAATGTTTTTCTATTTTTTTCCCTTGATGAAGGCAATTTCCTTTCTTCTAGAAATACAACACACTGTTTTCCAAAACACTTAATTTTCTGTCCTGTATTGTGATTTCTTTCTGCTGTTTGTATCTCAGCATTCTAGTAGATGATAAACTCCTAAGGGTGTCTTCCATTGAAAAAATGTTCAATAAATGCCTGTCATTGATAATTACAGATCGTAGACCACAGCTTTTGGTGGGTGGGAGGCAAAGTCCCTAAAGAAACCTATAATTTCAGGCTTACTTACTCTCCCATTTTAAACAGAAAATGTTTATTGAAGGCTTTTATAGCGTTTGATATTTGACATGGGTTTTCTTTTATTCTGCCAAATCCTATGAGATTAGTGAAATATTTGGGTGAGAAAACAGAGGCACAGAAAGTTTAAATTCAATGCAAGTTCTTATCATCAGCGAATGAGTAGCTCAGAAAGCAAGTGTGTCTGTCAAACTTACGCAGTTATTTGACCTCACCTCATCCCATTTGGACCTACTTTGGAATGGACATTGGGGACTTGAGTATCAAGAGTTTTCTGTCCATGGAATGTCAAATACCTTGTGAGCCTTGTAAGGATTTCCAAAACAAGACTCCAGTGATCTTGTCAGCAATGAGGCCCAGATTACTTGACTCTACCTACGGAAGCACAGAGTGAGCAGCTCCCTCAGAGAGTTATTCTTGTTTAAGGGTCATGTGAAAATGGAGATGTTTGAACTCCTTCCTCATTAGTGTTTTCTCATGTGCTGGAGTTTGTGGTGTGTTGTAAGAGGCTGCTTGTTTGTTTCTGGCCAATAGCTTAAGTGTATTTCTGGCTAACCCATATCTTAAATTAACCCATATCCATTAATTTGTATATTGCCACAAGGCTGTGGCTTACCGGGTAAAATTCCAGCATCTGTCTCTGGTGGGGCTACATGGCTTTTCTTGACTCCACATTCTTTCTCCCAGCATTCAGTTTAGTTCCCCCCATTCCAGCTCTACTCTGCCCTATCATGCTAAGCCAGCTTTCTTTATTCATTAACCAATAAAAGCAACATATTGACAGAAGGACCTCCCACATCAGTGGTGGTTTGAATGAGAAATGATTTCCATAGGTTCAGGTGTTTGTACAACACATGGTCCCATGTTGTTAGCACTGTTTGGGGAGGTTTAGCAGGTATGGCTTTGCCAGAGAAAGTATGTTGTTAGAGACTGGCTTTGAGACTCAGTCTACTTCCTGTTTGAACTCTGTTTCCTGTTTGTGTTTGAAGATGTGAGCTTCTAGCTTCCTGCTATTGCTGCCATTATGGACTCTTAATCCTCTAGAGCTATAAGTCTCTCTCTCTCTCTCTCTCTCTCTCTCTCTCTCTCTCTCTCTCCTCTTTAAATGGCTTTTGGTCATTGTGTTTTAGCTTAGTAACAGAAAAGTAAACAATCCAGAGTTAGTTCACATTATATTGGATCTAAGAGTCTACAGAATGCAAGACGCACTAATTTTATTCTACCATAGTCAAGACTTAATGTTTCTTATTACTGGGGTTCCATAATTTTTACACTTACTGAGAGTACTACTATAATCTTAATTAGGCTTATGAATAATATAAATTGCTTACAGTGTTCCTAAACCTGTACAGTGGAGTCAGACTCCTCCACGTCTGTATTCTCTTGTCTGTCATCCTCTGTGCCATGAAGGTATTGGTAGGCAGCATTTCTTGAAAGAACACTCTGCTCCTATGTCTCACATTGTTTTGTAAGGTGCTGACACTGTCTTTGGAAGGCTGGGTGAAAATGTACAGGCTTCCAACATTCCATCTCTTCTACTTCCTCGCTGATAGCAACTTTAGGAAGTATCTTGTTTTCAGATGTGGTAAATGTGAAATGTTTATTGAACTGGTGAAACATGACAATATGATTCTACTTGAAAAGTGATTACAATGGTTGAACAACACTTGCAAACTTTTGGTATAGTCCAAAGAATCCTGGTTACAGGAAATGAGTGGACCTAGGTTGAGTCCTAGCTCTGATATGGCTGCTGCAAGGAGCATCAGCTTGCTCAAGCTCAGTCTTCTAACTGCCAAACAGGAATTAAGTAGTTTATCTCATGGTATGACTGTAATAACTAGATAGATTCCACAGAAGTAGGAAGGAATCCATCTTGGTTGTGATTGTATTTGAATGTCAAAAGAAGTGGCATGACTTGGGAAGAGCAGATTAACCCAAATGAACATTTAATAATGGAAAACTGTATGCAGAAATTCTTTGTTGGCATGTCGCTACAGTGTGAGGACACATACTGTAATTGCAGATGAAAATAAACACGGGATTTTTCATTAGGTATGTAACTCTCATTAGTCTCTTTCCATTTTAATGCAGTTAGTTTGTGATTTTGGATCCTGTCTTAGTCCTAATTTCTGGTAATTTCTTTTATTCTAAACTTGCTTTTGATTTTCTTGTGCATTAAAAACTCAGTCAATTTAATTACAAACCAGAAAACTATTTTATCGTCTTGAATTCTTAAAAAAGTTATTTATTATAGCCTTTTAGCTGTCTTTATTGTTGAAATATTGAAATACAAAATTGAGGAAAGAATTATTTAAAATTCTGGTTAGGGAGAATAATTACTAATAGTGTTTCTTTTGTAATTAGCAGTGAGTGTATTTATTATTTAACCTGGTTTTTCACTCAATATAGTTGAATATCTGTTTATATTTAAGTGGTTTTCATAATATTGTCTATGATGGGTTTCATATTGGAATTATCTAAGTGTTCTAAATTTAATGAAATTTAGAATATTTCCATGGTTCACTACTTGAGCATCACAATAAGGAATATTCCTGAATATTTCTATCTATACATGTTTCTGACTTTTTGCAGAATTAATCCATGAAGGTGGATTTACAGAGTCAAAGGGTGTGGAATTTTATTGTAATTTATATGGGAACGTTTGAATTTAGCTTGAAAGTTTATACAGAAGGAGGTAAAGATCAAAATGGTTTTAAAGATACGTCCATCTGGCATTACCATAGTGTGTGCTTTGCTAGGCTCTCCCTCCCCTCCTCAGCATTGTCTACTGTGACTTGGTGTCTGAGTGACATCACGGCTCAGGAGGATCTGGAACTATCAGATTTTAAGACTGACAAGCTCTTATTTATTTTATTTTCTACCCCCACCCCAAAGTTGAACATAGTGTCCTCACTAAATGACAGATAACGATGAGGAGCAGGTCCCATTATTCCCTCATTTCATCCACGCGATGAATGACTGAGAAAATGAATGCAGTGCCTGGGCACCAGGGATCCGATTGTCACAGTATGAAAAGCCTCTTAGTGACAACCGCATACATGTTTCCATATTCCTGCCAACACAGCCGGAGCAATCTAGTTAGAATAGTCGACGTGCAGACTCCCGTGCGGGACCATTGGTGTTTTACAAACCATTTGTAGCCCGGTGTCACTGCGGTTTGCCAAGCTGTATCTCCCAGTGAAGTCCAAAATAAAACTACAGAGAGGCTTAGTTTTCAGTGTAATGGGAAACAGACAAGTGAAAATAATTAAAAGGTTTGAGGTACTCTCTAAAATTACCATGCAAACCTGCCCCAGAAATAGGTATTATTTTTCTGAATGTGTTCCAGCTGAACCATAGAAAAAATAATGACCAAATACTGTAATGGCTCATTGGTGGTTTTTGTGACCCATCTGTTGGTGGCAAAAAGGCTCCAGGCTGTTACATCTAAAAAGCTTCTGGTAAAAATCCAAAATCCCTTCGTGGCATTTTTCTGCCTCCAAATTCATTTTTTTTAGTGTGCTGCACTTATGAGGAAAAAAATATAAAAATGGTTGAAAGTTATTTGCCTGAAGATCAGTAAATTTCCAGCTTTGCTCGGTTCTTTCTAGAAAAGAGGGAGTGATGGTTTCATAATGCAGCGAGACAGACTTTGATGAACCAGATCCACTGACTAGAATTCCTACTAGGATTGCTGCTCTGTTCTTTGGTTAGTTAACCCCCAAACACTGAGTAACTCGCTATGATTTGCATTAAGGAAAACCTTGACTTGTATTTATAACCCAGCATGTGGGACACTGATCCTCTTTCACAGGTTTTGGATGCTGATGTCAGATGTAAGGTCCACTACACCAGTCATTCGCATGAGAACTGAGGGACCTCTGGGAACAAACTGTCTCTAGGACTCAGCCTGGAAGCAGGCGTCTCTTCAAGAGAGAGCCAGTGGTACATACATCATCGTACCTGTCTTTTCCATTTGGGAACTCACCATGCTTCTTCACCCATAGCAGAATCATGGTGGAATATGAAACACTGTGAATGAGACGACAGAAGCTTTAAAAATCGAGAGGGAGGGGGAATGGAGTGGGGGGAGGGGGAGAGGAGTGGGAGGAGGGGAAGGGAAATGGGAGGCAGGGAGGAGGCAGAAATTTTTTTCAACAATAAATAAATAAATAAATGAATAAAAAATCATGTGGGTTCTGGTAAAATCCTCAGTTGGGAAGTCCCTACTGAGCTATAAGCTCAAGTGTAGGTGTGGTACTGTGGTGTTATCTGAGGAGCCTTGAAGTGAATGTCTGGTGCCCAGAGGGACAGAGTGACTCACGCTGTCGCCTCCCGAGTCCTTAGTGATAGGAGGGGATGCTGTGAGAGGCTGGGGATGTTGAAGGCGAGTGGAATCGTGACCCAGTGGAATCCGAGCTATTTCTGTTAATATGACCTCGTTTACACACTGGGAAATTAAGGTTCTTAAATCAGCATTCAGTTCACAAGGCACTCATGAGAGGCATTAAGTTCAAGGGTATTAATGCTGCAGAAGCTTAATGCTATAGAGACCTAATATTAACCAGATTGAGACCTAACTGTGAAAGAAAATTAGAGGAACTAGTCAAACATAACTGTGCTGAAGGGCAGAAAATACTGGAAATGAACTTCTTTCTCTTGTAATGTATATAACGTACGTCGGGGCTGCAGCGTTTCTGCCCTGAGCTGAAAGTCACTTTACTCATGTAAAGGGGTGACTGGCCTCCAAAGTAATTTATGAGTTAAATTATTTCATCTTTATAATAACCCTGTGAATTGGACTTTTAACCCCATTTCAGTGAAGAGAAAACTAAGACTTGGGGTCTGAAATAATGTATTTAGCATCACATAGCTAACAAGGGGCAGAATTGGCACAGCCCTGGTGGAGTGTAGGGGTCAGAGGACAGCTCCTAAGAGTTACTTCTTTCCTTCCACCATGTGGACCTCTGGGATTGAACTCTGGTCCTGCAAGCTTGGTGGCCGAAGTCTACCCATTGAGCTATCTTGCTGGCCTAGAAGTCACAGCATAAAAATCTAAACCCATTCAGTGAATGGCCACCCACACCTTTTGGAAGGGTTTTTTCCCCCAAAGCCAAAGAATCTATAAGCAGGTGTGTGTGTGTGTGTGTGTGTGTGTGTGTGTGTGTGCACGTGCGTGCATGCGTATGTGTAGTGGTTTCAGCAAATATGAATACAAGCTAAAGACATCTGAGTAATTTTACTTATTTGAAGACAATTCAGAATTTGAAGCAGAATGTTAAGGAAAAGGCCTTATAAGTTCTTGTCTCTCGGAGTCCTTTAATCTCCTCCCTGGAAGGTGAAAGCCCAGTGTACTAATCCCTCATGAAGGACTACAGTCTGATTTAGTTTCAAACCCTTTGACAGAGTGACCCATCACTAGCACCACCTGCCTAGCATGAAAAGGATTAACTCTGATCTGATGAGCTGTATTTTATAAATAGAATTAATCACGGACTACAGGGAGATGAGGTCATCAGATTTACTCTGAGGTATTAATGCGTTGGAGACATTGAGGTCACATCTGCTCAGCTCAAAGGGTGAATCTTCTCTTTTCCATGAAGGTAGTTGGCCTTGACTCCTCAAATCGGGCATTCTTTACCAAACAGGACAACCCCGCTGCTGTCTGTGGTCATTGCGGAGCCGTGTAGAGGCCCTGTTGGAGGAAAGTGCATCTTTTCTCACCACTGTTGTTATCTCCCTAAAGCTATGTGTTGTTCTAGGACTGGAGCATTGTGAATTCCCTCCTGGATATCTTTGACCCATTCTGTCTCCGCTGTTGTAATATGCATTGTGTGAAGTTTACTGTCACCTTTTTCTGATTTCATACATGAGAGGGGGATAAATGAATTTTTCATGTCCACTTTGTTTTATTTTCTCATTGGGCCCCTGCATAGGAGCCAGGTGATGAAATGCTGAATTATTCTCATTATCAAGGCCATAGAAGTTTAATAATTATGTATCCTCTGTAAACTGATGTTGAAATGGTATCCAACTCAGAGAGAGACACCTTTTTAAAACAATACAATCTCCCTCTGTGTCTGAGATTTTCTACAGGAACACACACCTGTGTATACACACACACACACAGAAAGAGAGAGAGAGAGAGAGAGAGAGAGAGAGAGAGAGAGAGAGAGAGAGAGAGGGTCACATATCCCACAAATTATGTGGGACTCTGATATTAGGGAGAAATGGCTGAATTCTCTCTAGTGTCTCTTAGATTTCTCAGTTTTCTGTGTTCAGACCTAGGAACCTGTTTGGTTTATGGCTTAGCAGTAATGTACATTTAAGGTTCGATTTCTTTCTGGGGTAGGGTGGACTCCTCAGCTCATTCAAAGAAGGACTTATTTCAGGCTGCCTGCACTTCAATACCTTCTAGGGTAGAGCTCAGAGAGATTGTGTGAACTGTGATCTCTGGGAACACTCTCCAGTACACTTTATGGGCTCTTAACTCAGATGAGATTGAGAGGGCACCTGTCATTTTGCGTCAGGGAGGCTGGAAAGGCTAGGGCATATCACTCCAGACAGCTATGGTCTAGAAATAGTCTCTTCAGGTACCCAGCACTCAAGATAAGACTTGTTATGCTTTTAACATGGTTTGTCATCTCGACAACTCATGTCAAAGTTTAATCCCTATTTGAGGCATTAGGATGGTGGAAATTCAACTCTAGAGTGAGGCCTTGGGGAGGTGATGAGAATGAGGTCATCATGGGAGATCCTTCATGAATATGGGTGGGTTTATGAGAAGAGCGACAGGGTCTATAGCCATCCATGCTCCTGAACATGCCCAGTCCTGTCTGATCTTAAAGAAGGTCAGGCCTGGTTAGAACTTGGGTAGGAGGGAGAGAGAACAAAGTGAGTCACATAATTGCAATTTGTCTGTCCTCATGTGACGCTTTGGACCGCTTCTGGGCCCTGGCAGAAGACCATCACTAGTGGATCATAACCAAAAGCTGCAGTAAACCTCTTTTTTAAAGTCTTACCCTCTTTGATTCTGTATTACTGGCAAGAGGAAACAGACTAATAGACCATCCTCACAGCCTCCTTGGGCTATCGGTTTTACCTTTGGAGAAGCAGGGACTTCGGAGGTGACTCCCAAATGTTCTGGTGGCGGATATAACATCTTAGCACTTGCCCAATCTGAGACTGTTAGTGTGAGTTACAGAAGGCAGCCTGCCTGCCAGTGGCCAACTGCTTCCCGGGAGATTATTCATGCACCATGAGGAAGGAACCTTGCTAATGATCCTCATGTGAGGGTACTAGTGAGTAATGATGGCAGATGAGTCAAGCAGAAGGTTACCCATCTTCAGAACCGCTGGAGGAAATCTAGCAAAGGAGTGTGCTATTCTGTATCCTTCATGAAGTGAATAACTGCACAGGGTTCAGTGTGGCTGGGCTGTGTTAGAGCAGTCACATGTGAGAGCACATGGGGAGGAAACAGAGAGGAGAAAGATGTGAGCAGAAAGTGAAGGTTGCCGAAATCGTTACAGGTACTTAGGTGCTCAAGGTCATTTTTATCCTTTATCCTTTTTTCAAGGACATTTTTATAAGGTCTTTGGGAGAGAAATGGAAGCAAAGGTTCCTGGTATAGTGTGTCTGTGTTTTCAAGGAGAGAGTGCTTGCCTTAGCAGCCTTGCCATTTTAATTGTGTAGTAAAAACAGCCCAGAAAACATGGCCATGATATAAAACATGGTGCTAGATTTATCAATTTCTGCTTTGAAAGGGTAATGGAGAAAACTTCAGCATTTGCTGCTGACCACCATAGAATGCAGAGGAGGTAAAGAACTGGCAGGGGGCAGGCAGGGAGGATGCTCTCTTGCCATTTCTGGAACACTCAGTAGCCACGAGCATCTTCAGCACAGGCCCAAGCTGTTGCTGTAGATCACATCGGAATCACAATGGAGGAGACTCTGCCTAGAAGAAGGAACTTGTCCAGGCTTAGAATGAGGAAGACTGTAGGTGATCACTGGACAAATAAATCAGGGAACAGAGGAGTCTGGAGCTCAGGGTCCCGAGGTCAACAGACTCAGCTAGAGAGTTCTTCGAGACGCTCCCAAGGTGGTGGAGAGGTACCTGTCACATGTGCTGGTAACAGAAGTATCTCATTTCCCTTCCTTCTCCAAGCATTTAGTCAAGCACAATTAGACATAGAAGTAGCTGTAAAGGAAGTGGAACGATTACACAGTTAAAAAAAAAATCACCTGGCTGGCAGAGCAGAAAACACACTCAGTATGTATAGGGAGTAGGTAAATCATTTCCATGTCGTGGTTCAGAAGACCATGGAGCGTGTTGAAGAACCAGCCCTGCAGAGACCAAGTACTCCTAGTCACTGGCTGCCAGCCCTGTATTTATATTTTACATAAGCCACACTGAGCCAAATAGAGGAGAACTGGTCAAATTAGCAGGATGTGAGTCCTCATTCCTGGAACTTGTTAAGAGGAGGGTATCAATCAGGCTTACTGAATTAGCATTTTACTGATAGCAAAGCACAAAGCCTTTTAATGATGACTTTGGAGTCTCTGAGCTTAGGCTCTTGACTGCCTGTTCCTAAGCAACCAAAAGATTGGCAGAGAATGTGTTTTGATGTATCATTAAATAAAGGCTGCACAATGCTGAAAACAGTAGGCAGAAATTGGGATAATTGTATTTAGTTTTGGTGTATTATGTCAAAGATAAACAAAGAATCCTTTTTTGTCCTAGAAAACCCCCATTTCTCTCATAGAGATTATTATTTCTTTCTAATTTTGCTCCTGAAATTTAAGCTTACCATTTCTTTTTTATTGAAAACATTTCAAAGCTTTCTTCCCAGTTCTTTTCTGTCATAGAAAATTATCCTATATGCAATAATAAGCAAAAGGGCCTGGGCGGGTCTTCCAGCAAACTCCCCTCTGACTTCTTGCTTTATTCTTCTAGAAAGCACGGTTTGGAAGAGTAAAGACTCTGGGCAAATGCAGCTTGTTTTAGCTTCCCGTCATCACCATTCCCTCTGTGGTTCCTCTCCTGCCTCTGCAGAGGTGTGGCATGGAACCTTGTTCAAAATGACACCTGCATTTGCCTCTTCTGTACTGCATTTTTTAGGATACCATAGCACTGTATGATGGTGGTTAGTCACTTGCTTGTTCCATGTTGACTTCCGGTTCCTGTCCCACATCTGAGCTTCAGATGGTATCGGATTTATAGTGAACACTTAATAAAGATGTAAGAAATGCATTTTGTGCAAGGTTTGATGGTTAATCAGTGACCAAAAATAAACTAAAATCAGGCTTTTCAATTTTCTGGCTTGATGTTTTCTCATGACCTTGGGAAATATGAGATGGACGTGGAGACAATTGCAGTTGGAGAATGTGTCTTCCTGATGCTCTCTTCGAAGGGAAATGGACCCCAGTGGTATGATAAAGACTAAGTTAAAGCAGTTCGCTCTGACTGTGAGCCATTGCGACTTCAGTTCCAGCTATGCCATGGGCTGATCCACCTTCCTGAGACCTTTCCCTGAAGGACTTTGCCTTGACCTCAGATGGTGCCACTTTCCTCCCTGGCAGTGATTAAAGAACCGAGCAACTGCTCCACAGGGGCTGAGTTAGCTTCTTGTGACTCAACAGTTCTGAAATAGACAGGGATTGTACATGAGCTAGCCTTTGAACACTCAAACTACACACTTTCATACTTTCCTCCATGGCAAAT
Source organism: Microtus pennsylvanicus (assembly GCF_037038515.1). Taxonomy (NCBI): domain Eukaryota; kingdom Metazoa; phylum Chordata; class Mammalia; order Rodentia; family Cricetidae; genus Microtus; species Microtus pennsylvanicus. The sequence continues at coordinate 46,134,016 of NC_134592.1, forward strand.
ATTAGCTTTCAAATTCTGTAATTTTGGAGGTCTCTGAGACTTATGAGAAACCCAGGTTATTCATTTTCTTTCATTATTAACCAGGATGCGATGAAGCCTACTCTATATAGAAGTTACATTGCATCTCCAGTGTATTTACAAGGATACTGTATGCTACCTGACACCACTTGTTTATTTTATTACTGATTACAGCTCCCCATCCTCTAGTGCACCTTCCATGGGCATCTATTCTTCAAGACATTTCTATATCAGAGTTTCTGATAGATTCTAATTGATGAATACAGTGGTAAAAACTTCAGTATTCATTTGATTCGTTGCTTTTGTGGCACAGAACACCTCTGACCCTCGTGTGACATATATCCCCGGAACATTATGCTCCCTAGGTTCTTGAACATTAGTATAGAATACAATGCTATTATAACTTGCATTAGATTTCAGCTAAGAACCAATTCATTACTTGGGAAAGTAAATGCGTTTTTCACAATAAGTAGGTGAGGCCACTTACAGGTGTGGGTATTCCCTGAAGTTATAAACACCATGACCATGACTTTGGAAGGAAAGGGTTTATTTGGCTTACTTGATCACACAAGTCTATCACTGAGAAAAGCCATAGCATAGTCCTGAGGAAAGGAACCTGAGAGCAGTAATCAAAGCATCAACTTAAGGCAAGTACCTTGGAACCAGGAGCTGAAGCAGGCATGCCGTCTATGGGCTTTGGTCCTCACAGCTTGCTCAACCTACTTTTGATAGAACCCAGGACCACTTGCCCAGGGAAAGCACCATCCACAATGGCCTTGACTCTCCCACATCCATCATTAGTCAAGAACGGACCTGCTTGCAGGCCAATCTTATGGAGGCATTTCCTCAAAGTTTTCTTTTCCTAGACAATCCTAGCTTGTGTCAACTTGACAAATATCATCCTCATCAACCACAACAATAAAAGTAACTAGCCTACCCACTAAGTGGTGAGTTTTCAAGTCGCTGAAGTTTGCACTGTTGTCGATTGCCTTGGGCGGGCCACTTAGTCTAGGGTTAGTAGCCCGCCTGGCAGTTCAGTTATTCCAGGGTCACGGAGAGGCACTACCTGGAAGATATGGGCTAGGAGACAGAAAGAAGGCCATGCAAAGTTTGTCAGAGCCTCCGTTTATTACAGATGGGGTACAGCTTTATATAGAGTAAAGAGTTGGGGGATGGGCACAGGGTTCTGGGCTCTTGCCGCGTGGTTCACGTTGGTCACATGGTCCTCGTTGGTCACGTAGGCAGGAGGTTATCTTCGGTCAAGTCACAGTAGGTCTGGAAGTTGACGCACCTAGCTCCCTAGATAGTTTGGAATGTGGGGTGGGTTCCGCTAACAGATAGCTCTCATTAACAGCCAATTTGGGTGTGGGGTAGGCTCTGTCAATAGAACCATTCTTAACACAATTAGGGGTGTGGGGTTCTCTGCAGACTCCCCAGGGTGATGGTTCCTGTAATGATTTTAGGAGGAAATTGGCTCCTGACACACTGTGGAACTGTAAACATCAATTGCCATATTCCTGTTTAAATATTATTATTTTATGGAAGCTAAGAAAGTGAAAGTAACACGTTCCAGAGGACAATCTACCACTGTTTCTGTCACTTTCAAGTTCATCGTCATCTTCAGCTTCAGATCACTTCATGCCTGTTTCTCTCAAGTCTCTGTGTTAGATTCTTGCTCACTGCACCTACTTCTTGTATTGATGTTACACAGAATATTGATCTTAGATAGTTTCCCCTTTATTGATCAAATTCTTTTGGGCCAATGGGCTTAGATATTTCATATTTCATATAGGTTTGTTTTCTAATTTGGTGGCAAATAAAGCAAATATGCTAAGAAAATTGCATGCTTACCAATGTGACTCTGTCACACCGAGGCTGTTTCCTAGTATATCAAGAGCAGAAGAATTGGTGATCATTATTTTCTAGTTGCTTCCTAGATCTCTTCTCCATACATTCCTGTTCTGTTTTGTACTTCAGATGGCCCTTTTGTAGTCTACATAATCCCTAGTCCCATACCATTTGGTCAACCAGAGACACTGGTAAACAGGGAGCAGAAGAAAAGAGAAACCAGACATTTCTTCCAATTCTTTTCCTATCCTTGTAGCAGTCTGGAAGTGATGACATTCCTTTGTGGCCAGAACTTTTCCATGCTCTAGTTTTCACTGGCGCATCATACTGCATTTTATTCTTTCCTGCTGTTTCTGGTCCCTTGTTGCTTCCATGGTCTCTTGCTGGCTCCCATGGCCATGCCCGTGCATCTGTAAGTTGTGCCTTCATTTGAAATCTCTTCACTTCAGTCATGTACAAAGTGCCATCTGTCTCCTCTGGTCCCAGAGTGACACAGAGCTAATCCACTCTGCAGAAACAGGCATTAAATCATCTCGTATCCTTCCTCAACCATTTTGATTATTTCTCACAATTATCTTGCAACCTCTGTTGAAAAGAATAGATGGGGATGTAAAAGCTGTGTATAAGAGAAGGGCCCTATATCATGGTACGAAATAAGAGATGGGCCAAGAAAACACATCAAAGAAACAAAGAAGCAAATCATTCCATCTTTTCTGCTCCTTGTCATCGTTATATTTTATCTTTTGACACCACTGAGGACTTGGAAAATTTATGTCTAATCTTGATACTCTTCTTTAAACTTTCAGTTGCTGTCTGATATCTGTGGAGCAAATTTGAAATTCCACAATATGGTATGTGATTCATTCATATTAACTTTTCCTTGACCCCATTCTGCTGGTCTGCAGATGAATCCTTCTGGTCTCTTAACAGCAGGCATCACCTTACATGTTTAGTTTAGTGTTTCTGTCTTCATAGTCTGTCATTTATTTCCCATTCTGTTTAAAACCTATATCACCCACCCCAATCCTAATAGTCAGAATGGACTTAAAATGAAGGAGCAGAATGGCTGAGGTGGGGGAAAGACAATGAAGGAGAGCAAGAAAAGAGATATCTTGATTGAGGGAGCCATTATGGGGCTAGCAAGAAACCTGACACTAGGGAAATTTCCAGTAATCCACAAGGAAGACCCCAGCTAAGACCCTAAACAACAGTGGAGAGGGTACCTGAACAGACCTTCCCCTGTAATCAGATTGATGACTACCTTAATCGTCATCATAGAAACTTCATCCAGCAACTGATGGAAGTAGATGCAGAGATCCACAGCTAGCACTGGGCTGAGCTCCCAGAGTCCAGTTAAAGAGAGAGAGAAGTGATAATAGTAGCAAAGGGGTGAAAACCATGATGGGGAAACCCACAGAAACAGCAGACCTGAGCTAGTGGGAGCTCACTGACTCTGAACTGACAGCTGTGGAATGTAGGCAGAAGCTGTTTGTTTGTTCCTGGCTGCCCAGACCTGAGATAATCACACAGAAACTAAATTAATTAAAACACTGCTTGACCAACCACTTAGGTGTATTACTAGCTAGCTCTTATATCTCAAATTAACCCATCTTTTTTAATCTACACATCACTACAAGGTTGTGGCCAACCAGCAAAGTTCCGCCAGGCTCTGGTGGGTATCTTTCTCCTTCAGCAGCTACCTGGCTTCTCTCTGACTCTGCCTACTCTCTCCTCCTTTATCTGCTTGGAATTCCCACCTTGCCCTATTCTTCACTGTAATAGGCCCAAAGCAGTTTCTTTATTAACCAATGGTATTCACAGCATACAGAGGGGTATCCTATATCAGGGAAACCTGCATAAGTCCTCTGAATGTGGGTGACAGTTGTGTGGCTGGGGTGCTCTGTGGGGCTACAGTGGAACCAGCATTTATTCCTAGTGCTTGAACTGTCTTTTTGGAACCCGTTCTCTTTGGAGGGATATCTTGCTCAGTCTAGATATGGGGGGGGAGGGCTTTTGTCCTGCCTCAAAGTGATGTGTCAGACTTTGTTGAATCCCCATGGGAAGCCTTACCCTCTGAGGAGTGGATGGTGGGAGGGAGGGTGTGGAAGGTAGGGTGAGAGAAGGAAGGGAGGGTGAGAGAAAGGGAACTGGGATTGGAATGAAAACTGAGAAAAGATTGTTTTAAAAAAGAAAAAAAAAGAAAAAGATCATCTCTCTTAGTTCTGGCATAAAGTTGCATGTCAAATGCTGCTTTTCTAGATTAAGAGTAAGAGAGGCTTTGCTATACACTTCTGTAAAACCACTCTTTATGAGTTTTCAGGCTTCACAACCTGAAGGTATAGCATCCACTAAATGGGCAATGTGTCAATTAGTTTAGGATCCAGAAGACCACATCAGTGAGAGTACTCACTCTTCCTTTAATTCTTCTTACTGTGTCTTTATTTCTTTTAGAAGTACATTTTCCCTTTATGATGCTACCCCCAAGAATGTTGAAATATAGATACAGAAATTGCCCACATTGTTCCATAAAAGATCTACCACCTAGTGGCCTTGTGAAAAAAAACCCAAACAAACAGAAATAATTAAAATTCAGAGGCAGTTCACTACCAAATTGCAAGTTTGGCAGTTTTCATTTGGAATTAAAGGAGGCAGATTGTGTTCATTTAAAATGTTTTATATTGGCATACCAGATGTCATCCCCTGAGAACATTCTTAGCAATTAAAATATATAGATACATAAAGTATAGATATACACATATATATTTAAATGAAGTGTTATGTGGCATTGTTGCTTTTCTGTCATGAGTCAGGGGAGATTTTGAGATTGTAGTATGAGTAGACATGATAACAAGCTTCCTTCTTGCCAAGCCTCCATCAAGGAAAAAAATCTCCCAAGTTGTCAAAGCAGATGGTTATCTTAATCTAGAAAAATCTAAGGAGGAAAAGTCTGAGGTTTCATTTGCCGACCCATAATAGGACCCACAAATAGCAACTGCCAAACGTAAGGGAAAGCTTTCCATATAATTTCTTAAATGTTTTGTTGTGCAGTTAGTTAGTCAAGGGAAAAGGTGAATGCTTTGACAAAGACTATCTGTTGTAGACTCTGGCCAGGGCAAAACCAAATACTAAAAAGAGTATTGCAATAAAATGACTCCTAAGGATTTATTGCTATAGGTCAGTGCCTTGCTCAGCCATCATCAGAGAAACTTCCTCTTGAAACAGATGCGAACAAATACAGAGACCCACAGCCAGACAACACACAGAGAGTGGGAGACCTTGGAAGAATCAGCCTTAACTGGGATGTCTCCATCAAATCCCTCTTCTCAGGGAACACCATGGAAGATAAGGCAGAAAGAGGTGGAAAGAGTGTAACAGCCAGTGGAAATAGAAGACACCAAGAAAACAAGGCCCTCTACATCAACATAATATGAACTCATAGAGACTGAGGCAGGATGCACAGGGCATGCATGGGTCTGCAACAGGTCTTCTGTGTATATATATAATCCAGATGGTGATTTTATGAGATTCCTGAGTGTGTGAACAAGTGGGTCTCTGATTCATGTGACTTTTCTTGGACACTTTTCTTTTTGCTTGCTTCTCTTGTCCAACTCTAATGTGTTAGTTTTTGTTCTATCTTGTTTTATTATTTTATATTTTATTTTATTATTGTCCCTTAGAAACCTTAGAAGTTTTTTTCTAATGAGACAGAAAGGGAACAGAACTGGGAAGGTGAAGAGGAACTGGAAGGAGTACAGGAAATAGAAACCATATCAGGACGTATTATGTGTGAAAAAAAAATCTATTTTCTTTTTAAAAATTCATATTCTCTCTCTGTCTCTGTCTCTCTCTCCCTCTTTCTCCATATATATATATATATATATATATATCCCAGATGCAGTGTCATTTCAGTGTCTGCAAGCCCCTATGAGACCAGGTTAGTTGATTCTGTGAGTTTTCTTATGGTTTCCTTGACTCCTCTGGCTCCTACAATCCTTTATCCTCCTCTTCTGCAGGCTTCTCCAAACTCTGTCTAATATTTGGCTGTGGATCTGCATCTCTTTCCATCACTTGCTGTATGATGCCTATCTGATGACCATTAGGCTAGACACCATCTGGTTACAGGAGATGGCCAGTTCAGGCTACGTATCTACTATTGCTAGGAGTCTAAGCTGGGATTTTTCTTGTAGATTACTAGGAGATTCCCTTGTGCCAAGTTTTTACCTGACTCTGAAATGCTCCCACCTTCCAGAAGTCTCTTTCAGTACCCCCCACGGTTGTCCCCCCAACCTGATTTCTCATGTTCCCATCCTCTCCCACACAAATCTTACCAGATCTCTTCTTTATCCCCTTTCCAGGGAGATCTGGATCCCCTCCCCACCATGGAACCCTCCTTGTTACCTAGTTTCTATTGGTCTGTGGATTGTAGAATAGTTATCCTTTATTTTACAGCTAATATCCACTTATGAGTGAGTACATACCATGTTTGTTTGTCTTTCCTGGTCTGGGTTACCTCACTCAAGATGATTTCAATTCCATTCATTCGCTTTTAAATTTCCTGGTGTCCTTGTTTTTTATAACTGAATAATATTCCATTGTGTGAATGTACCATATTTCTTTATCCATTCCTCAGTTGGGGGACAATCTAGTTTGTTTCCAGGTTCTGGCTATTACAAACAAAGCTGCTATGAACATAGTTGAGCAAGTATCCTTATAGTATCATTGAACATCGTTGGGTATATGCCCAAGAGTGGTATATCTGGGTCTTGTGGTAGGTTGATACCCAGTTTTGGATAAACTGCCACATTGACTTCCAAAGTAGCTGTATATGTTTGCAATCCCACCAGCAATGGAGGAGTGTTCCCCTTGTTCCACATCCTCTCCAGCATGAGCTGTTGCTTGTGTTTTTGATCTTATCCACTCTGACAGAGGTAATATGGAATCTCAGGGTCGTTTCGATTTGCATTTCCCTGAAGACTAAGGATGTTGAACATCTTAAGTGTTTCTTGGCTATTTGAGATTCTTCTGTTGAGAATTCTCTCTGTTTATATTTGTATTTAATTTTTTAAATTGAATTATTTGGTTTGTTGCTATCTAGTTTCTTGAGTTACTTATATATTTTGAAAATCAGGGCTCTGTTAGATGTGGGGTTGGTGAAGATCTTTTCCCATTCTGTAGGCTGTGGGTTTTGTCCTGGTGATGGTGTCCTTTTCCTTAAAGAAAATTTTCCATTTTCATGAGATCCCATTCATTAGTAGTCAGTCTTAGTGCCTGTGCTATTGATGCTCTGTTCAGGAAGTTGTCTCCTGTGCCAATGCACTCAAGATTATTTTCCACTTTCTCTTCTATCAGGTTCAGTGTATCTGGATTTATGTTGAGGTCTTCAATCAACTTGGACTTGAGTTTTGTGCAGGCTGGTAGATATGGATTGATTTGCATTCTACATGTTGACATTCAGTTAGACAAGCAACTTTTGTTGAAGATGCTTTCTTTTTTTTTTCCATTTGGTTCCTTTGTCGAAAACCAGGTACCCATAAGTATGTGGATTTATGACTGGAGCTTCACTTTGATTTCGTTCATCTACCCGACTGTGTTTATGTCAATGCCATTCACATTACATCTTTATTATTTTAACTCTGTAGTAGAACTTGAAATCAGGGATGGGGATTTCTCCTGATGTTCTTTTATTGTGCAGGATTGTTTTGGCTATCCTGGATTGTTTTATTTTTTCCATATAAAGGTGAATATTGTTCTTTCAAGGTCTGTAAAGAATTGGGTTGGGATTTTAATGGGGATTACATTGCATCCCTAGATTCTTCTTGGTAAAATGGTCATTTTTTACTATGTTAATCCTACAAATTCATGAGCATGGAGGATCTTTCTGTCTTCTGATATCTTCTTCAATTTCTTGCTTCAAAGATTTGAAGTTCTTATTATACAGGTCTTTCACTTGCTTGGTTAGAGTTATACCAAGATTTTTTTTATATTGTTTGAGGCTGTTGTGAAGGCTTTTGTTTCCCTGATTGTAGCATCCGTGCTACTGTGTGTACTATGGTCCTGTAGCTTCTGTACGCACTACGCCCATAGTATACCGACTGCACTATGGGACTGGACATTGAAACACACACACACACACACACACACACACACACACACACACACCCAGACATGGGTCATACTTGAAACAAGAATACCAAGAATTCCAACTTGAATCAAGAATGCCCACTTTATTGTGTTCCTGGGCAGCTTATATAGGCTGTTCTTGTCCAACGGCCACATCCTCACTCTCAGCCACAAGCCCACCAGAAACCACTCCCCTGTCTGGTGCTAAGAGCAGCTGCAAGTACAGATTATCAAATTATTTACAGAAAATTCAGTCCCCAACATCTGACTTATTTCTCAACCCATTTATTGTTTGTATGTAGTGTGGCTACTGATTTTAGAAAATCTATTTTCAATGAAGTGAAAAATTAATCTGTTTTATTTTTATTTTATTCTGCCTTGGAATTTCAAAACTGTCTTAGGTAATTGTAATAACCAGAGATAAGCCAAGATAACAAGAACCATTTATGCATTTAAGTATTTAGGCGTTCATTCAAAGAATTGCTGATTTATAGGAAGCTGGATAGGCTAGAGAGAGAAAGATCCAAGAAACACCAGCACTGATGTAGTTTCCAAAACTATGTTTCTGCAGGTGTCTAGTATAAGCTTTCATGAATCCCAGAAATCCAAGCCAGCTTCTGTTGCCACTCAGCATTTAGCAAGGAAGTAGGTTGCCCTAAGAATGTCCTGCTACTATCTCAGCTGCCTCCATAGCATAGGTAAGCTGTGTCTGTGTGTTATACACTGTGTCTGTGTCTGCTCAGAACTACCTCTAGGGAATAGTGGCTTCTCCCCTGCCCCCACCTTCTAGCTCTGGCACTATATTGGCAATTATAACTCAAATCCAAGTGGGAAAAAGGATTCTTGGGATGCTGATCATAGCCTCCACTTTCAAATTTGTGGGCAGCTATACAGAGAACAGTAATGTGAAAAATACTATATATCATTTTGCTGCTTAAAAGCACTCATTTAGTACCATATTTTGAGTGGCATTAGAAAATCTTTTAAATATTTTCATTACTTTTTATAAGCAAGAAGGAAAAGTGCATAAAGAAAAAAGGAAATAGTCTTTGGAATTGATGAACTTGTGTTTAAATCTCATAGCTACAATCCTTAGCTGGGAGATCTTGTGTCAGCCAGTCTATGGTTTGAAGTCTTTGTTTTCCATCCATCAAAATGTGATTAGTGATGCCCTTTTGGGTTTTGATTAGAAAACGAAGTGAAATCATCTATGTAAAGCACCTCTTCAGCATCACAGTGCCTGTTACAATAGTTGTCGGTTGGTAAATGTTAACTCTGCAAGAAGTCGAAACAGGGGATCGACCCTAAGGGTGACAGTAGAAAGTCTGTTGCTGTGCCTTGACCAGCTTACATTGCTGTTGTAACATGTGTAATGGCTGGATGTTTCTCTTGTAGCACATCACTTACCGCTTTCAGTACCAATACACGTTTCTCTCTTAATCTGTTCTTTTTACAATTTTCTCTTCCAGAAATAGCAGCACAAGGAAGGCAGCTTAGCTTGGAAACTGCCAATAGCTGCCCAGTGCTCCCTGAACAATTAAGTTACTATCTCCAAACTTCAATCTCCTTATGTACGAAATAATGAGTTGGACAGATGGGGACAGGAAGAAGGCTGGCAGATTGTGATCCATTTGTTTTTATCTTTTCTCCAACAGTTCTGTACTTTTTAAGTTACGGTGTTAAGCACTACAGGGATGACTTAAAAAGATGTACTTTAAAACAAGCCCAAACAAAGAGAAACACGAACCTTGCCTTTCAGGGCAATATAGTCCAGCAACGTGAAGGATATTAATGAGGGACACATCAAATAGAGCAGGATTAGTTTCTGGGCTGAAAAAAAATAAGGTTTTATTGATAAATCTAGTAGGCATATGAGAAACTCCATGGAGAAAAGGGAAGAAATCTCTGTTTTTTAAGAAATGCCACAGTTGTTCTCTAAGGGGTCACTTTGAGAAGAAAACAGCTGCAATGTAGAAAAAGCTGGCCCTAACCCCATTCTCATCTCAGAGATAATAAGTTAGCATGTTTCCTGAGCACTTGTACGGAGTTCATTCCCATGTCTGGTGTGCATGTAGAGACAAACCACCTTATCTGAGCTCAAGGATTGTCCATACTTACTGCTTGAATGTGCATTTTACCTAATTGGTTTGTATTAGTTACCAAGATAAAGGATTCTAATCCCTGATCTTTCAGTATATTAAGGTTTAACTTTTTTTAGTTTTTACTAAAGTTTTAACTTAATACTATCCATTTAACACTCTTGCTGATATTTGATTTAGGAATGTGGGTCGTGTTGCCTTTTCTAATGTCCTGCCAAATTTAATTTAGAGTGTAATTTTGTGTGCTGGATACACTGGTCGTCATCAGTGAAATGTTAATTAAGGAAGCAATTTAGAAAGCAGGGCTGATCTCAAGTTAAATGCTGTTTTAGCTGTGAAAACTTATGGCCAACATATATAATTGAAATTAAGCTGCACAAAGAAAAATAGGTAAGTTGGGTATTGTTCAAGTAGTGCCAAGATGAATTAAAGAAGTAGCTACTAGAGTAATGTTTCAGAATGTGTATTCAGAAACAAAGCCAACCAAACCTAAAGGAGGGCTAGACAATAAGAGTTAAGAGCATTTGCTACTCTTGCAGAGGACCGTGCCCATTCCCATCACCCACATGGTGGCTTACAGAAATCTGTAACTCCAGTTCCAGGGGATCTGGCATCCTCTTCTGGCCTCTGTGGGCACTAGTCATGCACACGGTACCTGCAAATGCACACAAAACATTCACAAAATAAAACTAGGTGGAAAAAAATCTCCAATACTCTTTTTGTGGTAAAACAATGCTGTTTTATCCCAGCACTGGCAACTGTAGGTATTGTTATTTGCTTTTCCACAGGGACAAATTTCATCTTTAGACAAGTCTTCTTTTTATATACTGAAACACTAAAGGATTGGCTGCCACTGTGAGAGGGGAAGAACAGGTTTCAGGTTTAAGTAAAGGTTACTCACTGAATTTTCCTACTCCACCAAGAAGTTGACTTTGGGCTTTCAAATCCCAACGAGATTTCTTGATTGTGTGTCATTTCAAAGCCCTTCTCCAATTTGTGCAAACTTTGTTGGTGCTGTTTTATTTCTGAGCGCACATGGCTGTGACCACTGCAGACGATCTGTCTTCTCCTTGTGAATTGCTCAGGCCTTGCTTTGTAATTAGGACAGGAGTTTTCAATTTGGGTGCGTGGTATTAAAATGGGTTTTCCTTACTACATTAGTCTGTCCTAGTAATGAATTACCCTAGCATGTACCATCAACCATTCTACTTGTATTATCTCCAAATTACGCCCAAGTTTTTTTCCCTCTATGGAGAGCAGAGATTTGTTACAGACTAAAGGAAATTTTGGAACTAGAGAGTCGTAACTCCTCTGATCATGCTAAAATAGTATTATGGAGCTTTTCAAGCTTCCTCATTTGATAGAAGTAGGAACTGAGGCTGATCAATGTTCCAGAATAGTGGGATAACGTTGCTCTCCTCTTTATAATCCCTTTCAGACTTTCCATTACTTTTCAAGTTAAGTCCCCGATATCATGGTCTGATTTCTATGGTTGAGTCTACTTTGCCTCTTCAGAGGTAATCCTCCTAATCCTTCACTTTGTCTTCTGCATTTCTTCTCATTCTTAAAACGCACATCTTTTAAATTCACCCCCATGGTGCCTAGCAGAGTGTCCTTAAAAACTAGCCTTAGCAAAATGCTTTCCCGTCTTTGGTTATCTTGTTTTAATTCCCTCATCTGGAACATTACTTTTGCCTTACCTAGATTGTAGCCTCCATTCAGAAGGCAACTTCCGCCATTCATATGGCAGTAGTCTCTGGGCACCATTACATAAGCAGTTGGAATCAGCAAGAATTTAACCGGAGATATTTTTAGAATATCTATCCAATTAACCTGGAGTGAGATGTGTTATAGTAGACTTTATATCAGTCTTTCTGAAGGACTGTTGGGGTACTCTACCTACCTCTATGATATGCTTGTTGCTCTTGACAGCAGTTTCTGTGTACTGAATTGTCTTTGGCATCTCCAACTACCATCTCTATCATAGTCTCTGGAACATAGCAAAAGCTCAGAAATAATACTTTCTGAAAATATTCCAGGTGCTTTACCAAGTCCTCTGTTGGCATTGACTCATTTAATTTCATTACGACCTGGAGATCAAGAGTTGTCATGATCTCTATTGTGTAGATGACAGGAAGTTTCTTCCATTTTTCAAGGTCTTTTAGTATAGAATCAGATTGTCAATAGTATGACCCCAAAGCCTATCCTTTTAACCATGATGCATATCTTATATAGATTCTCAGAAATATTTATTGACTGCGTAATAATCTAATTAATCACCACCGTGACCCACTGCAAAGTCAGCAAAAACTCTGCCCTGAGCCTATATTGTGCAGATATCTTCCTTTGACCCTGATCTGTGTTATGTTTTGAGAGGCAGAGGAACAGTATAAAGAGTACATTGGGCTGGTTGATCTGCATTCTGGCTAGATCTTGCTTAGAACAGGCCATGTGACTTTAGAAAACAAAATTTATGTATCTGGACTTTGGTGTCTATATGTGTGAAGAGATTAGACCTGATGAAACTATTTTATAATTCTTCAGTATAATAATTTGCCTTCAAAATGTAATTAAAACTGGTGTTCGTTTGTTTATGTGTATTCAGGTGTGATGTATGTGCATGCACAGTTTAGAGGTGAATGCTAAGTGTCTTCCTCCATCACTGGTGTGGGATTCTCTTCTATATGCTGTGAATATGTTTTACTACCAATGGTTAATAAAAGTTGTTTCAGTCTATAGAAGGGCAGAATATAGCCAGGCTGGAAGATACACACACACACACACACACACACACACACACACACACACACACACACACACACACACATCATATGTATATAGTATGTGGAATCAGGGAGATGCCATGTAGCTGCTGGAGGAGAAAGATGCCAGCTACCACCCGGAACCTTGCCTGTAGGCCACGACCTCACAGATTAGTAGAGATGGGTTAATTAAAGATGTAAGAGCTAGCTAGAAATATGCATAAGCTAATAGGCCAAGCAGTGTTTTAACTAATACAGTTTCTGTGTGATTATTTCGGGTCTGGGCGGCTGGGAAATGAACGAGCAGCCTCCATGTACACATCACTTTTCGTCTCATTTTCTTTTTCAGTCAGAGGCACATTGATTGACTAGATGTGCTGAGCAGTGCGCTCCAGGGTTCCATCTGTTTCCTGTCATGTCACCTCAATTTCTGGGTACAGATGTGCACTTCTGGACCTAGGTTTTTTTTTTTTTTTTTTTTTTTAATTTTTTTATTGATAAAAGGAGGATAAAGAAAAGAAAAAAAAAACAAATTTCCACCTCCTCCCACCAGCCTCCCATTTCCCTCCCCCTCCTCCCACTCTTCTCCCCCTCCTCCCACCCCTCTCCCCTTCCCCCCACTCCTCTCCCCCTCCCTTTCCAGTCCAAAGAGCTGTCAGGGTTCCCTGGCCTGTGGTACGTCCTAGGTCCTCCCCCCTCCATCCATATCTAGGAAGGTGAACATCCAGACTGGCTAGGCTCCCACCAAGCCAGCACATTGCATAGGATCAAAACCGCGTGCCATTGTCCTTGGCGTCTCATCAGCCCTCATTGTTCGCCATGTTCCGAGAGTCCAGTTTTATCCCATGCTTTTTCTGGTAACAGTCCAGCTGGCCTTGGTGAGCTCGCAGTAGATCATCTCCACTGTCTCAGTGGGTGGGTGCACTCCTCGTGGTCCCGACATCTTTGCTCATGTTCTCACTCCTTCTGCTCCTCATTGGGACCTTGGGAGCTCAGTCCAGTGCTCCAGTGTGGGTCTCTGTCTCTATCTCCATCCGTCGCCAGATGAAAGTTCTAGGATGGTATGCAATATATTCGTCAGTATTGCTCTAGGGTAGGGTCATTTCAGGTTCCCTATCCTCAGCTGCCCAGGGAACTAACTGGGGACCTCAGCTTGGGCACCTGGGAGCCCCTCTAGGGTCAAGTCTCCTGCCCACCCTAAAGTGGGTCCCTTAACTAAGAATTGTGGTTCCGTGCTCCCCTATCCAACCTTCCTTTATCCCGATCCTCCTGTTTCCCCTAGTCCACCCTCCTTCCCTTCTACCTTTTCTCTCCCCATCTCCCCTAACCCCCATCCCACCCCACCCCCAAGATCCCACTTTTCCCCCCGGCAATTTTGTCTACTTCCCTTATCCAAGAGGATAACTATATGTTTTTCCTTGGGTTCACCTTCTTACTTAGCTTCTTTAGATTCGCCTATTGTAGATTCCGTGAACCCTATTTATGGCTAGAAACCAATTATGAGTGAGTACATCCCATGTTCGTCTTTTTGGGCCTGGGATACCTCACTCAGGATAGTGTTTTCTATTTCCATCCATTTGCATGCAAAATTCGAGAAGTCATTGTTTTTTACCGCAGCGTAGTACTCTAGTGTGTATATATTCCATACTTTCTTCATCCATTCTTCCATTGAAGGGCATCTAGGTTGTTTCCAGGTTCTGGCTATTACAAATAGTACTGCTATGAACATAGTTGAACAAATGCTTTTGACATGTGATAGAGCATCTCTTGGGTAAATTCCCAAGAGTGGTATTGCTGGGTCCAGGGGTAGGTTGATCCCGAATTTCCGGAGAAACCGAAACACTGACTTCCACAGTGGTTGCACAAGATTGCATTCCCACCAGCAATGGATGAGGGTACCCCTTCCTCCACAGCCTCTCCAGCAAAGGCTATCCTTGGTGTTTTTGACTTTAGCCAATCTTACAGGTGTAAGATGATATCTCAAAGTTGTTTTGATTTGCATTTCCCTGATCGCTAAGGAGGTTGAGCATGACCTTAAGTGTCTTTTGGTCATTTGAACTTCTTCTGTTGAGAATTCTCTGTTCAGTTCAGCGCCCCATTTTTTAATTGGGTTAATTAGCATTTTAAAGTCTAGTTTCTTGAGTTCTCTATATATTTTGGAGATCAGACCTTTGTCTGTTGCGGGGTTGGTGAAGATCTTCTCCCAGTCAGTAGGTTGCCTTTGTGTCTTAGTGACAGTGTCCTTTGCTTTACAGAAGCTTCTCAGTTTTAGTAGGTCCCATTTATTCAATGTTGCCCTTAATGTCTGTGCTTCTGGGGTTATACCTAAGAAGCGATCGCCTGTGCCCATCTGTTGTAGGGTATTGCCCACTTTCTCTTCTATCAGGTTCAGTGTTTTCGGGCTGATATTGAGGTCTTTAATCCATTTGGACTTGAGTTTTGTGCACGGTGATAGATATGGGTCTATTTTCATTCTTCTACAGGTTGACATCCAGTTGTGCCAGCACCATTTGTTGAAGATGCTTTCTTTCTTCCAATGTAAACTTTTAGCTCCTTTATCGAAAATGAGGTGTTCATAGGTTTGTGGGATAAAGTCCGGGTCTTCTATACGATTCCATTGGTCGGCTTCTCTGTTTTTATGCCAGTACCACCCTGTTTTCATTACTGTAGCTCTGTAATAGAGTTTGAAGTCAGGGATGGTAATGCCTCCAGAAGATCCTTTATTGTATAGGATTGTTTTGGCTATCCTGGGTTTTTTGTTTTTCCATATAAAGTTGATTATTGTCCTCTCCAGATCTGTGAAGAATTTTGATGGGATCTTGATGGGGATTGCATTGAATCTATAAATTGCCTTTGGTAGAATTGCCATTTTTACTATGTTGATCCTCCCAATCCAAGAGCAAGGGATGTCCATCCATTTTTTGGTATCCTCTTCAATTTCTTTCTTCAATGCCTTAAAGTTCTTGTCAAATAGATCTTTCACTTCCTTGGTTAGATTTACCCCAAGATATTTTATGCTGTTTGTGGCTATCGTGAATGGAGAAGCTTCTCTGATTTCCCTCTATGCTTCCATATCCTTCGAGTATAGGAGGGCGACTGATTTTTTGGAGTTGATCTTGTATCCTGCCACATTACTAAAGCTGTTTATCAGCTGTAAAAGTTCTTTGGTGGAATTTTGGGGGTCGCTTATGTACACTATCATATCATCTGCGAATAACGAAAGTTCAACTTCTTCCTTTCCAATTCGAATCCCCTTGATCCCATTATGCTGTCTTATTGCTATTGCTAGAACTTCCAGCACTATATTGAAGAGGTATGGCGAAAGTGGGCAGCCTTGTCGCGTTCCTGAGTTAAGCGGGATGGCTTTGAGTTTCTCTCCATTTAATTTGATGTTAGCTGTCGGCTTGCTGTATATAGCTTTTATTATATTTAGGTATGACCCTTGTATCCCTAATCTCTCCAAGACTTTTAACATAAATGGATGTTGAATTTTGTCAAATGCTTTTTCAGCATCTAATGAAATGATCATATGGTTTTTTTCTTTCAGTTTATTTATATGATGGATTACATTGATAGATTTTCGTATGTTGAACCAGCCCTGCATCTCAGGAATGAAGCCTACTTGATCATAATGGATAATTTTTCGGATGTGTTCTTGGATTCGGTTTGCCAGTATTTTGTTGAGGATTTTTGCGTCGATATTCATGAGTGAGATCGGCCTGTAATTCTCTTTCCTGGTTGAGTCTTTGTGTGGTTTTGGTATCAGAGTAACTGTAGCTTCATAAAAGGAATTTGGTAATGACCCTTCTGTTTCTATATTGTGGAATACATTGAGGAGTATAGGTATTAGGTCTTCTTGGAAGTTCTGGTAGAATTCCGCATTGAAACCATCTGGCCCTGGGCTTTTTTTGGTAGGGAGGTTTTTGATAACAGCTTCTAGTTCTTCGCGACTGACAGGTCTGTTTAGCTTGTTCACCTGGTCCTGATTTAATTTTGGTAAATCGTATTTATCTAAGAAAGTGTCCATTTCTTTTACATTTTCCAGTTTAGTGGCATACAAGCTTTTGTAGTAAGATCTAATGACTCTCTGAATTTCCTCTGTGTTTGTGGTTATGTCCCCCTTTTCATTTCTGATCTTATTAATTTGCAAATTTTCTCTCTGCCGTTTGATTAGTTTGGATAGGGGTTTGTCAATCTTGTTGATTTTTTCCAGGAACCAGCTTCTTGATTCATTGATTCTTTGGATTGTTTTTTGTGTTTCTATTTTGTTGATTTCAGCCCTCAGTTTGATTATTTCCAGTCTTCTACTCCTCCTAGGTGAGTCTGCTTCTTTTTTTTCTAGAGCTTTCAGGTGGGCTGTTAAGTCTCCAATATGTGCTTTCTCTGTTTTCTTTAAGTGGGCACTTAGTGCTATGAACTTTCCTCTCAGGACTGCTTTCATAGTGTCCCATAAGTTCGAGTATGTTGTTTCTTTATTTTCATTGAATTCAAGGAAGCCTTTAATTTCTTTCTTTATTTCCTCCTTAATCCAGGTATGGTTCAGTAGTTGACTGTTCAGTTTCCATGAGTTTGTAGGCTTTCTGGGGGTAGCATTGTTGTTGAATTCTAACTTTAATCCATGGTGGTCTGATAAGACACAGGTGGTTAGTAATAT
Organism: Microtus pennsylvanicus; assembly: GCF_037038515.1. NCBI lineage: Eukaryota > Metazoa > Chordata > Mammalia > Rodentia > Cricetidae > Microtus > Microtus pennsylvanicus. Next base: position 46,151,517 of record NC_134592.1, read on the forward strand.
TTTTTTGTAGCTGTGTAAGTTAGCTTTGTTACCAAGTATGTGGTCAATTTTCGAGAAGGTTCCATGAGCTGCAGAGAAAAAGGTATATTCTTTCCTATTTGGGTGGAATATTCTATAGATGTCTGTTAAGTCCATTTGCTTCATTACCTCCATTAATTCTCTAATTTCTCTGTTAGGTTTCTGTCTGATTGACCTGTCCATTGGTGAAAGAGGAGTGTTGAAGTCTCCTACTATTAGTGTGTGCGGTTTGATGGCTGCCTTGACTTTTAGCAATGTTTCTTTTACATACGTGGGTGCTTTTATATTAGGGGCATAGATATTCAGGATTGAGATTTCTTCCTGATGAATTTTTCCTGTTATGAGTATAAAATGTCCCTCTCCATCTCTTTTGATTGATTTAAGTTTGAAGTCAACTTTGTTAGAAATTAGTATGGCCACACCTGCTTGTTTCTTAGGTCCATTTGCTTGATAAGCCTTTTCCCAGCCCTTTACTCTGAGTAGGTGCCTGTCTTTGTGGTTGAGGTGTGTTTCTTGTAGACAGCAGAATGTTGGATCCTGTTTTCGTATCCAGTCTCTTAGCCTGTGCCTTTTTATAGGTGAGTTGAGTCCATTGACATTAAGTGATATTAATGACCAGTGGTTGTTAACTCCGGTCACTTTTTAAGTAGTAGGGTTTGTGTGTTTCCCTTCTTTGAGTTGCGCTGGTGAAGGGTCTCTAGATGTCTGAGTTATTGAGGTCTTTGTTGGACTCCTTGGTTAGTGATTTTCCTTCTATTATTTTCTGTAAGGCTGGATTTGTGGCTACGTATTGCTTAAATTTGTTTTTATCCTGGAAAATTTTGTTTTCTCCATTTATGGTGAACGAAAGCTTGGCTGGATATAGTAGTCTGGGCTTGCATCCATGGTCTCTTAGTTTTTGCAGTACATCTATCCAGGACCTTCTGGCTTTCATGGTTTCCATAGAGAAGTCAGGTGTAAGTCTGATAGGTTTACCTTTATAAGTAAGTTGGCCTTTTTCCTTTGCGGCTCTTAATATTCTTTCTTTATTCTGTATATTTTGTGTTTTGATTATTATATGGCGAGGGGATGTTTTTTTTTGATCCAGCCTATTTGGGGTTCTGTATGCCTCTTGAACCTTCATAGGTACATCCTTCTTCAGGTTGGGAAAGTTTTCTTCTATAATTTTGTTAAGTATATTTTCTGGACCGTTGAGCTGCACTTCTTCTCCTTCTTCTACTCCAATTATTCTTAGGTTTGGTCTTTTTATTGTGTCCCATATTTCCTGAATGTTTTGTGATGAGAGTTTGTTGGACTTGCTGTTTTCTTTGATCAGTGCGTTTATTTTCTCTATGTTATCCTCAGACTCTGAGATTCTTTCTTCTATCTCTTGTATTCTGCTGGTTATGCTTGTTTCTGTAGTCTCTATTCGTTTACCTAGATTTTCCATGTCCAGCCGGCCCTCTGTTTGAGTTTTCTTCTTTGCCTCCATTTCATTTTTCAAATCATGAACTGTTTCCATTATCTGCTTGATTGTTTTTCCTTGCTTTCCTAGGGTATCATTCACTGATTTACTCAATTCCTCGAACTTTCTGTTATACTTCTCATCCATTTCTATAAGGGCGTTTTTTATATGCTGTTTAAGGGTGTCAATCACTGTCATGAAGTCAGTTTTTTCTCCTTCTTCATGATTAAGGTGTTCATGTCCTCCTGTTGTGAGGTCGCTGGCTTCTGGTGGTTTCGTGTTGTTCTTCAGATTGTTGGGTGAATTCTTGCATTGGCGTCTCCCCATCTCTTCCTTCCAATATTCTCCTATGGATCTTCTTTTACAGGATCAGGTCTTCTTGCCAACTGATGTACCTTCCAAGTGATGTCACTCCCCCGTGATGTTTCTCCTGGAGTCCAGTTCCGATCTCCTTGCTGCTTGGTTAGCTTCCAAACAAAGGCCCACCCTGCTTGCTGCAGGCAGGTTATGGAGACAAAGGAGCTACCACCTTCCCCTTTGCACTCACCTTCGGGTTCAGTCCCAGCGCCCAGGCAGGCTGAACAGGGAGGCACTCTGCTCCAAGAAGGGAGGGATGGAGGGAGACAGGGGGTAGGGGGATCTGGATGTAAGCTGGATGGGATAGGAAGAGAGAGGAGGTACCGGGCAGTGTAGCCCTGTAGGTTGATCAGGAAGTGTAGGCGGGCTGTTCCCGGGTGCCGCAGCACTCACTCACCACAATGTTGTCTCACTAGGTGCCCTGATGAAACTCCGTGCTGCTTGGTTCGCTCGCAGACAAAGGGCCCACCCTGCTTGCTGCAGGCGGGCTATGGGGACAAAGAAGCCCCCGAGCTCCCCTTTACCCTACGCTTGGGGTTAGGACCCAGCGCCCAAGCAGGCAGAGCAGGGAGGCTCTCTGCCACCAGGGAAGGGAGGGGGAAGAGCTGGACCTAGGTTTTTATGTGCATCCTTGGGATCTGAATTAGATCCTCATGCTTGAGTGATAAGCACAATCAACTGACCGAGTCCCTTGTCTCCAAATGGATGTTTAAGGTGATTTTCCTACATTAAATAATCTAAAATTAGACAATCTACTGTCTTACTACTTTAAGACTATCGTTACTTAGCATGAAAGGTAGCAGAGATCCTTCTTAGGGATACTTGTATCCTCTTGACTTCCTAATGCATGGTGCCCTCCTGTAAGTAACGATAACAGTGAGATGATATAAATATTATGGGATAAGTTATGTCCTCCTAATGTGAAGTCCTAGCATCCACAGCCTCTAATAATGTATCATCTGGGATTGGTCCTTCTATAGAGCAAATCAAGTTAAAATGAAGTTGTTAGCATTGGCCCTTATCCAGTATTACTGGTGTCTTCATGAAAAAGTTTGGATATAAGGACAGATACAGAGACAAGACAACATAGATGGTGATCATCAAACCAAAGAGACCTGGGGGAGATCTGTCCTTCCTAGCCTTCAGGAGGAGCCAACTCTGCTGATCCCTTGAATTTGGACTTCTAACTTCCAGAGTTGTAAAATGGCAAAAATGCCATTTTTTAAGTTACCCTACATGACAATTAGCTTTGAAAATGATACCATGCATGTAAGGCTTGACTGTCAGAAGTAAGGGCTCCATAACTATTGGCATATGACTTATGTAAGAATTCTTGGTAGTAAAAATGATGGCTTGTATGTTTTATATGAGTCATATTCTTTCCTTTCTTATACATCATAACAAAGACTAGATATGGTCGTATGATTTTTATAACAATTATAGGTATTAAAGAGGAAATATCTGGTTTTATAGGTGGGAAAACTGAGGCAAAAAAAATGAAGAGCCTTTTCTTAACCTTCTTAGACCATTGTTTCAACATGGGCCTTTTTCTTAGATCAGCTTTTAGATTCAACTTCATCCAATCAGTGTTAGATGCTGTACTGTGGATATCAGTAGAACATGGAATGATACAGGGTCAGCCCTTAGATTCTACTATTTATTGGGAAGAAAGACATATAGACCAATATGATATCGCTATTGGTTACACAGCCTATGATGGCACTCCTTTTTCCTCAGTATGAAGAATCTCAGTTTGGTTCATGCTCCAATTTGACTAGATCTGAATGATAAATTTTGATTGGCATAAGATATTGATGACTTGGTTCCTATTTATAAAAACTGATCAAAAGATAAGCATATATTCCAGTATTAGTCAGAAAAAAAAGAAATAAAGAAAAACTAAGGTGGTACCCTAAGGCCAGTCTCTGCCCGTATTTACCACTGGGTCCCATGGGACATGATGGAAGTCATCTTGCTGCTGTAAGGATAAATATCACAGGCATAATGAGGATAGTATGACAGTGGGGAAAGCCTGGGCCCATCTATGACAACATGTCTACAACTCTCTTTGATATTCTGGTTTGTGCCAACCAAAGCATCCTATCTCACACACCCAGTTGAATTATTAAGAAGATAGGTAGTTAATCATACTTTGGAAGATAACAAAGGTTTTTGGAGGAGCTATTTCTAAACTTATTTTGGAATGGAAAGGAAATTTCCTTCCACCCCTGTATAACTTGGATAAGGGTAAGAAAGTATCTTCAGGCAATCAGAATATTATGCATAAGAGCAGACATGAAACTATGGGTAGTGCAGTTTATTGGTGCTTTCAGTTAAGTTCAGGAGGAGAAGCATTAGAGGAGAAGCTGAACTGGTCTCCATGGTGGTTAGACCTCTGGCTTTTATTTAACGTGCTAAGAAACTGAACTTTATTCTGTGGGCTGATTATGATAGCACTTAATTTAAGTTGGAGAGGATTTGAGGTTATAATGATCATGTTTATGGTTTAGAAAGACCAATTACTTTGAGCACTAATTATGTGTGTGTGTTCACTTCTGTGTAACCCATGAGAAGGGAAGACAAATAAGGATTAGGTTCTGGGATGCCTTGAGATCCAAGTTTAAAATGTTGGGAAATCACAACAAAAGGATTTTGACAAAGAGAAGCATGATCAATGTCTGTTTTTCTAAGAGATATAGCATCAATTAGAAAATAATTGGTTTTAAATAGAGCTTTGGCAGATTCAAAAATGCTAGCAAACGGAGCGTTAGAAGAGAGTGCTTCAGGTTTTCATATGCATACGAACCATCCTGGGATCTTGTTAGAAAATACAGATTTTGATTCAGCAGATCTGGGGTGAGGTCTGATTTTCTGCAAGTTTAGTAGCCTTCTAGGTGATTCCAAGACTGCTCATCCTCAGGCCCTTGTTTCAGTACAAGAAATTACCACTCAGAGAGATTTATTTATATGGGAAGTTTGAAGGCACACACACACACACACACACACACACACACACACACACACACACACAAGCTTAAAAGTTTGACAATTCTTTTCAGTTCAAAAAATCCAAAGAAATCTCAAAAACATCTCAGTCTTTCAAATCCTCAGAAAGGGGACTGCCTCCTTGGTCCTTCTATCGCTTGCAGACAGGGCACTTGCTGTATGCTCACTAAATGAAGGTATTGTTCCTTGCAACTAATACTGTCATGGTTCAGAACAAGTGTTCCAGCCACCACCAGGCTCACAGTTCTCCGTTGCATCTGCAAGAGAATGGCACTGATCTCTGTCCATGGTTCTTTGAGGTTAGTTTTTGGTATCTTCAGTGAGGGAGTTTCTACAGCAGTTGCAGAATTCTGGCAACTTCAGTATTTCTTTTTTTATACTCTGTATCACTTCATTATTTTTTATTGAATTTTACCAAACAGCCACTCTTTTATAAAGGAGCTAATCAAGTGTGTGTTTCCTGCACTGCACATTTATATAAATATATATTCTGTCTGAACTGCATAGATTTCAGCTTTCAAGTAGAAAAGAGATACTATTTCTTGAATTGATATGTCTGCATGGACCACATTTTCATGTATTTTGTACTAACTTCTATACTTTAATATCTGGCAATCTATCCTTCATTACGTTAAATGCATTTTTAAGGAAGCATCCTGCGCAAATCCACAGATGACTCCCTGGCATACAAAATGGGTTCATCCCCATAAAAATGCAAATTAACTGTGTGCCAATGTAGGCCTTGAGCATTTGTATAGAAAATAAAAAGAGGCTTCTAACTGAGCCCAGAGGAGCCCTCCCCACAATGAGCTGATGAGCAGGCACAATCAAGGCGCCAGATATATTACACTTCCAGAGTATTTAACTAGAAGCTCAGATTTTAATCAGAAAGTAGTCTGCTTGGAAAGCATCAACGACTCATTAGGTCTTTGCAGAGCAGAGTGGCCCAGCATCCTGTCGTCTTAGGTTATAGGGAGGGGCATTGGCAGTTTCCCGAATGAGAGCAGAAATTGGATCAAATTCTGAAATGATCAATGAACAAAGTAAGTAGGGTAATTATTTAAGCAGTGGCAACCAAGAACCTCTAAATCTTTGGTATTTTTTTCTTTTTTTATTGGACTGACTTGGAGCCTGTGTGCAGAGTTGTGTTAGAGACCCTGGTTTAAGGCAGTCTTACATGGTGACAAATGGCTGCTGGAGCCCGGCTCTAGCCAGTTCCTGTCTTCTGCGAGGAATAAAAGGAGCCGTAGCTTTGCACGAAGTTCATGCCAGGTGAAGCTGGCTTTGTGAGTCCTCGTCTTAGAAGGCTGGTGGGGATGATGTATGTGTTATTGTGCTTAACTCCACTCAAATTTCCAGTGGGTGAAAAGCAGCCAGACATTTTCTGCTGAAACCACTAATCACCTTCCTCAGTATGTTTCCAAAAACATTTGAGCATCCAGTAAATTACTCTTGCTGATATGCATAATCACTGTGGTTGTTTGTTTTGCTTTTTTATCTTGCCAGGGCTGGGCTTGCTAGAGAGCAGGGAGGAAAGTTCACATGAGCTTCAGGGCTTAGCGGTAGCCTGGGCTTGAGGGCCAACGTTCTGTGCGTGATTCTAGGATTCTAGAATGCACCTTGACCTTGCTGTCGAAATTGACATTTTCTTTTCAAAGCAACCGTGTCCTTAATGGTTTTCTACTTGTGCTCATTACTTTTAAACTTTAAGTTCGCCTCTCCCCCATTGTTTAAAATGAATTGTTAAGTATATCAGCACAACGTGATCTTTCACTCTGTTCGCTAGTGCTCTAACCAAGTCTTCATGATGCAGGGCTATTAGTTTATGTTACCATCTTCAACCTGAGCTACTTTCACGGAAAAGAATGAATAGAAATGGATAACTTCTCAGATTCTCTTTGATTCAATCCCTTAATTTCCTCATCCTCGGTTTTTATCTGGCAAAATGACGGAGCAGTAGGTGAATTCAGAGAGAGCTGGGGGCCAGACGACAAAAAGTGTCCTTTTCCTTCTTGTAGGGTAGGGTTCCGAGGCCTCCGATCCATGCTAGTAGGTATCTGGTTCTTATTAGATAGTATATTAGTTACTTGTTTCATTGCTGTGACAAAACACCTGACCAATCAGCTTAGGGGAGGAAGACTCTTATTTTCACCTAACCAATCAGCTTAGAGGAGGGAGACTCTTATTTTTCACCCATTCAATGAGCTTAGGGGAGGGAGGGTTTTATTTTCACCTGACCAATCAGTTTAGGGGAGGGAGGCTTTTCTTTTGTCTCCAAGTTTGGTGGGGAAATTACAGGGGCAGAAACTTGAGGTAGAAGGTCACCTTGTGTCCATAGTCAGAAAGTAGGCAATGATGACTACTTGTGTTTAACTTGCTTTCTCTTCTTTTCTCATCTAAAAATCCCAGTCCATGAAATGGTACCTTCCGCGTTTAATGTGGGGCTTCCTACTTCATTCAAATAACCCAGTCTAGAAACTCCCTCCTAGCCATGCCCACAAGTCTGTTTCCATGGTAATTTACAGCCCATCATCTTGATAACAATCAAGGCTAACCAGCCCAGAAGCCCCACTAGAACATCTGGGAAACAACAGAAACCTTGCAGCCCTAAAGTAGCAGGGATATTTGGCTGAGGATTCACAGGACTAAGAAAGGCCATTTGTACATAATGAGTATTCAGAAGAAGGTGTGGCCTGAGATGGATCCTCAGCAGATACTGTCAGATAGGATGGTTCAAGGACCACCCTTTCTGTCCAGATAGATATAGCCCTCTGTACACTCCACAGGTACCTGGAAAAAAGCAGCGTACCTTGAATGGATGGAGATAAAATTTCCGACTTCCTGATGGGAAAAGAAATTATGCACAGTTATTTTAAAATAAAGAGAATTATCACTCTTGCACACATTTTTATTTTATATACTTAGATTCATGCAAAATGAATTAATAGTTTGTTAAAAGCTTCCCATTGAAGGCCCATTATCTTCTTTTAAAGCTACTTCAATTCTGTATTCTCTTTTTAAAGCCTTGCTATTTTTCTCCTGTTTCCTTCTAATTCTCAGTCTTTATTTGAATGCTGTAATTAGAAGTGTGGTACTCATCACGAAGCAGGGAGGGAAATGAACTCTGTCCAAAAGCAAAGCTGGCAACAGGAATTCTGCATTGTATCAAATAGGATGATGACCCGAGAAAACCTTAGGTGTTGCTGAGACGTGGTCAACTCTGCACTCGGGAAGAACAAAAACTGGAGTGGGCTAGCTACTTTCACATCAATGTGAAAGAACACTAAACCCCACCAGTGTTTGAAGATTTGGGCAGCCAAGCTGAAGACTGTTCTCTTAGGGCAGAAGTGTTGTGGGTCACACAAAAGGACAGCTTTTAGGGGTCCTTTGCATTTTCAGCGCATGAATAAAGCAGGACCCTCAGAGGAAGCACGGGGGCAGACACAGGGGCGTTACCCTCTCACATGAGTGAGGGCGGCAGTGGACAAACTAGAGAGATTTGGGGGACTTTCACAGTCCTATTCAATGACTTGTCTTGACCTCAAGTCCTAAATCATATTTTTTATAATTTTTAAAAATTTTTGAAACTTTAATTTTTTAAATACTAAGTGGTTTGGTGTGTTAATTGTGTATTTTGTTTGTGAATTGTAATATAGACTTCAACAACATTCTAATTTGGTGCTAAGTAAAGATGCTTCAGACTTATTAAGTATAATGCTTTAATGTATTCATATTACCAGGTTGTGAGAAAAAACTACTTCCCTAAAAACGATAGTGATTAGAGCTAAATAAATTGCAAAACACACACACACACACAAAATAGTTATAGTGTCCCCAGCGGTAGATGTGAAATTGCTAAATTATCAGAGAAAAAATATTTTAACAGAACCAACCTTAAGACATTTCCTTACATTATTACGTTGCATTATAGAAAGAGATGGACAAAATAGATATTTATGGAAATCATGTTACTTTGGTTTCTTTGCTTAGGAGAAGAATATACCCCTTCCTACTCTTGTCAAGTGAAACAGAAGTGTGGGAGAGAGATAATGTTTGGGATGAACACCTCAGCTATGATTTTGGTCCAGATGTTTTATCTCCAATGATGCCCCTATTTAATTAGTAGCAGATTCGATATAGTCCCAGATGTGAGGCAGTGAAACGGTGATGATGAAACCATTACCCTGCATAATTGTTTTTAGCTGTTCCACTATTTTTTTCTTCTTCTCTAATGGCCTATCGTGCATTCTTATCACAAATAAAATTTGTGCATCTGGGAGACGCTGCAGCATACTGTGTTATGGTTACCTTTGAGATTATTTTTCTCAAGTGATTTTAGACTTTTTGGATGTTTTATGTTAACCTGAAGTTGACAGATACAATGATTTTGGTTCTCTCTAAAGCAGACAAACGGCAACACATGAACTGGAGAATTGCTCTTCATCAAATATTGAATTGTTGGATGGGAGTTGGTTGGGATAACTTTGAAGATGGAAGCATTTACTTCTTGAGGTTGATGAAAAGCTTGGTTTTGGATTATAACGCAATGTCCTTCAGGGTTATCTATATTGTAAGCGATAGGATTCCTTTCCTTTGCCTGTCTTAAATTTAGAAATGCACTTTTGCTGTTGTTGTGGTTGTCGTTGTCAATGGAGGTGGGAATTAGGCTAAATTTGCCTTTCCAGTGGCTTCCAATCTCGCTGGTTCTGTACACATTCCAACTGACATGCAATAGATGCAAAGAGGAAAGTATAATCATGCCTGTGTATTCTTGTGCCTCCATGTCTAGTTTCCACAGTTTGATCAGGACAAGGCGACCAGGACTCAAACTCAGCCATGGAGGAGGGTCTCAGAATTGTATAGAAGCACTAGTTCAAGACTCCGGAAAAGAACCAGAGAAAGGTGTATAGTGCATTAGGGCTTTGATATGTTCTTGGGGATTTGAGCTTTGCAAGCCTTTCTGAATGAGGTGGTTCTTTTCTAATGCCAAACATTTTCAGGAAAGAAAACTGAAGATCTTGTTTGAAGGAGCTTCATAACTCTAAGGGCACAGTGGCAACTTGACCCAAAAACAACTGCCCCAACTACCCTAAAATTTTATTGGTCCAAACTAGAAGAAATACAACAACCAAACCTTTTTAAATTTTTACTTATTTTTAATTAAAACTTCTTGTCTTTTTAATCCATTTAAAAACAAAGGAAATAAACATATAAAATCAAGTGAGCTAAGAGAAGTTTAATTATGTTTAGAATTGAACCGTATCATATACATTTTGAAAGTTTTTATTTATAGAATTAAAGAAATAACCTAATTCTATAATTTGAATTTTCAAAAGCAAAGGTAATACTGACTATAGTACACCTTGCACAGTAGCATCCATTGTTAAATATTGAACCTTTGAGGAGAAGTGGGACGTGAAACAGGGTCTCTCTATCCAATGCTGGCTGTCCTGAAACTCACTTTGTAGACCAGAGATCTGCCTGAATCTGCCTCCTGAGTACTGAGATTCAAGGCATGTGGTACCATGCCTGGTGGCCCTAAATATTTACAATCCCTATGTTATTCACTACAAAGGGAAAATGCATCTTCACATACCTAAATATATAGTTAGAATTTAGGCAGTATTGGAGAAATCAGATTGCTGTTGAAAAATAGGTTATTAGGTTAAGCAATTTAAGATGCTATTTTATTTTATCATTATTATTTTTTCCTAAACAAAGATAAAAGTGTGAACACCTTGGGAGAAAGGATAAACCACAACTGCTCTGTGCTGACACACACCATTTTACCACTGAAAGGACAGGGAGGCTCAGAAGCCCTGGTGGTTTCTTTCCGAACACTTGGCTTGTGAGATAAAGCTACTGGCTTGCTGGGCTCCTATCCAGAGATGCCCAGGAAGAATTTATCTTCATGTTTACTCAGGTGTTGGCACTACCAGCTGTGGTAGTATGTCTACAGAGGTCCGTGGTTGCTGTCTGTCTGTCTGTCTGTCTGTCTGTCTGTGCCTTCAGTTCTTAAGTTCCTTCTATTCCAGGGCTATACACTCTGTAAGTTCTCATGGCTCCCTATTTTCTGCCACCCTCCAGACAGATCTTTTTGCTTTTAAAAGTTCCGTTCCTTCATTTTTAAGCAAACTGTGCTATCCAATCCAGTACCGTCATGATGTGATATTTGCAGGCTCTGATGGGGATGCAGTTTGTCGAAAATCTGCCAACTACAATGCTTTCATAACATTGATATGAGAGTAAAAAAATGACAAAAACTTACTTTGCAGTTTGACTCCTGCCTTCGTTTTCTTGCTTTTCTTTCTGTTCAGATTGCCTTCTTCCAGTTCAGCACTGTGGTGGAGGAAAAGCAAGAACTTCCCACCATTCTTCCTGGCAATGGTTCCCAAGATTTAAACTCGTGGAAGGTAGAACTTACCAGTTATAAAACAGCTCATTGTCTCAAATACAAGTTAGTCTCATCTTTCGCCATAGTAGAGATTCCCAGAGAGAGTGACAACACCAGAGGGGTTTTGTGTGCAGGCAGGGAAGCTGGGAATGTAGCACAGCCTTTGAATTGGAACTGTTCCAAAAACTCTAGGCAATCAAATTGATAGCCTCCCAAAGGGTTTCCTTTAAATGTGTCACAAAAGTCCTCCCAGGCACCAACATCAAGAAGCTTGAAGGACCAAAGCTAGCAGTTTCAGTAGTGTTTGTTAATCAAGACTTTTCCATGTCAACATGGCAAAAAAGGGCTAGAAGACTGGTCAACTAGAACCATCAAAGGTAATGAGATAGAAGACGTATCTGTCTTCTCCAGAAAGATTTATCGATGTCAAACCATTGTTCCTTGCAGTGCTGTTTTATCTTTCCCATCTCTCATTTCTCCCTCAATCTCTTTTTTCTCTTCTGTGTTAGGGCTCAAATCCAGAATCTTCTATAGGTACTCTATCATTGACTTATACCCCCAACCTCACAAGTTCATTTCTTGCTCAAGCTATTCACCTTTCTCTTTATCAACCCTGACTCTGCTCTGCCAGCTTCACTGCAGGGTCCGGGCTGAAGAAGCTGTGCATTGTGGGTCCTGCTGATCTCGTGACAGAGCACGAGACTGACAGAACTTCTCTTTGAAAACAGCCCCATCTAACCACTTCCGTTTCCCTGTGTGAGCAAGACATGCAATGAAAGATGGCATCGGTAGGATGGAGACCTAATCCTTTCACAAGGAAAGGTGAAGTTATTTAAATGTATACATTATATGCTCCTGGTCCCCAAGACTACCAATTTTTACTCTCATGCATTCTCTCTGGATACATCTATATTCTAAATTGAACTACTACCTTCATTTTCCCTTCTTATGTTTTTTTTTCTAATTCACGGTACCCATATTTATGTGTTAAAATTTTATTTTATTTTACTGTTTGGATGAATTTGTAAGCACACTGAATTGGGTATTTCTAGTGTGAGCTTGCTTCTCTCTGTAGGATATTCTTGGTTACTCTCATTTCCTGGAAGATGTCAATGACCCTGCTGCTGCCTAGACCAGGATTCTGGTGCTGATTCAGAGAGTGTAGTAGCTGGGGGCTGTGCTGCACGTATGTCTGCCCTCACAGCTTATTAAGTAAGCAGCATGAACATGGGCTGTGTGAGCTTTGGTCTTAGGAAATAAGACGGAGTTCATTGGTCCCTGCCGAGGTTAATGAGCTCCTAACTTCTTCATTCTTTTTGTTTTACTTTGTTTGTATTATCTTTGAAATCTTAATGATTCACGTAATTGCACATACATTAAAAATTAATTTCAACTTGGAAATACTGAGATGCATAATAACTGTGCACATGTCTAAGAAACAGTTTGGCTCAGAGGGGAAGAGCAGTTTAGCTCTGAGACCCAGAAAATAGACATAAAGAGCAGAAAAATATATTTGAGATGCAAGATGGGCTAATAGTTTGATGAAAGGTCAAGAAGCTTGTCTGCATCATGGATCAGAGATTATCACATAGCGAACTTAAGAGTATTATTTGAAGTTTCTGCAAAGTGTCCTGCTATTTATATTTTAATATTCAGGTTTGTCACTCATAGTTTGTATGGCTTAAAACATTTTCTTTCCATTGATATGACTAACTAACTGTTAGATCAAGTGTCTGGAGAATGCTCTTAAAGGATTAGGTTGAAAGCAACAATATTTACTTTTAGATGATGATGAGGAGGAGAAGGATGATGATTATATTTATTCTGTTTACTCTCTGAATATGAACATTTTTCCTACATATATTCATGAGCACTATGCATATGCCTGATTTCTGTGGAGACCTGAAGAAACTCTTGGATCCCCTGGAACTGGAGTTACAGATGGTCGAGCCACAATATGGATGGTGGGGATGTCTCTCTAGTGCCCATAGTTTTTATTTAGAGAATTTAGTCTCAGTTCTACCTCTTTCAAGGCACCAGCAGTGTCTGGGAGTCTTATATTTAGTGTCAAATCATGGAAGATCATGGTCAGAGCTGAAGTACTGTAGCTTTTTCCCTGTGAGTATTGCTAAGGTCCAGGCAGCTCTTTGTCTGGGATGCTACAGCCACAGGTCTCAGGTCCTTGATACATGGCATGTTCTCCCCTCTCCTTCCAGTGTCCCATGACCACTGTAAATATGGCTCTCTTCTATGTATTTGTCCCAATTCATCTTCCCCTTTTCTTGTCTTTGTCTCCTAGAAATTGGTCTCTCTGTAGTTGTTGGAAAGGAATCTAGACTGTTGGCATTGAAGTGGTGGTGTTCATACAGTCTATATCTTGCTAACATGCTGAGTGTTTCTATGGCATCTCAAATGTATATTTTCTGTGTGCTTTTTCTCTTTTTCAATAGGATCTCCGTCATTTCATAAATATTTCTGTGGTGTCTTATATGAAGCTATTTTAGAAACTGAGTATAGTGTGATTCCATACCAACATATGAACCAAACCGTGTCTTGCTGTCCTGTGAGCTCTGATGAGTAAGCCTATCTGTCAGCCTTCTGACAGAAGTTCAGTGTAAATGGAGACTTCTTGCTCATTTCCTGTCCACCCAGACCTGAATAATCACATAGAAACTATATTAATTCCAACATTGCTTGGCCAATGACTCTATCATATTCCTAGCAAGCTCTTACATCTTAAATTAACCCATTTCTATCAATCTGTGTATTGCCATGAGGTTGTGGCCTACTGATAAGATTCCCATGTGTCCTCCTTTGGCAGCTACATGGCATCTGTCTGACTCCGCCTACTCTCTATCTCTATAGCTCTGTTCAGATTTCCCACTTGGCTTTTCTCTGCTAAGCCATTGGCTGAAACAGCTTTATTCATCAACCAATAAAAGCAAAACATATACAGAAGGACATCCCACATCAGCCTGGGCTGACACAATTTTCTTGATTCTGTCTTTCCATAGCTTACCCCTGAAGTAATAGAATTCTGGGAGCTTTCTGATGCTTAAGTGTTTTTGTTGTGATTGTCAGTTGTTGACAGGTTGACCCCTCAATAGCTTGACTATTTGTACACTAGTTCAGGTTTATAAGGTTACAGCAGATGTTATATCTGCCTTATATTATGTCTTATAATAGCTCTAGATGGTACATCTTAATAGAGTTGTCTTGGTACTGTTGCCAATTGGTATCTATGTGTGTATGTATGTGTGTGTGTCTGTGTGTGTGGTGTTGGTGTGAGCATGTGGTGTGTATGTCTGTGTGTGGTGTTGGTGAGTGCATATGGTTGTGTGTGTGTATGTGTGGTGTGGTATATGAGTGGTGTGGTATGTGTGTGCTTCTGGCAGGCTGCAGTAATTAGCATATGTTTTTTTTAAATGACAGTTGATGGTGGTGCATTTATCAGTCCCAGTACCGAGCAATAGAACCATTAGTCCAAGTGCACATTATCAGGGGCCCAGGAGGAGCAGTGGCAGGGAAGTTGAAGGGCATAATGAGGTGTATGCTTCTGTGCAAAATGTGTGAGCTTGATAAGATGCTGCTCCGTGAGGCCCTGGGAAATGAAATTGCTGAATGCCACAGGCATTGGCAGGAATTAGGTCTGTTCCACAGGCTAGAGCCTGAACAGTGCACTCTACAATCAGCAAAACGTAATTCTTGCTGTGAATGCGAGACCTAGCATATCCTCCAGTCACGAATGAAGGCAACGAGCCGCAGTGTGGACAGCACCTGGAACTTTGTCATAATAGAAATCATATAAGTTCTTATATCACCTCACGGTTGTTGCTGATAGTTTAAAATATGACTTAGTCTATATATTGCTTTAAAATCACAGATGCTGATAGCCACATCTGCTACCTTTTATGATATAAGGTATGATGAAAAATGCTCATATATTGCTTCAAGATGAGCAGGACTTTGATATCATGCTTCGTTGCTTTCCTTTATACCATTGATTTCAAACCTTTAAAAGCATTATTTAGAGAGGAAGTGCATGGCACAGAGTAGCAGCCTCTACTTGCATTTTTGTTCCCCTTCCACTCTTCAGGGGTCTTACCTGATGCTCCTTACAAAGGTGGGTCTTACCTTCCTGCCTGCACTGCCCCTGACTGGCCTTTCTGCAATTCCGATTGCTCTCACAAATTTCAAGTTTGCAGGTGTGATTTAATATAGGATGAAGGGGCAAATAAACGAGTGGCCCCACAGACTTAGAGTGACATAATCTCCGAGATTCAGAAGACGCTAAGTGACCAGTGCCAAATTAAAATGCAGTGAAAATATCTATTCTGCGTATTCAGCTGGAGTCATCTTTCCAGCTTGGAGCTCTGCGCAAACCCTTCTAGGCTCCTTGAGAATGGGGAACATAGTTTGGCTAATGCTACGTTATAACAATCCTGACATTCAGGAGGCATTCCATTAATGTTTCTTCAGTTGAATCATAAATGAGAAACAAATGCAGTTCTCAAAGAAATTAAAAATATTTGTTCATGGTTTTAAATTCTGCACTAGTAGTTAAGACACTCTGGATGCACCTTTAAAAGCAACGTCATTCGAGACCTGCATTATGCAATGAGCATCTGTGGTAAAAGTACCGGTGGCAAACAGACATGACTGTGTAGCAATGTTGAACACTAGTGAGCCTATCATAGATACTACATCAGTTTAAATAAAGAGCTTCCACACTAGGTGGACATTCCTTCTGAAGCAGCTTTTCCCTACTGCCTTTCCTGAAGTAATTACAGATGTTGTTCTTAGTACAGAGTGTCAGAACGTTATCTTGTTGATATGATGGGCATGATACCACTTTTGGAACTAAGCAAATGCCATCAGATTTGAGATGACACGTATTTCATTTTCTAAATCTGATTTAACTCTTTATTCTAACTGTGAATACACTTAAAGGATGCAAAAATAAAAAGGAAAGAACAAGAAAAGTAAAATTGGACCACAAAAACTGAAGGATCTTTAAAAGAAGCAAATGCTTTATTGTAGTGAATTTTAAGCATAAACTCTTTTCTTTCAAAAATATATTGAAAAATGAGAAAGATCATCTTTCTGTCTCTTTTGCATAAGCTCAAGTTTCATTTTTTAGTTTTCCTGAACTTTTAAACTTCTAAATTCCTAAGAGCCTATGCATTTATTTACTGTTTGCTGTCTGTGTCCACTTAATATCATGGGAGGTCCTTCAGGGAAGAAGTCATAATAACTTACGTATTTTACTAAATTAAAATGATGGCTGTCCCAGAAATAGTTTAAATTATAAAAGAGAAAATGTATAATATGAATGATCTTTGTAGTTGGGGGGGGGGGATTCAAGCTTCTCTGTAAGTTCCCGTGTGGTCAAAGATGTGCTGGAAGTTTAGCATCATTTCCTGGAAACTTCTG
The DNA here is from genome assembly GCF_037038515.1 of Microtus pennsylvanicus. Lineage (NCBI taxonomy): Eukaryota > Metazoa > Chordata > Mammalia > Rodentia > Cricetidae > Microtus > Microtus pennsylvanicus. Next base: position 46,168,169 of record NC_134592.1, read on the forward strand.
AACCATTAAAACTGCCAAGTATAAGCCACAGACTCAAGATTCTATCTCAATCTATTCATGGTGGCCAAGCCATGAAGGGACACAGAATTTTCCATGAGTTGTTTGCTATCTGATCATGAATGCTTAATTGTATCATTAATGGTCTTACATAATTAGTAAAGTATTAATATTGATATCTATTTCTAGATTCCACAGGAATGAAGAGACTAAATGAGACAGTGAGTATCTAAATCTTATGGCTTTTAAAAAACAGTAAAATTAATTCTGAAAGATCGGTGTTAGAATTATTGAACATTGACTGTCTACCCACTGTAGAAATCCAGCCATTGATTACTGTTGGTTAAATAGCAAGGCAGAAGGGACGCTTGTAAAATGGTGCTGTCTTTGCCTCCGAATGGCCAGTGCCTTGAAAAGATTTCTTTGACTAGAGTATTGTACTGACTTTGATTTCTTCAAATTCCAATCTAAATTTTAATTTTTCAGTTAAAAATTATATTCTTAGGAAGGCAACCAATTTTTTGGAGTTGATCTTGTATCCTGCCACATTACTAAAGGTGTTTATCAGCTGCAGGAGTTCTTTGGTAGAGTTTTTGGGGTTGCTTATGTATACTATCATATCATCTGCAAGTAACGAAAGCTTAACTTCTTCCTTTCCAATACGAATCCCCTTGATCCTCTTATGTTGTCTTATTGCTATTGCTAGAACTTCAAGCACTATATTGAAGAGGTATGGAGAGAGTGGACATCCTTGTCGTGTTCCTGATTTTAGTGGGATGGCTTTGAGTTTTTCTCTGTTTAATTTAATGTTAGCTGTCGGCTTGCTGTAAATAGCTTTTATTATATTTCGGTATGACCCTTGTATCCCTAATCTCTCCAAGACCTTTGTCATAAAGGGGTGTTGAATTTTGTCAAATGCTTTTTCAGCATCTAATGAAATGATCATATGGTTTTTTTCTTTCAGTTTATTTATATGGTGGATTACATTGATAGATTTTCGTATGTTGAACCAGCCCTGCATCTCTGGGATGAAGCCTACTTGATCATAATGGATAATTTTTCTAATGTGCTCTTGGATTCGGTTTGCCAGTATTTTATTGAGAATTTTTGCGTCAATATTCATGAGTGAGATCGGCCTGTAATTCTCTTTCTTGGTTGGGTCTTTGTGTGGTTTTGGTATCAGGTATCACAAAAGCAATTTGGCAATGACTCTTCTGTTTCTATATTGTGAAATACATTAAGGAGTATAAATATTAACTCTTCTTGGAAGTTCTGGTAGAATTGTGCATTGAAACCATCTGGTCCTGGGCTTTTTTTGGAAGGGAGATTTTTGATAACAGTTTGACTAACAGGTCTATTTAGATTCACCTGATCTTGGTTTAGCTTTGGTATATGGTACTTATCTAAAAAAATGTCCATTTCTTTTGCATTTTCCAGTTTTGTGGCATACAGGCTTTTGTAGTTAGATCTAATGATTCTCTGAATTCCCTCTGTGTCTGTGGTTATGTCCCCCTTTTCATTTCTGATCTTATTTATTTGCGTGTTCTCTCTCTGTTGTTTAATTAGTTTGGATAGGGGTTTGTCAATCTTGTTGATTTTCTCCAAGAACCAACTTTTTGTTTCATTGATTCTTTGGACTGTTTTCTGTGTTTCTATTTTGTTGATTTCAGCCCTCAGTTTGATTATTTCCAGTCTTCTACTCCTCCTGGGCGCGTCTGCTTCTTTTTTTTTCTAAAGCTTTCAGGTGTGCTGTTAAGTCCCCAATGTATGCTTTCTCCATTTTTTTTTAAGTGGGCACTTAGTGCTATGAACTTTCCTCTTAGCACTGCTTTCATCGTGTCCCATAGGTTTGAGTATGTTGTCTCTTTATTTTCATTAAATCCAAGGAAGACTTTAATTTCTTTCTTAATTTCTTCCTTGACCCAGGTGTGGTTCAGTAGTTGACAATGTATGCTTTCTCCATTTTTTTTAAGTGGGCACTTAGTGCTATGAACTTTCCTCTTAGCACTGCTTTCATCGTGTCCCATAGGTTTGAGTATGTTGTCTCTTTAATTTCATTAAATCCAAGGAAGACTTTAATTTCTTCCTTGACCCAGGTGTGGTTCAGTAGTTGACTGTTCAGTTTTCATGAATAAAGGACATTGAGCCTATAATTAGTGATCCTAGAGAAGCTAAATAAGAAGGAGAACCCAAAGAAAAACATATAGGCATCCTTCTGAATATTAACCTTCATCAGGCCATGAAAGGAGGAGACAGAGACCCACATTGGAGCACCGGACTGAAATCTCAAGGTCCAAATCAGGAGCAGAAGGAGAGAGAGCACGAGCAAGGGACTCAGGACCGCGAGGGGTGCACCCACACACTGAGACAATGGGGATGTTCTATCGGGAACTCACCAAGGCCAGCTGGCTTGGGTCTGAAAAGGCCTGGGATAAAACCGGACTTGCTGAACATAGAGGACAATGAGGACTACTGAGAACTCAAGAACAATGGCAATGGGTTTTTGATCTACTGCACGTACTGGCTTTGTGGGAGCCTAGGCAGTTTGGATGCTCACCTTACTAGATCTGGATGGAGGAGGGTGGTCCTTGGACTTCCCACAGGTCAGGGAACCCTGATTGCTCTTCGAGCTGATGAGGGAGGGGGACTTGATCGGGGGAGGGGGAGGGAAATGGAAGGCTGTGGCTGGGAAGAGACAGAAATCTTTCATAAATAAATTAATTAATTAAAAAAGAGCAAAAAACTTATATTCTTAACTGTGAGTTATTTTCTTGGGTTGAAGCAAAAGGGGGTCCCTAGAACAGTTTACGAAGGGAACATCAGATTGCCTATTGGAAGCTGCAGATATTATTTTAAAGGATGTGTGGGCTAGATAATCGTGAAGAGTGAATCAATCCAATCCATTAGTATGAAAGCAGTCACTAATTACCAATCCTCGGGGGGGGGGGAGAAATGTGATCTTCTTAGTTGTAGAATTATATAAGCTTCATTTCATTTTTGGAAAAAAAAATCTTGGTTCATAGGAAGGAGATAAAAATAAAGTATGGGTCTTTCCTTATAGTGATAAAGCAAATAGATGAGAAGCAAAGGGTTTAGACAACTGCCATTAATTATATTCTTAATAAACTCAAGAACGTAGGGTTCAACAGCACAAAAGAATTGAGTGTGGCAAACGAAAAGAATTTGTGTACTGACATGCCCACTCTTCTTTCCGTCTGTCTGCCAGGAGTGACGAAAACACGTGAGCAAGGGGACAGCATCATGCCTCTGGCACAGCTGAAGTCTGAGCAGTTGGAAAGGCATCTTACAAAGATCGTGACGAGAATGAGGATGTGCTAGCAGATTTAGGGCTATTGCTAGCATCTCTTATCCCATGATTACACTTTTACTCATTTAATCCTAAAAATAACCCCATGAAATCAGCATGATTATATCTGCATTTCCTGTCCGAGAATGCGATGTTCTAGGCTAAGAAATTGAATTAAGCTCATTTGGTTAGTACTCAGGACTCAGACCCAAATTTCTGATTGCAACTTCTGTGTATTTTCTAGCTAATAGCTGCGACTCCCAATTTCAAGTATAGATGAAATCATCCTCTTAGCCCTCTAAAAGGATAGACCTGGTCCCCATAATTCATGACCTTATGTGTCCCCATATTTCATTCTCACGTATGTCATTTTGCATCGAATTATTTTTCTTATGCATGTATCTACATTGAAGGACCCTTGCTCTTTTGTTTCCTTTCTTTTGGTTTCTCATGACAATGTTTCTCTGTGTATCCATGGCTGTCCTGGAACTGGCTCTGTAGACCAAGCTGGCCTCGAACTCAGACATTCAGCTGCCTCTGACTCAGGAGTGCTGTAATTAAAGGTGTGTGCCACCACTGCCTGGTTAGCAGCTTAGGTTTGGATAACCTTACTAGGAAAACTGTCAACAAGGAGGAGTGGGGAAGAAAGTAAACGCCATAGATGAGCTAGGAATGCTACACTGTAGTGGCTCACTTTTCTCTGAGACACATGTTCACCTTATGGACTCCTATGAGCACATAGGAATGCTTACAGTGCGAACCTGCTGTTAAGCTGTCATGACCATGGCACTGGTGAAACAAGCCTCATGTCTCTAGGACTTTCCTATGTACCCATTCTCATTCCTGATAGTTGAGTTTTTTGCTAATCTGTTGTGGCATCTCAATCAGCATTGGCCTGACATTCTTCTGTGTTGGTGCTAACAAGTTCTTAATGAGGAAATGAGCACACTAGGTGTTGTCTAACAATGCCCAGGAATATATGCCTATTTGTTTTTTATTGATCTGTAAATTTTTCTCTGCTCCCCTCTCTTTCTTTCCCTCCCCATTAAACCCTCTTCCATGGTCTCCACACTTCCAATTTACTCAGGAGATCTTGTCTTTTTCTATTTCCCATGTAGATTAGATCCACGTATGCCTCTTGTATGGTCCTAATTGTTGGCTAAGTTCTTTGGGATTGTGATTTGTAGGCTGGTTTTCTTTGTTTTATGTCTAAAATCCATGTATGAGTGAGTATATGTGATAATTGTCTTTCTGGGTCTGGGTTACCTCACTCAATATTCTATTTTCTAGATCCATCCATTTGCCTGCAAATTCCAAGATGTCATTATTTTTCTCTGCTGTGTAGTACTCTACGCCATTGTGTAAATGTACCACATTTTCCTTATCCATTCTTTGGTTGAGGGGCATTTAGGTTGTTTCCAGGTTCTGCCTATGACAAACAAAGCTGCTCTGAACATAGCTGAGTACCTACCCTTGTGGTATGAATGAGCATTCTAAGGATGCTCAATATATGCCTCTTAGATTAACCACTGACTGTTACATAGGAAAAGGAAAGAGTTTTATCTCTTTATTCTTTTGATTGGGAAACTTTTGCCTGAAATGTGTAGGAGACCTGGCCTTGTAGTCTTCCGTTCAATGGGTTGTCATATATTTATTTTCCAAAGATTTTTCTTGAGGGAATACTGGTGTGGGACAATTCTGTATTCTGTCAATTATGTTTTAAATAAACCCTGATTGGCCAGTAGCCAGGCAGGAATTATAGGCGGGACAACCATACAGGAAGTAGAGGCAGGGCAATGAGAACAGGAGAATTCTGGGAAGAAGGAAGTCAATTCCTCCCCAGTCCTGCCCAGACATGTCAGAAGGAAGATGTGACCTACCCCACTGAAAAAGGTCCTGAGCCATGTGGCTAATATGTTCTAGAATAATGGGCTAATATAAGTTACAAAAGTTAACAAGAAGCCTGAGCTAATGGGCCAATCAGTTTATACCTTATGGAGATCTCTATGTGATTTTCTTTGGGTTTACTGGCTGTGGGAACTGGGCAGGACAGATACACCAATAAGCAGGCTCTTATGTTACAGAATACTGTTAATAATTATACCAGGCTAAGCAGGTCTTAAGAGGGACTGTCTCAGGCAAACTGGGGTATCTGGTCAGCTAGTCAATAAAGGACTTTAATGAATGAGTAAAATTATTACTCTTCACTGTCTATGATTGTTGACTGAAATATATCTTGCAACTCTATCCTGTGCATAGATGATTCATCCAATGGTCTATTGGTCTATCTATTTTGTATTTTTCTTACAGGATTGCAACAGAGACAAATTCAAAGTATTGTGACTGTCAACTTTACACAAATACCTAACAGGGGGATTCTAGTAATAATGGAACAGAAACCTAAAATATTATTTTGAAAAACTTTCCCTCATTGGAACCTTTGGGGGAAATTCCCCATTGACTTTGAAGAAAAGACTGATGATCTTTGTTGAAAAGTATATCACAAGATCTATCTTCCAGAATAGTTTCTGCATCTTTGGGAGGAATGTATTTTTATAGCTTGCATATCCTTTGTGTTATTATATAATTCAGTGATAAAAGGCAAAAGGCCAAAAATAAATGTGTAGCCCCAGCTTTATGATGTATTCAGATATGGAAATCTTCAAGCAGGAGGACCACAATGATCTGCCATTCTGTTGCTGGAAGCTGGGTTGGAACTGCATATTTATGCAAATAAAAAGATATTAACTTTGGAAGAGAAGTTATGTGACGAATCCCTTCTGGGGTTCGAGAAGTTAGTTGAAGTCACATTTCAGATGTTGCAAATGCTGCTTACATGATAGGAGAAGAATCGAGTTTAGGAGAGTTCCATCCCCCAGCTGTGAACCACTGCACAACCCCTGACAATGTGTGCAACACATTTATCTTTTTGACGTCCTGCAACTGTCTGAGAATTGAGCACTGCCTGAAAGTCAAGGTTTTACCAAAGATAAACACAGCATTTTTTACTGAGACCAGAGTCCTTGGCTTTGCCTAGCTTACAGTGTTTTTACAATTTGGTATTTTTTATGCTATTTTAACTCATATCAACAATGTATATCTCAGTGTGTGTAAATACACATTTTTGTATATTACAGCCGCATTATTCTAAGGCATTGGATGTTGCGGAAATCCTTCCTCTTTCTAAAATTCAAATTCAAATGCATAGTTGGTCCTTATGCACTTTTGCATTCGTTATCACTATAATGTTATTTAAAAAGGGCATATGATAATAGGCTTTGAGACAGGCTGAATCTTTGCTAATGTACAATTGAGAGTTGACACATAATAGCTTAGAATTGTAAAAGAGTTTAGTCATTAGAGGTTATTATTAAATATATAATTTTGTTCAGATTCTTAATGCATTTTAATGATGCAAAGAAAAGTAAGTTATTAATATCTAAATCCAATGATTAAAATTAGACCTCTCTTTATATTTAATAACAAACAGGCTAAGACTATGGAAAATAGTGACAAAATGAGACACACACATATATCTTGAAGGGTAGGAAAAATAGAAAATATCAAAATTTAAAGAGTAACAATATTAAAAATTTCAAATGTCCTTATCAGTAGTTTTTCTGGGGAGTGTGAAAGGCATAGATGTGGTCCAAAGCAGAAAATTCATGAATGGAAGGTAGGAAAGTTTTCCATTGATGAATGATAGCATTATTGAAGAAGAGTATCTTCAAGGGTGGTTTCAAGTAAAATAACAACAACATCAAAATTCACATGATAGAGATAGATAAGGGGACAAAGACTTTGGAGACAACAAACTAAATAAACAACAGCCTTGGAAAGGAAGTTTGGCATATTCCTCTACAGAACCCTAAAACAATAAAACATAGCTACATTCAGATATTCTTATAGAAAATCCCAGTATTTCTGCAGACATTTTCTAAGTAGATATCACCTTAAAATTAAGTAGAATGTTTTATATAAATATATAAATTCTGTGTATGTATAGTAATTAGTTCTTTTTGGTCCCATTTAGCAGTAACAGACACTTTGACACTTTTTGACACTCTGAAGAATGACACATAAATCTTTCTTTAACTGTAATAGAAGAACTTTTTCTTTATGAGTGCAGCAATAACAGGGAGCCATGATGATAAGTTCATTTGGTTCCCAAAATAATATTATATCTTTAAAATATGCTCTTTGCTCAAGTGAGAAAAGTAAACCTTAGAGAGGTTAGGTAACTAGTTCAGAATTAAACAGTTAGTAGGTGGGGGAACTTGGATTCAAATCCAAGAATTCTGTCTCTAAACATGATAGTTTTAGCTAATTATTAAACTCTTGAAAATAATTGTCTCAAAGAATGGCATTTCTTTTGGGCCTAATATAGTTTCTTTGACTATTGTAGCATTCACATATATCCTATAACATAAGTATCCTTCACCCTCAGAAGATTAAAAGTAATATGCTAGGGGCTAGAGAGATGGTTTTGTGATTAAAGACACTGGCTGCTCTTCTTCAGGACCCAGGTTTGATTCCCAGCACCCACATGGTGGCTCATACTGTAACTCTAGCCCTAGGAGATCAAATATTCTCCTTTGGCTTCCTTATGCAGCAGGCATACATGTAGTGCAAGCCATATGTGCAAAACACCTATACACATAAAATACATACAGTAGAAAATAGAAGTAGTGTATTATCTTTTAAAAGGAATATTATAGCAAGGAGCCACCATTTATGATTTTTGTTTTTAGAAATTATCTAGAGAAGAAAAATGTCATTTCTAAACAGAGTAACAAGACGTTAATGTTTCCATTGAATTATTTGTAAATCTTAGTTTATTGTGTCATAGGAGAAAGAACTAAATCAACAAATCTATTTTTTGACTTTTTATGTATAGTCACAGACAATTCATACATTCAATAGAGAAATTTTCAGTTGTGTGTTAAAAAGGTGAATGCTATGTTCAAGTTTGATGGGTCTATCTGCTGTGTGCTTGTGAAGTGGAAAAAAAGGGTCATTATTTCTTTTTTGCTATTTATTGTTACAATGTAAATCTTAGAAGTAGGATTTAAAAGTCCAAGGGCTTGCATTTACATTATTGCATACTATTGAAGAGTAGCAGTTTGATAATACAATTCAGGGTCATGCAGCACAGTGGTGAAGGTCAGCCATTATCCCTCTCTCACTATCAGAAGGCTCCACTGAAAGCTGTAGGGTTGTGGAGAGCCCAGATTATAAATTACATCCATTTAATCTTTTTCCATGAATCTCTAAAGCAGCTTATGTGAACAGCTGATAACTCATGGCTCCTTGTTTATGACAACTATTATATTAAGGGTGGAGTGTGTCTGGATTTAATCTATTGTTGACATTTTTGTAAAAAATAACCTTGTCATCTTCCTGGGGGAACATTTCCATATATTGCCTTAAACCTCCTTTGTCTTATGACACGCACTCACATTTTTATATAGCCTCATAGACAGCATGCTACTACCCTGGGTTCCTTTGTTTTATGCATTTAGTTTGTTTTTAAAAAAAGCTTAGCATATTCATCCTGATTTTAAAATTGTATTTGTATACCATTCTAAAAGAAAACAAGAATAAATTTATTAATGTTTATTCTGAAGATATACCCGTGTTTGCCATATTTATCATTATGGCAATGACAGTCTTGAACAGGGTGAGAATAAAGCTAACTTACAATTGCCTGCCACACCCAAGGTAATAAACCCAAAGGGTGATAAATCCACATGTCCTTCCATCATACATGGAAGGGGGTGTGACTGAGTTATTTCACAATACTATACACAGTGCAACCCTTTTATTCTGACTTGTTTTAACTGGAATAAAATTCCAATGTCTTATTTTGTTTTGATTTTGTCTTATTTATTTATTGATAATGGCATCCATGGGAACTTGCTAAATTCTAAATGCTTAGTATTCTTCATATGGATATGTTTTTAGGGCTGTCCACTTGGGGTTGAATAACCTATCTGGGGCTGTGTCCCTAGAACAGATTAATTCTCCCTTTCTCAGAACATCAATTGCCTGCAGCTCTTTATCTAGGTTTAAGGATTATGGTATTTCCCCCATCCATATTGATACGTTGATTCATGTTGTCATTTTCAGGTCTTGTTTAGGCAACCAAATTGTTGAGATTTAATGGCTGCATCTTTCCTATAATGTATAGAAGATGCCTTCTTGGAGCGTATGTCTTGGTCCTCTGACTCTCACAGTCTTTCTTCCCACAATGTTTTTTCCCCACAATGCATTTTCCACAATGTTTCCTGTATCTTAATTGCAGTTGTGTTGTATGTATTTTAGTTGGGGTTGGGTACCTTCTGGTCAGTTGTCTTATGAATTTTGACCAGTTGCATCTTTCTATCAGGGTCTCTTTCTACTGCAAAAGAAGGTTTCCTTGAAGAAGGTTGAGAGCTACGCTTATCTGTGATTATAAGGATAAGCATTGAGAATATGGTTAGAAATTTGTTTAGGAAAGTAGTGGTAACAAGTTCTCCTCTATGGTCCTTGGCATCTCCAGTCATGAGTAGTGGCTAGGTTTACAATGCCAAGCATGAATTCCTTCCTAGTGAGTGTCCTTAAGTCCAGATAATGACTCTTTGTTACTCTCAAGATATAAATACCACTGTTGACCAGTAATTAGGTCAGAAGTTGACAAGAAGGACCTCATAAAAATAAAAATCTTCTTTATAACAAAAGAAACAACCAAGTGAGGGGGAAGAACTCAAAGGGAAGAATCAAGGGAATAAGTGAACCAATTTTAAAAAATGGGCTATGGATACCAACAGAGAGTTCTTAATAAAATAAATAAAATGGTAGAAATATCTCAAAAAGCATTGAACAACTTTAGCAGTTAAAATGCAAATTAAAACTACTTTGAGATTGCATCTTGCCCCAGACAGAATGGCTAAGATCAGCAAAGTGATGACAAATGCTGGTGAGATTGTGGGGAAGGGGTGCTGGTCAGCTTGAAGATTTCAGAAAACTATAGAGCGGTCAGTGTGAAGAATCCTAAAAAATGAAAAAATGCATTCACTGCATGAGTCAGACATTCTACTTTTTGGTGTGTGCCCAAAGGACTTGGCATCCTACTCCACAGTATTTGGAGTAAATACTTGCTCAGCCATTTCATCGTCATTCTATTCATGATACGCAGGAAATGGAAACAATTGTAGTGTTCTTTACCTGATAAATGGCTAAACAGATACATAATGGAATATTATGCACCACAAGTTCTCTCATAATTTTAGGTCTTTGTTCTGAACCTTTAGATGTGAGCATATAACCAACTTTAGATGTGAGTATATAACTTAGCTGTTCAAGAGGTTCTTGGAACCAATCACCCACACATACTGAAGGATGTCTATGATTGGTTATAGTGTCCACAGAAAACTTAAATTTATTTTGGCGTGTATTTGGCAATAGAATTCTTTTGAAAACATAGTACACTTCAGGCCTATCTGTGTCTAGCAATTCTATGAGAAATAATCACAGACTAAGATCTCTTTTGGTCATGGTTCTTAAACCTGTCAAATATCCTATTTGTTTCCTAGTCTCTGTGCTCAGTCTGACTTTCTTTCTTTTTGAAAATTTAATGTGGGCTATTCTGAAGTCATCTGAAGGGATAAGCTAAATCTTACCTTTTGTAGCTAGCTCATTCTGGTGACAGTCTGATTTCTAAGTATTTGCTGGGAAATACAAAAGCATTCATTTCCTCCAATGCTACAAACGCCAACGTTTCTAATTTCTTATTTAGCTTTGATTATAGCTGGCAGGGAGAGAGCTCCTAGCAGATTCCCCTCTCCAGTTGATATGTTTGCCTACTGGAAAAGTTTTGCTTGAGCACAGATTTTTTGTGAATTGTAAAAGCAACAAAAGCAGCTTGGTATGACACTATCTGAACCTTTCTCAGTCATACCTTCAGAACTGCAGACTCAGCTGCATGTAGTCTGGCTTTCACAGTATGAAAAGCTGAGCAAACTCTCAGCCTCTGCCTGTGTGTGTGTATATATGTGTGTTGTGTGTTATGTATTATGTATGTTGTATATGTGTTTGTTTTGTATGCACATGTGTGTACCTGCATGGATATGTGTATTGTGTTGTTTGTATGTGTTTATGAGTGTGTGATGTATGTGAATTTATGTGTGATAGTTGCATGTGTGAGCTTGTGTATTGGTATGGGGTGTGTATATGTGTGTGATGGTGTGTATGTACATATATGTGTATCTATTTGTGTGTATGTGGTATATGCATGTATGTGTGCATATATGAATGTGTGTTTGTACATACATAAATGAGTGCATGGTATGCATGTTTATGTGTCTTTGTGTGCATTCACACATGTGTGCACAGCATGCATGTGTGTGCATATTAAACACATTTCTTGCTATCTCTTGGCTCCAGTCATTGTCATATCCTGCTTGTAAGGAAGGGCTGGGAACAGACACTAATCTAGAACAAGTGTCTTCAAAAATGTTATGAGGGAGAGAAAGAAAGAGAGTGGATTTGGGCAGATGAGGAGAAGTTGAATGGAGTTGGGAGAGGGAAAACCATAATCACAATATGTTGCATGAAAAAAATCTATTTTTAATGACAAAGGCAAAGTTATACACACAATTTCCCATTCCAACTATTGGTTCACATTTAAGTAGCACCCGGATGCTTGCAGTTGGGTCTGTATGTAGGTGGACACTCACAGGTCTTCCTGTTGTTGGGGCTTCTGTTGGAGCATAGGAACCATGACATCTAGAGAATGATAGTCAGCTATCCCCGCTACTTTTTCTCCACAGCTTTGGAGACAACCCAAATAAGACAAAAGGCAGAAAAGAAAAACACCTGAAAAAGAAACAAAACCAAACAACATTCCTCTCGAAAAGGTTAGATCGTGCAGTATGTGAGAAAGTCTACCTTTGTAGCTTAGCACATCGTTCAGTGTTGGAAAAGCAAGGACTCTCTTTAAAGTACCATGTGCCACAGTTATTTTTTTTTTTGGCAATTTTGTTTTCTTGAAAGCAATGTTTATGTATGATGTATTTTGAAACTCACACAAAACCTGGATGTATAAATTAATATTTAATCAATGAAGGTATATTGTAAGTGTTTTTGTGGCTTTGGACATTACAAAATTATAAATAAATAACTAGTTTCACAAGCTAAGTGTATATTTATTTTCCTTAGTGAATGTAGCAGTGCTTCCTTGGGAGAACTAGGTTTTCACGTATGCAGACCGTGTGTTAAATGTATGATGAAAAAGACACTAATTATAACATCAAACTGTTGCATACTTCCAAATATAAGCTTTTTACATACACAGGCTTCTACTTGCTTTGGTATAACGAAAATTCACAAATAAATAGCTGCTCGAATTATGATCTAAGTACATTTCTAAGCATTTGTTAAATCTTTGAGTGACACATTGGATAACATAGTGCAAATTGGCTGCCATTTCTCATATCTAATGATGGTTAATAGTTCAGAAAACAAGCTCAGAATTCACACTCTTGTAATGGGGATGTGTCACTGTCAAATCACTTAGATATAATTATGATTTTGAAATAATAATGAGTAAGTGTGTGTAATTAACAAAACCGAGCTTTGAGTGCAAAGAAAATGAGAAAATGTATTTGACTATTAAAAGCAAAATGCAAGATCCACTTACTTTTTATTTGGCTATACTTAAGACATAACAGCATGTTTCGACATGCTTATATGTGGTAAAATGGTCATTATAGTGAAGAAATCCACTCATCTATCAGCTTGATGTCATTCTTCAGCTTTCTGGTAAGAATGTCTATAGTATTATAACAATAGTCCCCATGGAGCGCTTTAGATCTCTGAACATCCTGCATGTGTGTACCCATGTTATTTTGGTCATCTATCTTTCTGTTTCCATATCCCACTCTTAGATTTCATCCTTGGTGGCTTCCCATGTCAAGAGAACTAAAGCTGACAAGAGGCAAAAACCAAAACCGAAACCCACTTGCACTAAGAATGCAGTGAATTAATTCTTACTGATACTAAGACCACTTTTTTTATGGTATCATGTCTATTCTACATTTTATGAAGCTACAAGGAAGTACTGGAAATGTATTAGGCTTTACATTGCCCATGTTATCAAAGCATGTTTTCTTTCGTGTCCAATTTCATCATATGAGTCTACAAATTTATTTTGGATATGAGGAAAAGGGGACAGATCTAAGGTCAGGATAACCATGTATACTCCAGCCTTGATTGGAAGGTTAACAAAACCATATGTGACGTGTTCTTTGAGGAGAAGAAATAGGGCAAGTGTAGACAAAGTTGGTTTGAAAATATTGTTTTTGTAGATTAGTTATTTGAATTTTGTTATTGTTGAACTTCAGTCTGAGTCTGTGACTTTCTCCCTCTTTTTCTCACTATTGCTTTATGCTTGAATGTTATTTTTGATTTCTTGTTGTCAGCTTAAGTATCTGTTTCTTGTCTGTTTTGTTCATTCTATCTTCTTAGAAATGTAACATCGTTTTGAATGATGTAACTCAGATCCAGAAAGACAATTATCACATGTACTCATTCATAAGTGGTTTTTAAACACAAAGCAAAAAAAAACCAGCCTACAAATCACAATACCAGAGAACTTAGACAACATAGATCTAATCTGCATGGGAAGTAGAAAAAGACAAGATCTCCTGAGTAAATTGGGAGCATGGGAACCTTGGGGGAGGGTTGAGGGGAGGGGAGAGGCAAGGAGGGGAGCAGAGAAAAATGTAGAGCTCAATAAAAATCAATAAAAAAGAAAAAATGTAATAGAATGTACTTGATACATATTAAGTGACTCCTCATATGTTAAACACTTTTTGCTAATTTAGTAACTGACAAAGTTAGAGGTGGAAAAGGAGGCATTCCAACAGACACTAATGAAATTCAGAGAAACATTAAGACAGAGTTTGAAGTGTCAAAGTAATGGATACACTTTTAGACACTTAAAACCTTAACTAGCGTTTCTATTGCTGTGATGAAACTCTGTGACCAAAGAGCACATTGGGGAGGAAAGGGTTTATCTGGCTTATGCTTCCACATCACTGTTCATCATTGAGGGAACTCAGGACAGTCATTCAAACAGGGCAGGAACCTGGAGGCTGGAGCTGATGCAGAAACCATGGAGGAATGCTGCTTTCTGGCTCGTTCTCCATGGCTTGCTCAGTCTACTTTTTTATAGACCACAATCCAGGGATAGCCCTACCCACAGTGGACTGCACTCTTTCCCTATCAATCACTAATTAAGATAATGACCTAACGTTGGATTGTATGGTATCATTTTCTCAGATGAGGTTCCCTCCTTTCAGATAACTCTAGCTTGTGTCGAGTTGACACAAAACTATCCAGCACATGACCTAAGAAAATTAAGCAAAGAGAACATAAACAACTTAACCAGATCTGTAGCAATCAATAGAATTGAAATTGTAATTCTTCTTAACGAAAATGTCCAAGCCCCAAATGGATTTACTGCTGATTCCTTCCTGATCTTTAAAGAAGACCTAACACAACGTCCTTGAAATTATCCAGTAAAACAGACAAGAAAGAGTATACCCAGATTATGTTATGAAACCAGATGTATTTTGATGTGAATACTGAACAAGGACCAAACAAAGACAGGAAACTATAGGCCAGCCTTCCTTATGAACATCCATGTGAAAAGATTCAATAAGAAACTAGCAAATAAGCTGAAAAAGTGGCTCAGTCATTAAGAGCACTTGGTAGTCTTGAACATGACGTGGGTTTGGTTCTCAACACCTAGCTCAGGTGGCTACCAACCACTTGTAACTCTAGTTCCAGGGGACTCAACACTTAGCCAGTTTCTGTGGGTACCAGGCATACATATGCAGATACTCAAGCATACATATAAAATAAAAATAAATCTTTAAAATTACAAATGAAATTCCATAACACATTTAATAGATTATTGGCCTCAATCAAGTTGACTCATTTCAGATATGCAAACAGTTTAATGTACATAAATCAATAGATATAATACATCAAGAGAATCAAGGACAGGAATCACATGATCACCTTGGTGGATGCACAAAAGTCCTTTGAAAAAGTCAACTATTCCTTCATGATGAAAGTCCTGAAAAAATTACGAAGAGAAAAGGCATATATGCCAAAGACATATCTAACATGATATTAAATAGGGAAAACAAAGATATTTTGCTAAAACTAGAATGTGACAAAGGTGACCACTTATCCCATGTTTATTCATTATAGTTCTTAAAGTTTTAGCTTCAGCAATAAGGGAAACATAGATAAAAGAGATGCAAATAGAAAACGAGGAAGCCAAATTACCCTTATTTTTTTTTTCATGGCATGAGCCTATATATGAAACCCCAAAGTCTTAATCAGAAAACTCTTAAATTTGATAGGTACTAAAAAAAAGGAAACAAAATAGAAAGTCAACATACAAATCAGTAGCTTTTTGTGTAAATGCATAATGAACATGCTGAGAAAGAAAACTGGAAAATAACCCCATTCATAATATCTTGAAGAAAACCCCAGAAATAAACCTAACCCATGAAATAAAGTCATTCACAATGAATGAGAATTTTAAAACAATAAAGAAAGGAACTGAAGAAGAGATTAGAAGATGCCTCTGTGCCAGCAGAGTCAATGTCATAAAAATGTCTGACAGGTTTCTATTATCGTGATAGACACCATGACCAAGAGCAGCGTGGGGAGAAAAGGGTCTATATGGTTTGCTAGTTATAGTCCATCATCGGAAGTCAAGACAGGAATTCAGGGCAGGAACAGAAATGGAGGCCTCAGAGACACAGCTTACTAGTTTGCTTCCCATGGCTTTCCAGGGCTACTGCTCCCCAGAGTAGCCTCCCATATAACTAATTTACCAAAAAAAGAAAACATCTCACAGGCTTTCCTAGGCTCAGTCTGATGGAGACGTTTCCTCTCTGGAAGCTTCCCCTTCCAAATGACTCTAGCTTCGGTCAGGTTAACAACCATAACAAAAATCTAACCAGGATAATGGCTCTATTATGCGAAGAGATCTATAGATATGATGCAATCCTCATCAAAAGTTTATTGACCCAGAAATAGAAAAAAAAATCCCAAATTCACATGGAAGCACAAAACCCCCCAAACCTGAGGAATCCTAAGCAAAAATAGGAGAATCACATCACCCAATGCCATGTTATGCAGACAGTGGTAAAAACAACATGGGATTGTCATAAGAACAGGGATGTAGGTCAGTGGAATGAAGTGATGAGCCAGGAGTAAACCCACACAGAATTTTCAGAAGCGGTATCAAAACATACCTTGGAGGGGGAAAACCCAACTGAATTTCTATATGTAGACGTGTGAAACTAGATCCCTATATCTCCTCCCAATAAAAAATCAATTAGAATGTATCAAAGAACTTAATATAAGACCCAAACTTTGAGACTATTTGGAGAAAATATAGGAAAACACTTCAAGATAAAGGCAAGGAAAGGACTTTGGGGGAGAACTCCGCCAGGTCAGGAGGAAAAGTCAAGAACTCAAAATGGGATAGCATGAAATTAAAAAGCCTCTGTCCTTTAAAGAAAGCTTTAACTGAGCGAAGGAGCAGCCTAGAGAAGGAGAGAAAAGTCTTCAATAGGTAAACCATGACAGGGGGTTAATAGCTATCATATAGGAGAGCTCAAAGCACTACAATGCTAAAATCAAATAACTACCAATATATGGGCAATGAATCAAACACTCTTAAGATGAGTATAAATGGCTAAATAATGAAAAAAATGTAGTATGGTCTCATTCATCTGGAAAATGCAGATTAAAATATCACTGAGATTTTGTCTCACCCTTGTCTTTCAGGGTAACCTATGTGAAGGCAACAGTGGAACATGTCTTTCCATGGACCAGCTGCCCCAGCCTGGCCTTTCCCTCGATGGCGCAGTAGGAGACCCCCATCATGAGACACAGGGCAGGCAGGAAGATCACCAGCTCAATGGAGCCCATGTCAAGGGCAATCGCCATCAGGTGAGCCTTCTTGTTCTCCACCAAGGTGGTGACTGATTTGACCCCTGCCGGAAGGACAGATGGTCTTTTGGCAGGCAGGTCTCCTTTGCCTGCAGCTTTCTTCTCAGGCCAGGCCAGGGAGGGGCCTTTGCCTCTTCTCCTGCGTTGTCTCTGGCCTATCCTTGTGGGCAAGCGTAAGCAGCTGGGTAGCTGTTTGCCCGTCCAGGGCCGCGGGGAACTGGTTAATGGCAGGAGGTACTTTCAGCCACTTATAGAGGATGGCACTTTGCTGCTGCAGCTCAATGAGGCGGGGCCGTTTGACAAAGCGCGTGAGATCTCCCTTGGGCTGGATGTGCCGCCCAATGCCGGAATTCTGAGGCTTTTTCTCAGAGAATTCACCATCCTTTTGACCTCCTGTTTCCTCACCATGGTGAGCACTGAGGTCACCTTCTTCCCTTTGGCTGTTTCCGTTCAGCCTCTCGCTCAGGCTGGAGGAGAGGCTGTTTGTTAATCCTCCCTAACTGGGGCGCTTTTCTCCAGCAGATCATCTCTCCCAGACCGTGGTCTTCCTCCGTCTTGGTCTCACCCGTTCTTTACTCTTTCCATTTCCCTCTCCACCTGCTTTGGCTCCTGGATGACACAGACGTCTCAGAGCTTCTCTCGTCCCATTAGCAACTCCTCTTAGACTTCAACCCAGAGCTCATTAAATATTCAGAGGGGGAAAAACTTTCAGAAAGAAATACGAGAAATTTTGGTTAAAGTCAGCACTTTGGCACTTTCCTCCTTATCCTTCTAAAGGAAAAGGATGGTTTTGTCGTAGTCTACAAGCTCCTTCTTTCTCCAAATTGTAAGATAAAAGAAAAGTGGGGGATGTTTTCTATTTCATTGTTTTCTTTGGCATCTTGGAGTCGGCAGCACTTTAGAAGTGTAGGGGGACCTGGACACAGCCTGCTTGAGGGCTGGGACTGCCATGCTCAGTAGGACCACATGATTGTCTGGACAGTCATGGAGGGATTAACAAGTAATATGTAAATCTTTATTTTTCATTTTCGTACTGCGAGAATTCTCATAGGAATAGAAAGGCACTCATGAGTCTTTTCCGGGTGTGCAGTTTTATAAGGTAAAAGATATCTCATTCTGTTTATGCCATTTAATAATCTCTAGATAAGGTGCCAGTAATAGATTCAAAGATGGGTTATGTGGATAAAAATACAAGCATTCTATATCAGAATTAAGAATCCTGGGTTGGTCAGAAGTGATATCTCTACTCAAGGTTGACCTTACTTCTCGGCGGTCCCTGTGACCTTTCTGTCTAAAAGCTGTTCTATCTGTAACTTTCTACCCATAATGCGATCTACAAAAGTGGTGGCAAATTTGTGAGACTGGTAATTATGTGCTTTTACCCACTGCTGTTAGGATGTTGAACGTGGAGATTGCTCTGAGCTCCTGACCTATTCTGGATTTGATGTTATTTCTGGGTCATCATTGTTATATTCTTTAGCCTGCATTTTGTCCCTTTCATTATTCAGAAGCAATGGATAAAAACCTATTACCAATATGTATGTGTCAGAGTTCTTTAGAGGAATGGAGCAGTGTGTGTGTGTGTGTGTGTGAGCAGTGTGTGTGTGTGTGTTTGTGTGTGTAAAGATTCACTTGCATAATATGGTCTGAGTAATCCAATAAAGGCTGTCTGCATGCCAGGATGCCTGGTAACCCCATTATTAGCTGCTCAGTTCGTATGGCTCAATGGCCACAGTCTTGCTTTAAAAGTCTGTAAGACTGCTGGGGAAAAGCAGCAGATGTTAGTTCCACACTGGAAGGCGGAAGAAGAATGGTAGTTGCAGCAGTGACACTTGATGGTGCCACACACCAGCGAGCAATGGAGGGAGGCAACAAGCAGCATTGCCTTTTCCTGGGATCTGAGAGGTTTGACCTGATGTGGGAATGGGTTGCTCACCATAGAGGTGGTTCTCTTCCCTCACCCCAGTCACTGCTTCCTGGAAATGTCCTTACCAGACCCACTAGGAGATGTGCCTTTGATTCTAGATCTGGTGTCAGGTGGAGAATCAACACAACCCATCATAACATTGTTAACTTTCTCTTTCCCCAGGAGAGTGTTTGCCATATTGTGGTAGTGGAGCAGTGTTAAAAAGTCAGCTTTCTGACTCTGCCCTGGAATTCCTGAATCAGATTTAGCAAGGAGAGTCCTATTGATGTGTGGGGGAGACCCAGTTCTAATATTTATCTGGTCACAGGGAAGAATCCTTGAGAGCTAAGGCACCTTACATACTTACATACATTTTAAAATGTTCTGGCACAGTCATCTCTTTACTAGTTTCCTCCTAACCCTCTGTCTCCTTCTCTTCGGAATGTGAACTGGAACTAGAGGAAAAAGAGGTGCACATGGGGAGATATCACTCACTTGATTTTATTGTCACTTTCAGGTTATGTGTTTATTGAAAATAGAATTTTTTCTCATTCAATGTATCCTGATTACAGTTTTTACTCCCTCTACTTCTGCCAATGCCTCCCCATCTCCCTTCCCAACTGGATCTACTCCCTCTCTGTCTTTCATTAGCAAAGAACAGGCTTCTAAGAGATAACAACAAAACATAACAAAATAAAGATAAAGTATAGCCCATCACATGGAAGTTGGACAAGGAGGAAAAGAGTCCAAGAGAAGTCACAAGAATCAGAGACCCACTTATTTACACTCAGGAGTTCTATAGAAACAGTAAACTGTAAGCTATGTTTAGGCAGAGGACTTGGTGCAGACCTATTCAGGTCCTGTGTTTGCTGCTTCAGTATATGTGAGTTCATATGAGCTTTTCTCAGGTGATTTAAAAGTCTTCCAATAATGGGGGGAGATAGAGTCCCAACTAGCCATCTCTTGTCTGAGTTGTTGGCCAAAGGGGTCCCATGGAAATCCCCAAACAACCCACGTTGTTGCCAAGATTTTATGTTGATTTATACACACTGACAGCAAGGCCCCATTGCTGAAGACAACACCCACTGAACACGGAGAAATCAAGCTGATGCTCACATCCACTCTTCACCTTTATATTCTAATGTCTTTGGTATGGGAAGGTACTCTAAAGGCTGCCAGAAGAGAAACAGAAACACCATCCCAGCCATAGTCCCTTTTATCTACAGTTCTGTCCCACTTGCAAAATATGCTAGCACAATGGTGGCACAAAACTTGTCGGTGTAACTACACAATGTCTTCTTTGATTTAAAGCTCACTCCATGAGATGAAGCACATATCCTAAAATGCTTGGGTGACCAAGAATCCAAGAAAAGATATCTCAAAGACATAGAGATAAAAGAAAATATTACTCTTCTTTAAAAAGAAAAAGCAGTAGTCATGTACTGACTTTTTGGGATCCTATTCTATTTGGATGCACACCTAGACCTGGATGGAGGGGGAGGGCCTTGGACTTCCCACAGGCAGGGTACCCTGCCCTCTCTTAGGACTGGGGGGGAGGGGAGAGGATGAGTGGGGGAGAGGGAGGAAATGGGAGAAGGTGGAAATTTTTACTGGTATTATTTATAAAGCAAAAAAAAAAAGATTAAGATAATGAATTAAAAAAATAAAAAAGCAGTAGTGATAAATGATTCCCAATGATATTCTTTTCTACTCATAGATCAGGGCCTTATTCAGCCATCATCAGAGAACCTTCCTTCTGCAGCAGATGGGGAACAAAACACAGAGACCACAGCCAGATATTACATACACAGAGAAAGACCATGGGATAGTCAGCTCTGAAAGGGATATCTCCATCTATTTCCTCCCCTTAGAAGTTAGGGTACCCTGCACAAGAGAAAGGGGGAAGAGTATAGGAGTCAGAGGAGATGAGGACACCAGGAGAACAAAGCCCTCAAAGTCAGTTGGGGTTTTTGATCTTCTTGGTGTGGCAATTATTCAAATGCTGGCTCTTTTGTGTGAAGCACAAGGCAGAGGAAGATCAATTTTGATCCTTTGGCAGATTCTTCACTGGAATCTTTGATAGAACTTGTGGGGGAAAGAGCAGCTTGGTATGAATGGTCACTGTCCCCTAAAATATTTTCCCAAGTCCCCCGTGTCCCTATTTGAGTTGAATTTAGAGAACACATGACAAAGGGAGGGGATCCTAGCACTCTCCTTGGACTCTATAGTCAAAATGTTATTTCTGTTTGGACTTGGCCATAGTTACAAGACCTCAGCAAAGCTCTACTTAACATTGTGTTTCGTGAACAGCCGTTTTCTATTGTTGGTTTCAAAGAGTTATTTTTGTGTAGAACAATCCTTTTCAAATAATTTTCAAGGTGGATGGCGATGGCTATTTCCCCAAAAAAATGAGTAATTAGTTGACGTTAGGTCAAAGTTTGTAATAATTTCTAATCTGAGTCATATTTTCAACCTTTATTATATATCTTTTTGTATTTTTATATTGATTATAGAGCTTCCTTATGTTAAGCAATTATTGACTTTCCCAGAGTGTGTGCTATGTTTTTAAAGGTAAGACTGGTTTGCATGGGTTTTTATTACTGTATTTTATGCACATTGAGCAACAAGATAGCATTTACATCATTTCATTTCTTCAACTGTATTTTTGCGTCAGGCCTATGATGTTTCATATCTAACACTTCTCGACTTTATATGTTCTGTTTTCATGAATGTTCCTGAAGCACTGGAGTTTATCAAACTCTAGTTGGTGGTTACTGTGTACCACAGAAAGAGTGTGCACCTTGTAGAGACTGGAAGGGAAGTCCAGGTGAGGCAGGCTCTATCTGATGGAGTGATTTGTTTTTTCCCCCCATGGTGCTAAGGATAGTCTGCCTTTGTCAGTCACTCCTTCATGCTCTATACCTTCACCTCCACAGCCACAAGTCTCTTGGTGAGGGTGGGAAAGGAGCAGATGCTCCTTTTGAAAGGAAGCAAGGTGTCTTTCTTCCTTCCTGGGAAGGGAGAGTTCAGACTTTCCTTTGACACATAGCACTGAAAAAGTTTGAAAGATTATTTTATCCTTATCATGTCACCATGGAAACAGAGCCTCCAATAGCTAATTGTGAGCCGGCTTTATTCTTTCTTTTCCATACTTACGTTCAACATGTCTGACCACCAAGTGAGGCAGTCAGAAGTCCAGACTTGCAACCTCACCTGTGCAAATCTGCACTTGAAGAGTAATTGCTGACTATGTGTGAGGCAGACAAGCTGGAGACTTGTGAGTTGCCAAAAATAAAAATAGAATGCTTTCTCTATATCTTTATTGATGTTTTTCCGGAAGCACTTGGCTTTCATTTTAAAAGATGAGGCGAGCATTGTAAGTTTTGCTCTTTTTGAAGGCAACGATGAAGAAGTGAAGCCATTGGAGTGGGTGACTGCAGAGACTGTATTTCCAGTGGTGAGAAGTCTGTCCTACTCAGTGGCAAATAAATATCCCTCTGGTGAGACAAGGAAGTAACATGGGGGTGGGGTTATATCTCAAAGATCGGAGCAGCACTATCTTTATTTCAAATGGTTCTGTTATACAAAAGCCTCCTTTAAGGTTGATACATTTTTGTTTCTTTAAACCTTGAGGCACAATTTTGTTTCTTTAAACCTTGAGGCACAAAGCTACGGATATAAAATGCTATTTTCTTATGAGAATGTGGCATTTGTCTAACTTCAGGAGAGAACCTTAGAAAAATACTGTTTATGTAGAAATCTACACATTCCAGTGGAAGAATGATTGTGAAACCATTTTGTTCAGTGTGCTCCACTTAGTCAACATGAAAGCACATTTAGCAGAGATTTGTGGTAGCAGTCACTCAGCTATTAAAGACAGCGTAGCTAGCAGCTATTATGCTTCAAATTCGGATAAGAATGGCTTATATCAGTTGGGGTCTAGATGGCACCATGTTGTTTATTTTAAAACTAGACTATGAGTTAGTGGGTAACTGATTTTACTTTCACAAGTGATCCTGGCACAGTTAGGGGTAGGAAAGCTAGAGATTCACGATAAGTCACAGGCAAGGGGGAGTTGCTTTGTGTCATAAATGGGTTAAGCCAGACTGCAGTGAGTCTGTACTTCAAGTTTTCTAAGACCACAAGGGAATGATGTATTTAAGTTGAAGATGAAATAGTCTCTGCTGTCTCTAGATGAAGGAGACAGCATCTCTGACGTAAGACACATTATGTATCTACTATGAATTCATAATTCTTTTTTATCAGTACAATAGCTTTGAGGTGTGCATGTGTGTATGTGTGTGTGTTGAAGGATAATATTGAGTTCCTTTTAATAGACAAGTGAATTTGAGGGTCAGAAAAGTAATTTTACCAAAGGCAGAGAGGTATAAACATCTAAAAAGAATGGATTCAAGTAAAAGTCTGTCACTCTTCAAAGTGTGCTGATGTTATCCACAAAGAATGGAGAGAAATTAAATCAAAGAGAATATTTATGGACAAGGTCATGCCTTTCATTCTGTTCCTTTAAGTCCTGGGCATTAAAAACACAAATAAGGACAGTTGAGGCCTCAGTGGAAAGTGGTTCAAAGTCTCTCTTGGTAGTCTCCTTCGCATAAAGAGAATAATTGGAGTTGTCATTAGTCAATCTGTTAACTCAGCTCCATTTTCAAGAAGGGCATGTTAGAAGTGTGGCGGCTGTGGGCAGAGCTCATGCACTTCTCCATTCTAAGACCTAGGTCATGGCCTAAGAGGGCTTCTTCGTGTAATAAATAAAAAGCGTGACTCAATCCCATTTGCTTTTTGTTCTGTAAAAATATCTCCATTGCCTGGGGATCCCCTGGGGAAGAGTGAGCGAGATCTGGTTCTTGGGTCAGGGTGTTACCCAGAGAGACCTCTGGCTACCCCCTTTATATGAATTGAAGTAGAAATTTTGGTTAATAAAATGTCGGTGTGATGGTGGACAGAGTTGTAGGTGAAATCCATAGGAAGCAAGGCTATGAAAGGGCAGCTGACTTGAGGGCAATCAAAAGCAGCCTGCACAGGGGTGAAAATCCTGCCTATATAAATTAGAAAATAAAAATAGAAAGCAGTAAAGAGGAATTGCATATGGATGTAACTGTCTAATCATAGGTATACAAGGAGCCAAACCAATGTCCTCGAATACATTTAGATGTTTTTAATGTAGCAACTGCAAAAAAAAAAAAGGATTAGGTAAAATCATGTGGGAAGCTATTTTTTCTTTCAAACTTTATCTACTCTTCACTCTGTATGACTAAGCAGTAATGATAGTGATGGAATTTTTTAAGTTTAAAATGTATTATAATAAGTTTATTCTGCATTACTTCTCAGAAAAATCTCCAAATTTAAGGCAACAGGGACGAACCAAACACAGCACAGCAGTAACAAATGGACAGAATTCCACTCAAGATAGACAGCAGAAGAGATGTCAGGAGCTCTCAGAACTCAAGGACCCTCATCCATGAAATGCTGTGAACAGCAATTTCTTACACACAGAAGCATCATTCTTGGGGGATCCATTCCTGAGAAAAAAGTGAAGGCAAATTTAATAGAAGAATTTCTTAAAATATAGCAAATGGAAGTCTCAAAGGGGAAATTTCTCCCACAAAACATCAATGTGTAAGACATGGAGTATTGCACGGCTGTGTTGTATGCTTTAACCTATAGTTGTTTGTCTGAATTCTACCTGGGGATGATTGGAGGAGCTGGGCTAGATCATTGTGGGATGGTTGACTTTGCAATATATATAGCAGAATCTCTGAGGTTGAGGGATAAGGATGAAAAAGCAATTTAAAGACAGTGGCTACAAACAATCCCAAAGAAAAATGATACATATTAAAAGAGTTCTAATTGAATCCACTTTGTTATTATTCCCTAATGGTCACATGATGTTCCAGGAATACACCATATAGACCTTGATGTTCTATATGTTCAACACCACTCCTCTCTTGCTTTCTGCCTCCAGACATACTTCCTTGAAGAGTTTAGGCAATGAAGAGTCATCTATTGGGAGGAATCTTTAACATATATCCAAGGTAGAATTCTAGCCAGTCCAAAAACTGTATGTGCGTGTGTGTGTTTGTGTGTTTAAAAAGATGTGCAAAACTAAACATTGAAACTTTGTTAGTATTGGTTGGCATTTGATTGAAGCAAATTTAGCTACAGGATCCACGTGGTTGAGTACAGGGGATGTTTTGCCAAGGACCCCGATTCCTTCCATTGTAGTAATTTATTTAAAACATCCAATTGTTGAGACCAATTTTGAGGTGCATCCAGGTCTGTCCGTATTTCTTCCTCTCACATCAATGAAAGTTTGTTTGAATTCTTCCTGGCATTGCTGTACCAGAACTCTCTGTTTTGGTCCTTGTCCCTCGTGGTTGTCATGACTCTTCCATTTGTCTGTTTCTCATTACCTCATGAAATACTCTCTCTTTGGCGTGGCAAGCTTCCTATACCTCCATCTACAGCTTCTTATGAACTTCTATGATGATGCAGTCTGCTTGATCCTAGAACTTCTCAATCTAAGTTGTGTCTTTCACCTCATGGCTCACTCACACTCAGCAGAGCCATGTTGTACAAGTTGAGGGCTGCTCTCATTGTACATGAAATCTCTATTGATTTTGTGACCAGCTTCCCCAGGATTCCCTCTGTCTTCTGATTGGTCCATGGGAAGGAAATGTGATTAGCAGGAAGAAACCTTCTTGCTTCTTGTCAGAGCTTTCCAAGCAGCTGTCTCCACTGAGAACTCAATGATGATGCTTCCAAAAGTGCCTCCCTCAGCTGCTTTCAGTGACTCCTGGCCAAACACAGGGAGGGTATCTTCTAATCCTGAATAGAAAGAACCACAGTGGGGAAGATGTTAGACTACAACGAATTATGGCTGGTCAAGTGTATACTGCCTGGTTCCATTTTGGCAACTGCTGCTAGAGTTCATTCTCCCCGGCAGAAAAAGCTAAAATATTTCCGCTAAAGAAGGAAACTTTTCCTCTCCCCCCATGCCCATTAGATAGTTTTTGCTGCTCTTTCCCAGTGATGCTGGGGAGAAAGTTTTTCACAAAGAGACAGTTATGTTGGATGAAGGTTCTGGTTTCCTAGATTCCTCCAGCCCAGTACTCCGGTCTTCACTCTTGTGGTTGGTTTGCTGTTAATCACAGGGATTGGCAGGGTTGGAGGTATCGGGGTTGAGGAAGGAAGTGGGGAGTGTGGGGGAATGACTGCTACTGTAGCTGCCAGAAGTGATGCTGAGATGTTGCCTCAGATTCTGGCTCTGTTTCTCCAAATGAGACATTTTGCTTCTTTGTGTCTTTGTGCCCTATACCTACAGTTTTATGCCCCTTGACTGAATATTGACTCAGAAATCTTAGCCAACATAACATGATAACTTGAAGCTTCCCCAAACTCCCACAACCAGACTACACAATCCTACAAAAATAAGAAATATAGGGAACAAAACACATGATGTTAATGTTTTTGTGTTTAATGCAGCATAATCACCATTATTTAAAATACAATATTTATACAAATGCAGCAGATTTCAGATTTCAATAGGTGACAATCTAGTATTTAATTTATAATGGCAGTGATTAAGAAAGTATTCAGTCTGATTATTGCTTGAACTGTTTGATTGTTTTTTTCTTGGTTTTGAGGGATTTGGAACTGGGATAGGTATGTGAAAAGAGACAAGATCATTTAAAAAATAAATTCAAAAAAGAACGTATTCAATAGGTAAAAGTATTCAATTTGACTGCTTACAAATACATTAGATGTATAAATCAAATTAAAATACTGAAAAAATAAATTAAGGACAGATAACTCAAGGGAGTTTAATTTGTTCAATTGCAGTTCAATTCATGTTCAAATATATATAATGATATACTAATTAATCTTGAACCAAAAGCAAGACTGGTTGGATGTGTCTTCCAGAGTTGTCATCTCTTGGCTCTGTGGTCCTGTGCAAGTAAGAAATGCCTTGTCACTCTTTCTGCAGTTATAAAATGCAGATAATAACTGCCCTTCCTAAGGATGTTAGGAAGATGAAAAAGAATAAATCCCCGACTTCTCTCTGCTTGTACCACAGCCTCCTGGTGGGCGCCCTCCAGATATACCTGCTGCTCTTAACAGCAGAACAGCTGTTGTTGCCCTCTGCTTTGATATTATCAACTCCTCCGTGAAAGCCAGTCTTGTTCTCTTAGCCCCCAGCCCTCCCCATCTCCCTCCTTTCTCTCTTCTAGGAGAGGAGATGACTGAAAATGAGAGCATGCTGAACTGGAAGTCATGTGCCGGTTCATGGTGGCAGCCTGATCATGGATGGCAGGAGGCGGGGTGTGCACATAAGCGTAATTCTTGAGAATACAATGAGGAGAGAAGTACATTAGAGGACATCAATATGATTTACTACAGAAAATGATCCCTGAGATGATAAGCAGTATGCAGACTATGATGGGAAATTAGAAAAATTAAGCTTACATAAACTTATTATTATAGAGAATTATAGATTTTTATATTTGAGAACTGACATCTTTAAAAGTAATTTTACTGGCTTCCAGAAAACGTTTATCTGAAACATCAAATTTTATAGATCTTTCTATCCCCCTTCCAAATTCTTATCAATTATATGAGAGTTATTCCACTAAAACTGATTTTAGTATATAAAATGACAGAATGAATTATATTATTAAATTCTACTGCATTGGGGTAGTATCTTTAGTTATATGGGAAAGAGACTATTAAAAATGTTACTTAAAGCTAGGAGGTACAGGCATTTTAAAATTAGAATCTGATAAGACTGTGGTAGAAAATAATTTGAATATTTCACATGGGTAGATATAGTAGTTAAATGTTTTTCGTATTTAACGAGTTCTAAAATTTCTAGGTGGTGTACCATAAGGGCATTTCTATGCAGAGTCCAGAGAAGAGCTGTCTGTGCTTTAACGACTTTATCAAAAGTGATAGAGCTTTGTATTTAGCACACCTTTTTCTATAAATTTAAACATTTCACGTTCGTGGAATGTCAACTGCTTTTGAAGGGTCGCCTGACCTCTCTGTATGGCCTACATGAGGGCGAACCTGAGCAGGGCTTAGAAGATGAATCAGTAGGAACAGGAAACTTACCACATGCGAGCACGTAGAGGTGTCAAAAGAACTCTAATTTGTACAGCTGAATATTTGTAGTGACAGTCACAGTTATGAAATGCTGAGACAAGGTCAGGGAGATGGCATAGCAGGTAAAGGCATTTGCTGACAGATGTGCCTAACACCGTGAATTTGAACCCTGCAGCTCACATAACAGAAGGAGAGTGAACTCCTTCAAATTATTTTACCTCCACATGATTGCTGTGTCACATAATCATGGACACACACACACATACACAGATAGATGATAGATAGATAGATAGATAGATAGATAGATAGATAGATAGATACACAGAGAAAGAAATCTTTAAAATATAATCATTATTTCAATAATAATGGAGATGAGAGGATGAAAGTTTGGTGCAAGAAAAAAAAACATAGATTCGGTTTTTGATGTGCTGTATTACCAGCCTATTGCTTAAACTTAGTTAGGTAGATTTTAATGGCAAGAGAGTTGTTTAGATTACAGTTGGAGACTAAAAGTCCAAGATTTGATGGTCCATCCAGACTTGGGGAGGTTCTCATAGCAGGTGGCATCTCAAAGGTGGAAAAAACACGAGGAAGAGATCAAAGAAGAAATAGGAACCTAGCATGATTCAGGGGACAGGATTACATTCCCTGTGTTTTAAAAATCAAGAATGTATTCTTATGAACTAATTGGGGTTCTGAGAGAACCACAGGAATTCTTTCTGAGAACATTGCCTCCAACAAACCAATTGCTTCCATTTGGTCTATTGAAGTTTCTACCCTTTCATCACCAAAATGCTGGGACCAAGCTTCCAAGACAGAAACATAGCAGGGCCTTTCAGTCCCTATATCAAAACTGTTAAATCCTCATCCTATGAGAATTAGGATTAAAATAGAAATACTGTCTTTGGGAAGATCATATAATGTTATTTTCTAATATTTTTTTATTATGTGTGTTCATGTGAAATCTGTGTGTGGATATGTGCATGCACAGAGACCAGGCAAGGGCATTTGGATCCCCTGAAGCTTGAGTTACAGTCAATTGTGAGCTGCCAAACTCTGGTCCTCTGAAGAGGAGCAAACATTGGCAACCACTGAGCCATCTCTCCAGCCAATTGTGTTGTCTTTTCCAGAATTCTCCTTTTTTTCATGTTCTCTTTGCTTACAATTAAAGCTGTATTTTTTGGTTACAATAGAGTATGGCGTTGAAAAAGGCAGATTTAACTTGCTAAGTGAGTAAAAAACGATTAAAAGATATTGTTAGGAACTATTGCTCAGTGGGAGAATATTTGCCTAGCATGTGCAAAACCCTGGCTTTGATCCTATCATGAGAAGGTGTGGAGAGAGAGAATGAGTATGAAAGTTTATCTTTATTGTACAATTTCCTATTGATAAAAATGAAAAGTTACCTTTGATGGCATGGGTTACTTGAGGTTAGTAAAAACTATGTTATTTGGTACAGAAATTGGTAGATATTACATGTTTTTGTAAATGTCTCTCTGTGCTGGGAGTAATATAGATCTAAGTGTCATAAAACTATTATGATTTACTTAAAATGTTGTTAAATATAAATGATATCATTATAAAGATACTGTACATAATAAATATTTTGATTTATAGGTATCCACACTTTCATTTAAAAATTATCACCAAATATTTCTCTGCCCATTAAAATTAGGTTGTAAAGATGTATAGAATTTTATGTATGTGTGGTTTTGGCATTTAGGGTTGAACATAAAGTCTGGTTTGTAGGTAAGCACCATAACATAGCTGGATCTTCTAAATTTCTCATTTCCAGTTTTCCCTCCATGTGGGTTTTCTTTATTGATTCCATTTCCATTTCCATTTCTTGAAGAGTTTTCTGCATCTCATTCATTGTTTGTTTGTATTTTCTTTAATTTTGTTAATGGATTTATTCATGTACTCTTTATGGTTCTTGAGCATATTCGTGATGGCTGTTTTAAAGTTCCTCTTGTGTTTCAGCTATATGGCATTTCTCAGAGACTACTGTATTACTGTTGTTGGACTTCAGTGAATCATATTGTATTGTCATTGATTGTGTTGTCTGCTAGTGTTTAAACATCCGGGTTTAGGAATATTATTATTCAATCTGGTCTTGCTTTGTTGGTTGGGTGTTTCATTCCTTGGTTTCTGTTGCTTTCCATGGTTCTTAAGAGAATGTGCCAGTCATGGTTTGCCTGAGAGAGAATGCTGCTGAGATCCTGGGCAGATGTTAAGTACTGACATTAAGGAATATTAATATTCTAGAAGGCGGTGGCTGGGAGACCCCACAGGATAGGAGAAAACTGCACGTGCCACTAGGACACTAGACATTCTGCAGGACACAAAAAATGTGGCAGACAAAATACCAGTATAGGAGGAACTGTCTTTGAAGTTTCCTGCTTCATGGAAAAGTCTGCTGGACACTATGGGCCTGTAGGCTGAAGGTGGATGCCCCAATGGTATAGTAAAACTTTGAGTGACTGTCCAGGTAGTGAGATGTCTCTGTCAATTCTAGAATTTTGGAAGTTGCTTGCAATGCACTTCCTGTTTACTTAAGTAATATTATATCCTTATGGAGTCTTTGATGGAGTTAAAGAATAGATATTGTTTTCCTTAGTTATGATAAAAGATAAAGTAGATATAAATATTGTAGCTGTAATTCTTGCTTGATAACTGCTTTGTTATATGTAATTTTACCATGTTAGACTTAAAGTCTTCCTTTTTGTTTAAACAGAAAAAGGGAAATGGTGTGGGAAGTCCTTCTGTCTACATGTTGCTTTTATTGGTTAATGATTAAAGAACCTGCTTGGCCTATAGCAGGGAAGGAGGAAGGCGGTGTTAGAGAGAAGCCATGGAGCCACTAGAGATAGATGCTGGAAACTTTACCCGGTAAGCCACAGCCATGTGGTGATATACAGATAAGTAGAAATGGGTTAAATTAATGTAAGAGTTATCTAATAAGAAGGTAGAGCTAATGAGCTGAGCAGTGATTTAATTAATACAGTTTCTGTGTGATTATTTCAGGTCTAAGCTAGCCGGGCAGCTGGGAACCAACAAGCAGCCTTCTCCAACAATTTGCTAAATATATTTTCTTTATAACTACATAAAATCAATCTCAAGCTTCATTTTTCTCTCTATTCCATATAAATATACATGAGCAGAGATGAGCAATGTACCTGAAATGCTTCATTCACCCTTGAAATCCAAGCATTCAATTATATGATGCTCCTATCTCCTTTTAAGACACAGACATTCCTCTGTTTTGAATTTTTTGGCTGTAATGATTTACTTTCAAACAGAATACAGGAGAATGTCAGATTACAGGGTGCCTTACAAAATAGTTTAAAGCAATGTACTAATATGTTCATGTTATGCTTATTCTATTTTAAATAGGAAGAAGGTAACCTCTCTGTTAAATATCTACATCTCAAATACAAGGAAATGCAGTCAACTGAGTTTTTATTTTTAAACAAACTGCTTTACTTTTGATGACCCTTCCAGAAGACTAGGTGTGTATATTTATGTGTATGTTTTAGAAAAACAATGTATAATATAACCAGCATACAAAATACTGCCTAATTCTTTTAGTTTGATGGATAAGTAAATTATGCCTTTAAGCTGTGGATTGCAATGTCCCTCGGGAGTAAACAATTTGACACAAATGTGACATTTGAAAATGAAATTGCATCAATAATGTGGTGACTTCTCCGATGTCTTTGGAATCCCTGATAGTGATTTGAAGAAGAGCTGGGGCCTGCTGTGTGCCCGCTTCAGTAACCACTGCTTCTTATCTGGCTTGGTGTCAAATAGACTAGGAGAAGATTTAAAGCCTTAGAGATAAGCCTGCAATTGAAAATGCGTTCCTATTATGTATTTAAAGCAAGGCAAGGCTACCTGCTTTCTGAGCTGAATTTTATACAGCTGGAGCTATTGGGAGCTAATTTCTTGGCTCGAATGCTAATTTGCCCTGATCGTTCTTAGTACACTTTATGGTAATATTCCATTTTAAAACATAAATTTAGAGCCATTTAAAATGATTTTATGGTTAGAGATTATTAGTAAGAATTTGCAGAGTGATTTCTGTACCACAAGCTCATTTCATGTTGCTGTGTTATTTTGTTATCAGAGTCAAGACATGGGGAAACGTCTGGCTTCATTTGGCATGCCCATGATCAATTGATGGCTTAAGACTAGTGGTGAAGGGTTTTTCTAAGAAATTGTCTGTACTTAAAGTACTTTTCTAAGCAACTGTGTGTACTTAAAGTACGTAGCAAATAATGTCATCAGTTTTGTGTATGTGGATGCATATATTTGAGGGATTTAGACAGGAAGGATGTACATCTATCTTTTTTTTTTCATGGCTCAGTCCTCTGAGAAATAGTGTTAAATGCAGAACTCAGGTTGGACTATGTAGTCCTATCTGCCATTTATGTGAGTTGGGCAAGCTTCGTGGGGGGGTCTTAGTTTCTTCATTGTAAGTGTTTATCATACTTTACAGAGTTATTTTGGATGAAATAGTAGCATATAAATGAAATAGCTTTCACAAACTCTACTGACATATAAAGTGAGAATTGAATTGAGACTGTTTCTCAACCCAGTTGACTTGTAGAAAATATTTGACAAGCCAGGAGACATTTTTACAACCAAGGGAGGAGAGGAATGTGTGCTGCTGGAATCTAGTGGGAGGAGGCCAGGCTTGCAACTCCATTTCCAATACTAGAACAGAATAACCGCCTTGGCAGGGTTGTCTAGTCCCAAATGCCAGTGGTACGGCTGGTGGGAAATCTCAGGTTAAATGTAGAAATGCCAAACATTTATATGATTCCACTGGCATTACTTTTCCAGTATTTCAGCCATTTTTTAGTGTCTAGAATTGTCATACTGATATGTACTTCAATCAGAAAAATGCATTGAATAATATTGCTAATATATATCATTAAACTTTATAGACAGTATGACAATTCTCCTTCATGAATATTCTCTTAAAATAATGTTTAAGGTTCTCATATTCGTTGATATTTTAGTCATCCTTTAAAGTATTTCTAATAATATTTGAGTTTATTTTTGGCCCACAATCCATGATATAACATTCTTAGACTGAATATGTTTCTGAGTTCTTTTTATTTTAGTAGTAAATTGATGCTCATTTTACATTATATATAAAATTGAATGCTATGTAATACCACATATGAACCTAGGAAGATGCCCTGTAATCAATAATTGTTGTTTATTTATAAAATGTGTAAATAATTATATTACATGGGTTAGAAAAAATCTCACAGCAGATTAAATTATGTTTTGCCATCAAGTTAGGTCAGTTTTTTTTTGTCAAAAGACTTATAACATAAAGCTTCTTTTTCCTAGAGAATTTTTGACTTTTTTTGAATTGTACATATGCCAATACATACGTTGAATGGTCCTTTATTGAACATAATGTCTCACATCTGTGAGACCATGTCACACCACCTAAAAAGCAACAGAGTAAAACAATTTTTATTGCCCCAAACAAATGTGCACTCCCTTGCCGACTCATGTAGTAATTGTTGGAAAGGGCATGCATATCTGAAACATGTACTGCCTTAATTAATGTTCCAAGTTATGCCAGATTATACAAATAAGTGTCCCAGTTAATGAGCATTTGCATTCCATTTTCACAGTTGCAAGGAAAATACACTCTACCAAAATGAAAACATGCATAGAAAGGATGCAATTTATAACACAAGGTGTTTACAGAACTAAGATGGGATAAGTGTATTCTGTGAGTAGAAGTATTATTAGTGCCTATTTTAATTCCTAGTGAATATGTTTACTAAGGACCTGGCAGGGTTTTACGACAGTGCCATTATGACGATGTATCATTATTTATCCCACTCTCATTGTATTACCCTGTGAGTGCTAATACTACGCTGTCTTTAAAGAAGGGATAGTGGAGCAGCTTGGTAGGTGACAATGAATTGGAAAGTCAAGCAAATGCTTCTCTAAGACTGTGCCTTCTGCACAAAGACTATGGACATGTTGTATGTATAGTTCTCACTGAGATTTATAGATGACTGGCATCCTCAGTTTTTGAAGGTTCCTTTCACTGAAGCACGCAAATCTGGAGGGTTTCAGAACCACACCTCTCATGTCTTCAGCCAACACTAGGCAGTTTAGCTTTACTTCTTCTGCTACATTCAAATCAAAGCCTTGGTGGTAGGTTCTTTTTGAACAAAATGTAACATTTGACATTTTTATTATATGTGAAAATAGCTAACCTGAAACTACTCCCCACTGGGAAATATTAATAAACTCTATATAATATATGAAAATCTAGTTTTAATTATATTGCAAGAAGTCATAAATGTAAGAACTGTTCAGATAGCTAAAAATTAGAGAAAAGTCAACCTAGGAAGCACAATTCTTAACTGGACATGAATAAGGAACTTGGAAGTTTAAGACCTGGTAATAGGGAACAAAATTTTGAATGAAAGAGAAGATTTGGAATGGAATATTCTCTCTCTCATCTATCCATCTGTTATCTATCAATCAATCTCTCATCTATCTCTCATCTATCTATCTATCTATCTATCTATCTATCTATCTATCTATCTATCTGTCTATCATCTATCTATCTATCTATCTATCTATCTATCTATCTATCTATCTATCTATCTATCATCTGTAAGCAGAGATGGCTTATTCATTTCCTGGCCACCCAGATTAATGACACAAAAACTATATTAATTACAACACCGTTGGCTGATGACTCAGGCGTATTTCTACTTAGCTCTTACATAGTAAGCTAACCTATTTCTATTAATCTGTATGTCATCACAAGGCTGTGGCCGGCTGGTAAGGTTCCAGCAGTGCCTTTCTCCTTTGCAGGTACATGGCGTCTCTTTGACTCCACCTACTCTCTCTATATATCTCTGTTCAGATTTCCTGCCTGGTTGTACTCTGCTAAGCCATTGGACAAAACAGCTTTATTTATCAACCAATAAAAGCAACACATATACAGAAGAACGTCACACATCATCTATCTATACCTATTATAGATAACTACATTTATCTGTCTATCCATCCATCCATCCACTATGTATTTATCTATGAATTATACATTCATAAATAGTGGAACAGGGAAATGAAATGGGGAAACAGTGTTCTGGCTAAACTTGGTTTTGATACTGGGTTATGAATGAATGAATGAATAAATACATATTGGCTTGAATTCTTCTGTAATCAGGATTGCCTTTATGAATTGGATTTATAACTACAAGAACACAGCTTCATAATCTCTGAGGATGATTGATACAATGAAGTGAGATTGTACTGTGTTCTTTACACTATAACACAAGTTTATAAAATTATCAGAGTAATAAAAGATAAAATTATATATGCATGGGTAAGCATTAGTATTCTTATAGTAATAAAAATGTCAAACCATTGTCAGGCTTGTACAAAAATAAAGAAAAAAAGCAAATGTTGATAATATTAGGGTTTCAAGGGCAGCTCAGTATTATAGTATTTGATCCAGACACTGTGATTTCAGCTAAAACAAAGAAAAGGTAGGAGAAATATATTGTTAGAGAAGTGAAACACTGAGATTAAAATGATGTGTTTTTGAGAAATATCCATTTGTTTTAAGCAGAGATAGGAAACCCAATAAGCCACACTATAAATGTAGTAGTTATTTTTGAACTCTCTACCACTCTTAATATCTATATCTCAAGTTAGGCATACATGGGTCTACAGATGAGTTGTTCTAACATTCAGAAAAAATACTTCCAGAGTAATGTTATATCAGAAAGCCATTGCCAAACATGTCTTTTAAAAGTGTATATGATTGGGGCTAGAGAGATGACTCAGTGGTTAAGAGTACTTCTTGTTCTTCCAGAGGATGTGGGTGGGTTCAGTTCCTAGCATGCACATGGCAGCTTACAATTATCTGTAACTGTCTTTCAGAGAATCTGATGCCCTCTTCTGGCATCTGCGGACACAGCAAGCATGTGGGGCATAGCCATTCATGTAGGCTAAACACCCAGATATACAAAATACATATAAATAAATTTTAAAGTATTCTATATGTACATATTCAATTTATATTGCATAAAAGTTTAAGTACATTTTCTATACATATTTAAATTTAGGTATATTGATGTGGGATTTCCCTCTGTATGCTGTGACTACCATTGATAAATAAAGGAACTGCTTTGGGCCTATAGCAGAGCTATAGGGGAACAGAGCTAGGAGAGGAAAACTAAGCTGAATGCTGTGA
Source organism: Microtus pennsylvanicus (assembly GCF_037038515.1). Lineage (NCBI taxonomy): Eukaryota > Metazoa > Chordata > Mammalia > Rodentia > Cricetidae > Microtus > Microtus pennsylvanicus. The sequence goes on from NC_134592.1 coordinate 46,204,775, forward strand.
GAAAGGAAGCAGAGTCAGAGAGAAGCCATGTAGCCCCATTGGAACTGGATGGAACTTTACCTGGTAAGCCACAGCCACAGCCACGTGGTTATAGACAGATTACTAGAAATGGGTTAAATTCAGGTTTAAGAGTTAGCCAATAAGAAGCCTGAGCTAATGGGCCAAACAGTGATTTAATTATTACAGTATCTGTGTGGTTATTTCAGGGCTAAATGGCTGGGAACTCACTAGCAGCCTCTGTACTACAGTACCTTTGGGCTCCAATTCTGTAGGAGGCTTTGAAACTTCAACTTCTATTTAGCAGTGGATTGAAAGCAAAGTTAGAGACAAACATGAAATTCTACTTATGAAGTATAAGAAAATAGAATTATCAGAAAACTATTTTCCAGAAGCCTATTACATATGAAAGACAAGATCATGCACAAAAATATTTTACTTATTTACAAAAGATCTCTATATGAGAATCTTTGGGTAGATTTTGAAGAATATAACCTTCATTCTCAAACCTACGTAAGCTAAGATACTATGGAAAATGGCTACCAACATGCGGAGTTTAATCTACTTCTCTGTACACATGGTTTTTCTTTTTCTGGATGTAAAGGTAAGTTAATAAATTAATAGGATTAGAGCATATCTTCTGTTTTGGAAAAAGAGCATGTAAAGTGATTATTTTCATGACCTAAATGCAAAACTCCTAGATTAAACATGTGGCAATTCAACCTGAGCAGAAATGGCCTGATCAGGTTTCTTCTATTTGTGCAGGGTCATTAATAATTGAATCTGCTAACAGAATAAAAGAGACAAGTTGTTTTCTTTGGGTAGATTTGTCAAAAAAACTTTAGCATTAGTGATGAGCTCTTCCCAAACGATGGAGACAGCTCATGAATGAATCAATAGAAACACCACCAGAGGAGTTTTAGTTCTCAAGAGCAGCCATGAGCACACCATCAGGATGAGCATTCCTGAACATAAACACGCCATCAGGATGAGCATCCCTGAACACGCCGTCAGGATGAGCATCCCTGAACATGAACACACTATCGGGATGAGCATCCCTGAACACGCCATCAGGATGAGCATCCCTGAACATGAACACACTATCGGGATGAGCATCCCTGAACACGCCATCAGAATGAGCATCCCTGAACACGCCATCAGGATGAGCATCCCTGAACACGCCATCAGGATGAGCATTCCTGAACATAAACACGCTATCAGGATGAGCATCCCTGAACACGCCGTCAGGATGAGCATCCCTGAACATGAACACGCCTTCAGGATGAGCATCCCTGAACTCACCATTAGGATGAGCATCCCTGAACACGCCATCAGGATGAGCAGCAGGAACAGGGAGATTTGCTTGTGTTTTTTTTTGCTGGACAAGCAAACTGTTTACTTCTAAATAGAGCAAGACCTACCTGAGCGCATAAGTGGTTTAGCAAGACACCCAGTCCAGACCTCTAGCTCCTAGAGCAATTATTCTGAAACCTGGGTTTTGAATTCTGCTTTGTGTCACATGTAGCAGAGTTCTGAGCCTATAATTTTAAACACTTTCTTACTTATGTTTGGCTCTGAGGGATTTTTCTAGACTTATGATTGAGCTTTGAAATGATTTTAAAAGCTTGTGTATTATAATTTATTCAACATCTGCATGCTTTATGGCCAGCCAAGAAGATTTGGCACTTTTATATATTAATTTTCAGTGCTAATTGTTACAAATATTTTTCTCAGTTGGTCAACTATTTTTTTGGCAAGAAAATAAATGACACTAACTAAAGTAATATATTGGTTAGTACACACAAACACACACGCACACACTTCTGTTCATAGCTGTAGGAGTTGTAGTCAATTTTAGGACTCCTTTATATTGTTAACTGTGGGTAACAAAACCTGGGAGTTTTGTCTCATATAAAAGGTGTAGCATTTACATACGACCAATGAGATAATCCTCTCAGACATTTGAACTCATCTCAGGGTCACTTATATTAAAATAAAAGTACAAATTATGTGAATAGGCATTGTGTTATATGGCTTAGAGGATAAAAACAAGAAAAAAATCTACATATGTTCAGTATGGACAGAATTTCATTATTCTAAGTTTTTAATCTGTGTTTGGTTAAATTAATGGGCAGAGGATCCATAGGCACAGAGGGCGCATGGTATGCATGTGCGTGTGTGTGCACATGTGTATGTGTGGTGTGCATGTGTACAAGCCTGTGCATGTGTGCATGTGTGTGCATGGGTGTGGTTGTGCGTGTGCATATGCATGTATGTACCTGTTTATTTGGGGTGGGTAATGTGGTTTCTGATATTACATGTTAAATCTTGTGGTAAGTTCACAAATTATCAAAAAGAATGTGATGTTGATAGATAGTAGAACATAGTAGGAAAATTCAGTAATAACCATGCAATTGTCTTGTGGAATAGGTAGCCATGTAGAAAAAAGACAACAAATTGTCTTTTCCTCATTCACAGACATGTTATCAAACAGCAAGGTTATTTTAAAGCCATAAAAATATTAAATAAAAATAAGGAAATACTTTGTCTGAAAATGAGATAGTTATTTTTATATATGTCACATATCTGTGTTAAGCAAGTGCATAAGAGCAACCTTGTGACCTTGGAAGGGAAGGTTATGTTCTAGAAAGGGTAGACCCTAACCAACACTCAGGTTGTGGCATTTTGAAACATTTGTGGCATTTGAGTGCAGGACTGAGCTAAGCCATCTCTGAGTTCTATGTCACAGAAGCTGTAAAGTAAAAAATTTGCAGTTGTGGAAATTTATTATAGACTAACATAAAACAAATATATGTTTTATTAATTACTTTTCTCATTGCCATGATAAAATGCCTTAAGGTTAACTTGAACGGTTTATTTTATTTTTAACTGTGAGTATTGTGTGGATATGTACGTGGAAATTCTGGTGCCTGTGAAAGTCAGAGGCTTTAAAGCCCCCTGCAGCTGCAGTTCTGGGTGGGTGTGAAACACTGAATGTGGATGATGGGACTCAGACTTGGGTCCTCTGGAAGAGCAACATGCATTCTTAGCCACTGAGCCGTGTCCCCAGTCCCTGAGATAATGCAGTCTGCCATGGTGTTTTGATTAGTTTTCTGTCAACTTAAAACAAGCTGGAGTGGTCTAGGAAGAAGGACCTCAGTTGACAAAATGACTCCATCAGTTTGAAAGTAGGCTAGTCTGTTGGGGGCATTTTCTTGGTTTATGATTGATGTGGAAGGGTGCAGCTTACTGTTGCTGGGACCAATCCTGGGCAAATAGTCCTGAATTGTATACAAAAGCAGATATATTATGATTTTCAACTTTGTGTTTTTATGGGATTTCTGTGTGTGTGAACATATATGTCTCTGTGTCTATATGTGTGTCTTGTGCGTTTTCTTTGGATTTTCTTCTGCTTGTTGTTTTTATCCCATTCTGTTGGTTTGGCTTACGTTATCTTATCTTTTATTATTGTTTTTTAGCTGCCTGTTTGATTTTAATGGGAGAGAGAATGAAAGGGTGTAGATTTAGGGGGGAGGTGAGGTAGGTAGGGAGGAATTGGGGGAGGGAAACTATAATCAGAATATATTGTGTGAAAAATCTATTCCTCCCAAAATTATTATTTTTTCCACACCAACAGCAAAACAAACTGAGACAACCATGAGAAACAAGCAAGAAAAAAGTGTTTCTTCATGGCCTCTGCTTTAGTTTTTGCTTCTAGCTTTTTACCTTGACTTTCCCCAGGCATGGAGTATGATCTGAAAGTTGTAAGATAAAACAACCCTTTCCTCCCCAAGTTGCTTTTAATCATGACCTTTTATCATAGCAAAAAAGAAATTAACTAAGACACATGGTAAGGAAGTAGGACAGAAGACGGACTGTTGGGATAATCACTTTGTACACTGTGGAAAGATGTGCTTGGGTCCTTCCTCACTTCCTTAAGATGCCTTCTGATTGGTTTACTAAGGAACTGAATGGACAATAGCTAGGCAGGGGAGGATAGGTGGGACTTCTGTGCAGAGATAAGAGCTCTACCAAAAAACAAAAATCTGGCATGGACTAGACATGGAGGAAGTCAGACATATAGTACTGAGGAGAAGTAATGAACCATGTGGCAACACATAAATTAGTATAAACGGGTTAATCTAAGGAACATGCCTGGAACTGAGGCTATGCCCACAAGCCCTGCTCCTGTGCAATTGCTAAAGATATTGGTACAACTAAGACTATGGGGGCATTTGAACTTGGACTAAATACATTTGCATTATGATATGACCAAGAATCTATGCAGAAACAGAATATTATTATACAGATATGAATTTCACCCCAAAGGCTTAGTATTTGTGTATGCTGTCTCTTGCTGGTTGCATTCTTTGGAGAAGTACTAGAGTCCTCTGTATGTAGGTCTGGCTTGCAAAGTTGGTATGGTAGGGGCATAGGAGCAGGGCTTGTGGGTATAGCTTCAGTTCCAGGAATGTCCCTTTACTTCCTGGCTGCCGACACAGACAACAAACAGTCTCATATCACCACACCAGGGACAGAGCCCATATAGTCGGACTTTCTTTGGACTGCCAGCTCTAAATAATGACATGGAGACTTTTTATTGATCATAAAAGCTTGACCTTTGCTTAGACTTACTCCCAACTAGCTCTTAAAACTAGATTAACCCGTTTATATTAATATTTGGCCAGTCTTGAGCAGATACAATTGCAGTCAACACATCATTGCTGTGTGCTTATCAGTGTCTATTTAAATCAGCAAAGCTGATATATTCTGGTTAAGTTCTCCTTTCTTACACAACTGAATACATGATACTAACAACATGCATGGTAATTCTCAGGCTCCCTTCTCTAACTCTTGCAGGACCTGCACTCCTCCACCCTGTATTGTTCAACTCTGTTTCCTGGGTGATGAAATAGTAATTACCTTCTTAATATAATGGCCCTGAGCATACAGAGAATTTGCTGCTAGTCATTTCATTGTGACTGAGTACAGAAATAAAAAATTAATTTAAATGTTTATATTATTTCTGTTTTAATTATGAAAATCCGTGGGTGTCTCTGTAGAGGCATGTGCACATGAGTGCAGTTGCCCACAGAGACCAGAAGCAGGTATTAGATGTTTTGGAGTTGGAATTACAGGCAGTTGGGAGTCATCTTACACGGGTGTTGGGAAATGAACTCCATTTTTTGCAGAAGCTGCATGCACTCTTAACCGCTGAGCCCTCTCTCCTGTGCCTAAAATTTTATTGCCTAAGAACATGTTTCCTTATTCTAATGTATACATGTTACAGATGAAAAGGGGAAAATGTAAATTAGATGTCTTCTTAATTATGAATTCCAAAATTTATTATTGTAATATGTGCTTTAAGCTACCAATTATGCAGAAAAACCACTTGGTAATTTAACTGGAAATTATGTGGATTTTATTCAAGTTTTTAACTGTTTTTAAAAAGTCCTTAAAGGTGAGTGACAAACCTGGGTCGACAACATAAGATTTCAAGCATTTTGGCATAAGAATTGTGTCATTTTTTGTGGGCATAGTTCATTAAATTAACTGAACTATTCTGCAGAAGACTTAATATTCCTCTACCTAAGTTCTGGCCTGTCAGGCCAAGTAGTTTCTTTATTGATTAACCAATGAAAGCAAACAGAAGGACCTCCTACACCAGGTGGAGGTTCTTTTCAAAATAAACAAGGCCTTATTAGCTAAATCCTTTAATAATATTGTACCAAATCTAATTAAAAATTCTATTGGGGGCTGTGCTAAACTTATCTTTACATGAAGTTGGCACCAGGAAACAGTGTCCAAAGTAAGATGTAATGCAGACCAAAAAAAGTTTAATTTTCTAATATAAATTATTTGAAAGGCATAAGTCCACACATTCCCAATGAACTCAAATCATATTTGTGTAGGCAATTACATGGAGCCAAGTCATTTGTCGGGCACAGCATCCTTGAAGTAGAATGAAGCAGTCGCAAAAGAAATGCCTGTCTGTGCTAAGAAAATAACGTATCTGATGGGTGTCTGGACATGTGGTTCTCTGAAGGAGGGGAAAGCTCTCACAGCAGAAGTTCTGTGGATCCCAGGGCCAGCTGCTGCACTGTCTTACTCCACTAAAGAAGGCCTTGATGTCTTCCCCATCTTCTTTAAACAGTGTCTTTCAGACACGTTCTTATCGTAGCGTGCATCTGCCTCTCTCATCATTGCAAATCTCTTGGGTATGAGCCAAAGAATGGGCTAATTCTGAACTCACTGAAACTATTAAACCAATCGATAATGAGATTTTTTTACATCAGCCTTTGCATATATTCCTTTCTAGAGCACATTTTAAAAATAATTTAGTGCCGGTAGCAAGTCAGCATTTACATGGAAACTATTCTGTATTTATCTAGATTAGTGCAGTCTATTATGAGACAAGCGTTATTTATGAACTACGCTTAATTTCCATGCAGTGGCTGAGGCTTTTGTTTCCAGACTCACTGTAAGGACATATGACAACAGTGCTGTTTGCCATAAAGCATGCTCCTGTTTAAATGCTGCCATCCCACATCCAGCTTCCTTATGTTAATCATGCTGAAGTGTTTCTTAGAGCTATTTAAGACTTTCAAGATCTAGGTGGCAATCCCTTTTCCTTTAGATTTGGTCTCTAAGTTAAGTTTCTAATGATTTTGGTCCTTATGATTTGTAGAATCATTAGTTTTAAAGTGGCTAAATACAAAGTTTTTTTTTATGATTAACACTCCTTAAAATAGACATTATTTAGGCAATTTTCACATTTTCCAGTCATAATCTTGCTTGACAATGACACCAAGTTTTTGCCACACCTAGCAGTTGTAAATTGTCTTTAGTATGTATTAGTTAAAGTGAACAGGAGCTAAGGATAGCTGCCATACTGAAATGCAATCTCTGATATCTCCCCTTAACCTTTCCCTGTTCAGGGAAGTGATTATTCATGTAAAAGACTGTTTTCACTTACAGATGCTACAGCAATTACTCAAGCTAATGACAGTGGAGCCTAGGGACTTAGAGCTGAATAAACCTGATAAATCCACTGACTTTTCTCAATGGACACTCTCATCGCTCTAATCAGCAAAAAAGTCACATCCCCGGGACCACTGAAGCCACTCTTCCTGCAAGGATGCTGCAAATGGACGGTGTGGAGTCATTTTGGAGGGCATTTCCTGGAACAGAATCTCACACTCCCATCGTCACTATGGCTGATCACTGTAAATACATAAAGTTCAGCCGATTTTACCTGGAACACTAACAGGATGTCCCTGCTGAATGCCACTATTTTGACTACATAAATGTGTTAAGATTCTTATCCATGAGTGCTAAAGGACCAGAGGTTTCAGTATCAAAGGAAGGTCCCCCACGACGGTATTAGTGAGCCTATCAAAGCTCCCCCTCACAATTATGCCTGGACGATTCCCTCTGGGAAATACAGTGCTTTGCAAAGTCCCCGGATCTGCCTGTTTCTATTGTGGTACTATGATCCTCTATGTTTTAAACTTAAGATGAAGTGAACCTTCATCTTCTATTGAAAACCCAGACCTTCAGCTTCCTGTGATCCTGTGGCTAAAAAGATAAAAGGACCTTTCCAATAAGATTGTCTAACAGGCACTGGCAACCTTTTCAATTCTCCCGTCAAATGAGGCGGGGCATGCTGGAGTAAGATATGTCCCCGCTGAGTAACCTTTACATGGGACCTGACATTTTCAGTGTCTCTTGTTCTACTCATGGGGTCTGTGCCTATTTTCAGAGTGGTGATGAAATTAGTCTGAAGAAAATGTACCTTAGACCTGGACGGGAAGATATACTGAGAGTGGTGGACCAAGGGGCAGAGAGTGCACACCGGGGAGTCTTGCTTCGTACATGCTCTCCTATCTTCCATGGAAGTGATAAACCCGAGACAAAGCTGGCTTTGGCCACTCCACCAGGAATGTGCCCAATCTCATTTCTAAAAGGTGTGATGCTCTACCATCTACTTTGTTTCTAAAACACAAAGATGTTTCTTGTAACTTCATGGGTTTCAAATACTTCTGTTATCCATGTTAAAGAATAAATCTAGGCTGTCAAACTTCTAACAGGGGTTCTTTAATGGGCAAACCTTGATTTATTTTCATAACTTCTGCTGTATCACCTAACATACTCAATGGTGCAGTCACAATGTGCCATACTTATGCAGAGTTTCCAGTTAACTTTGTGGTGTGTGAATTAGAGGTGAAGTCATGGGAATCGTCCCCTCAGTCCTACACTTTCTTTCGGATTCCCTTACCTTGAGACCTTGGCTTTGTTTTAGTTTAGTCCACTTAATTGTTTATCTCTGTCCCTTTGGTCAGCTAAGTGCTTCCAATGATCAAGTGATTTTATATTGTTTTCCTTTACCATTTTCTCTAGGGTAAATGGCTACAACCTCTGGTGTTTTAATACCTGTACCATTTTCTTCCTCCAAAACATGACATTATAAGGCACTATAATTTCAGATACTGAAATTCCAGAGGCTACAACCTGAGAACTTATTGAATCTTCTTAGTTGTAAGTCCAGTGATATTATTTCTTAACTTCCATAATGGGTGCTAACTGTCAACATACAGGACTCACTAAAGGAAGGGAGGCCATGACAATATAATATTTATTTTGTAAAATGTATTTAGCCTAAAGAATATTCAGCAAAAGATCAGTGACTGAGAACTATGACAAAATGGTATGGTAAAGGCCGTTGTCAGCCAATGGGGCCTTTGCCATATATGTTTATGTGTGTATGCACGTATGTATGTATGTATGTATGTATGTTTATTTCGTGTACATGAGGACATGTGTGGAGGTCAGAGAGCAGCTTGTGGGTTTGGGTTCTCTTTTTTCTTCATGTGGACCTGAGGACTGAATTCAGGATGTCAGTCTTGGCACAATTACATTTACCTCCTGGCCCCACAGAGGAATATTTGTAAGAGTAGAAAAAAGGCAGAAAAAATATTTTATGAGTCAGGCATTCTTCCAAATGCCTTCCAAATTATATTCCATGTAATTTTGGTCTTGTTATACTGTGAAAGGTGAGGAAAATAAAGCTCACAGACATTGGATAATTTGTTTAAGGTCACACAGCTAATAAGGGCTGTTGGGCTCTAAAGTTTGTAATCATAATATTTTTTCAATAAAAAATAACAAAAGGAGGTGCTGTGATATACTCAATTTATGGAATTAATGCCTAGGTTGCACAAAGTCTTGGTTTCCAGGTACAGCACCATATAACCCAGCTACACACTTGGGAAGTCCATGTGGTTGGATCAGAAATTCAAAGCCACCCTTGTTCACATAGGCAACATAGTAAGTTTAAGGCAAGCCTAAAGCAACACGAGGCCCTAATAAAAAAAGTAAATAGATTTTTTTGATGCTTTATTTTTTATAGTGACTTTCTCTCTGGTCATCTTGAAGCCACAGCCTGAGTCTATTAATGATCATTATGAAGAATCAATATATACCCAAGTGGTTACAGCAGAGAAATATCAACAAAAATATTTTTAAATAATTTGTAGGCTTTATAAAGCCCCCATAGAGAATGCCTGTGCTCCGGCTCACCTTTTTAATGCAAGATACATTGACAGCTTCCAAAGTGGCTAAGCCGTTGATGTGTGTCTCCGGGGAACTCCGGAAGCTTCTGAGTGAGACTTCTCTCGTGCATGAAGATGCCGCATGAGGATACGTTTCCTCGGGCCCTAAGTGCTTAAGTGCCGTCATTCATCAGCAAAATACGTTCTGGGAAGATTACAGCTCTGAATGTTGTGTTTCAAAAAAGAAATTTGATAGTTTAGGGAATTAGTAGACTTGGTTTTGAACATTCAAGTTTACTAGCTTCTTATGACAACTTTTTTTTAAAAAGTATTTGGTGAAACCTAACTTTTAAAAGATTGATGTAGCAACTTTAAATTATCTAAATTTTCTGAAACAGACTTATGCTAAAATACCAATTTTCATCTTAATCTTTAAAAAGGTTATTGAAGTAGATTAAACAGTGCTTCAGGAAGCAAGCATATTTGACATCATCCATTTTTCCTTATAATAACATAATTGCTATGGAGTTTTGACATTTAACAAGGGGTCTGCAGATACAGCTGCCTCAAGGACAATTTTCCTTCCAAAGAAAACTGATAACATAAAAGATTTTTAACTTGTCTGAATGTGGCTTACATACTTAAATGCAAAACCATTTTCATGGTCTCCTTCACACTCCGGAAGCATATGTTGCTTTTCAAATCCTATTATATTATGCATTTATATAAAATACATAGTTCTTCTGTGCTATTCTGTATAATGTAATTAAAAGTGAAAGTAGGTTTTTAATTTTGTTTTTGTATTAGGGTTTTCTAGTTTGTCAGGAAATCCTATGTTTTTCTGAAGAGTGTGTGCGTGTATGTGTGTGGGAGCATTTCCTAGAATATATCTCTGCTGAGCCCTTTGTATAGGGCCAAGTGCTTTTTTTTATAAATAATTTGTAGAAATAAATTCATTTGACTCCTCTTTCAGTTTTAGGAGATAAATACTAGTTTCTTGATTTTACAAGTGGAGGAACAGAGGTCCAGGGGTAGAATGACATGCTCTGTCAGGCAGCTGGTTTGTGAGGAACTGGGTTCTGAGCCCCTGTGCGTTCCCTGAGTAGGCCATTTTGTATGGAGAGTTCAAGCTCCTCCTTTCCTACCTCTACTATGAGATGATGAGCCCATGCAGTGACAGCGTTCTCCAGTAGCCATCCCTTGTCTAGCCAAGTGCTTGGCATACTCATGTACAATTGTTTGGAACTGTGTAGGAAGAAAAGGAGAGGCACAATGAAAGGATGGTCAGTCCATATAGTACCAGGTCACAGTAAAAAGCTCTAAGCCTGTCTTAGTTAAGAAAGCAAGCTTCTGGTACAGGTACGGCACAAAGAATAGAAAGGAGAACATTCTTTCTTTAAGGAAACAGAAGAGACAAAGGAATTTCTTTAACGTTTGATATTATTCTGTCCATCAAATGGAACTAAAACAGATCCCATGATTTAGCTCTGAGTGGTTTGAAGTCATATTCCCTCTGTTATTTCTACTGTTTCACTGGTGGCTCGTGTATTGGACAAAAAAAAGAGGACTAATCCTTAGATGTGCTGAGCTAGGGTGTCTCTGCACTTGATTAGGTGGTGAAAATGCAGTTATGCATTGTTTGCATCATGCGGTTAGTTAACTTTCATGCCAGTATATAAAGGTTCATAAGTACAATGACATTACAAAATCCCTGGCAGTCAGTAGTAAAGTTTGTTAAACTGGAGGAGATTGCCTTTTTCAGTTCAAATTGACTTGGGGAAGCAGAAACTATCCTAGAAACTTCAGGCAAGCTGCTAATCCTGGAGGATGAAAAGGACAGTAGGCTGTCTAGAGAACTAAAGTTAAGGCAGGAAATGCTAAGGCAGAGCAGTTTCTGCAGAAGGTTGAATTACTTCATGTTGGGCACCATTTGTTGGCTGACTGCCCCACATTGGTTGCCATTTGTCAGGGACATGCCCTGACAAAAATACCTCTCACCAGGGTAAAAGCATGGGGATTTAGAAATATAGTAAAGAATATGAAGATGTGAATGAAAATAATAAAACAGAGAAACATATAGGATAGCATCGGGATGGAATTCCAGTTAGTACTGAAAATTTGCCCGCATTTAATTTCCAACTGCTTAGAATACCCCTGACCCCAAAAAGCAGGAGTAAGACAAAAAACTGCATTAACATAATACAAGGAAATGAACATACCAATTGAAGTCTCAGGCTACATTTATAGTTAAACATTCTCTCACTAGAACAAAAGAAGTAATACTTACACCCTAGACCAAAACATTCTGTAGGCAAATCACTCCCTGGAAGCAATCCCAAGAAATCTCTATAAAGGGAACTGGAATTTAGTTGGATCCTTAGACTCTTGTTTGAGGTAGGAACAATCTACTTCTCTATTCCTAGGACACAAGGTCTGGCTAATAGTCACGTCTGTTGACAACAGCCTTGAGAGAGCAGAACTCTCTGATCAACACCTAGGTGGAAACTTTGTTGAAGTAGAACCACAATAACCTTGAAGGAACTAGAGGAAAGTTCCAACTCTCTGACTTTTGGTCAACATGGAAACAGACTCACATTTTTGGGCCTCCACAGTGGTCATTCCAAATGATGCTTTCATGACAGAGCGACAGGGATAGGCGATGAAAGTGTACGGGGCTTGCCTTTTCCTTTCCTATCACTTTCCATGACAGCTCAAATCTAGTGACAAGAGAGCTTTACAATGTGTTTACTAGAAGGATTTGGAAATGATTTGAGAGAAACAAAATTTTATGTTTATTGACTATGTGCACAGATACTAAGAATATCTATGATGATGGAAATCAAAGATGCTTGCTTACTCATTTACATGTTCATTATACTATATTATTAGTTATTATTTTAGATTGTATTCCTACTTATAAAACAGTGAACTGCATCACACAAGCAGTAAATATTTCTAGTTGCCATACCCCTTGACTGCGTCAAGAAGCTGTGTCAAGTGATTGACCCAGAATGCCTAGGTGGGTTTAAGCACATACCATAATATTTACATATGGCAAGAAACTCAGTGACACTTTTTTAGAAAAGATCTTTGCCATTGAGCAGTGACTATCTTAATGTAGTGTGTCAATAGATATGTATGATGTCTATGCATATTTTTATAGCACCCTAATATTTTAACCCTTTATTTTGATAATCACTTTCCCAATTGTTATATAGATGAATTTTTTATAATTCTCTATAAATAGTTATGATAACTTAGACGATGATTATCTAGACAAAAATCTGTCATGTTGTTCTGTAAGTAAAGGTACGAACAAAGGATAGTCTGCTGGAATTAATCAAAATAAACAAGGATGCAGGTAAAAACTAAATATCATTTAAGTGGTAATATATCTAGTAAATCATCTACTCTAACAAGGTCTCCTTAGCAGAACTATATAATGTCTTTTCCCAAAAAGTCGGCTTCAACAAGGTTATTGTAGGAAGCCTTCCTTTCCCCTGTGTGAGTCTAGGTTCACTGGCAAATCAACACCAACCCTAGGTTAAATATGTAGTAAATTTGTCAGAGAAGACATCTATAAGAGAAAGTAGGGTGGAAGCTGGCTCTAGACATCAATCCAGGTCAAATCTCAAATAGAAGAAATGGGAGGCAGGAGAAGGAATTGGGTAGAAGCATGTTAGACTTGAAAACAGTCTTAAGAGATTGTGTTAGGTATACCAGGTAGTCATATCAAGATTGTCCCTTGGAGACATTCAACTCTCCTGGGAGTGCTCCTCCTGCCTAGGAGCATGGTCTTAGTGCAAACATGGCAGCGGGTTGTAGAACAATACTTCTGCTGCCTTGTTCAAAGTTCAGTTACTCTCCCTGTTTCCAGAACATGAGAAGCTCATGCTCATCAATGCCACTCTTCCCACAAGAGCCTCCAAGCCATTTCTATGACCATTGCAGCCCACACATCCGTGCCACATCATACTCCTATCTGACTGGGTCTATGTCTGGGCAGTATTCATCACACATAACATCAATACAACATAACTGGGAATTCATGAAACTATATTCTCCTCTGTACTATAGATCAGCAAGGGAAATATTAAAATCCTTGATGCAAAGAAACCAAATGATATTAATTTTTATTCTTTTGAGCTGCTAAATTTTGTGTTGTATTTTATACAGTAGTAGATAATATAAGGGAAGGACAGTTTTAATCTATCAATCTAGTACTAAGCATATAGATTTTTTGATAAAGAAACTAATGAATTAGTTCCATGTGCCTCTGCCCCATGTGTGTGAGTTGCTATGATAAAAGTCAAAGGGAAAAAATCATAGGAACAAGACCAGACACATCACAAGAAGAGAATAGATTGCATAAAATCATTTATTCTAATTCTTCAAAGACATCCCAAGGAAAGTTGTTACAGAAGGTGAACCTAAAATTAAACATAACTTTGAGAAAGGTGCCACAAACTGGTCCACACGAGGGTGGAGTAGTTCAAGAACAAGCCACAAGAGGGGAGAGGGCAGAAGGATGAATTACAGGGCACAAATAAATTCAAAGAGAAAATTCCAACCAGACAGTAAACAAATGAGCTGGAACAGCAGCCAAAAACCACAAATGGGGTGACTTCAAACTGAGGAGGAAAGAGCCAAAGCAGCGCAGGAGCTCAGTGATAAAACGAGCTACAGCATCATGGACCGAGCCAACAGATTGGGAGGAAAGATTGTGACAGAGGGAAAAAAGAGAGTGAGGTTGATGGGTGACTTGCAGAAGCCGATTCAAAGGGAAATGAAAACGATGCCTTTGCACAGATTCAACATGTGTCACCCAGGATGGTCACATAGGGCAGAAGCTGAAAGCTTTTGAGGAATTGTGAGGAGATTTGGCTGAATTAAGTAAAAACAAATATTCCAGTAGTGTAGGAGGTCCTTCTGTATTTGTGTTGCTTTCATTGGTTATTAAAGAAACTGCCTTGGCCTAGTTGATAGGGCAGATTTCTGGGAATTCTGGGAAGAAGGGCAGAGTGGCAGATGCCATGAATCTTCGGCCTGAGAGAGACATAGGTTAGAATCTTGCCGGTAAGCCACAGTCACGTGGTGATACACAGATTTAATAAAAGTGGGTTAATCAAGCCAGGCGGTGGTGGCACATACCTTTAATCCCAGCATTCGGGAGGCAGAGGCAGGCGGATCTCTGTGAGTTCGAGGCCAGCCTGGTCTATAAGAGCTAGTTCCAGGACAGGAACCAAAAGCTACAGAGAAACCCTGTCTCGAAAACATCAAAAAAAAAAAGGAGTTAATCAAGATGTGAGAGTTAGCCAATAAGAGGCTCGAGCTAATAGGCCAGGCAATAATTTAATTAATACAATTTTTGTGTGATTATTTGGGAAGTAAGATAGCTGGGCGGGAAGGAACAAAAGGACCCACTCTCCTTACTACAGAGTGGTGCCCAATGTGGTAAACTGACTCCACGTAAAACCTGAGAGCTCTAGGGGAACACATTTCAGCTCTCCAGGTCATCAGACTGACTTCCTTTGGACAAGGTGCCAGAGGTACAGCCAGGAAAATCAGAGTTCATATTGGACAAAATGAAGCCGATTTTGGCTGCAATGACCCCAAATTAAGCACTCACTGGTTCATAAAGTATACTTGGACTTTTTGTTTTTTTAACCCATGCACCCCCAGAACTTCAGTCACAACTAACTGAAGTCATCCTGGAAGCAGTGAGATACTTGGCTCCACACACAACTGTGCCCTGGTTGTCATCCACTGCCTGAGGCGTGGTACACTCAGGGCAGGGATGTGACCATAAGAACAATGAAGTATGTAGAAAAGGTGACAAATGGCCCATCCTCTCATTTGGTTTACTGTCAGCCTTTCATGGTATTGATGATACCAAGCTTGTGGACCATGCGATCATATCAGAAATCATCAATTCTCTATCCAGCAGAATAAATTACAAACATGGAAGGAAAGTCCTACTGCACTTGCTGAGTCCCAGAGATCCTTCTCCTATGGTGTGAGAACTCATCTATGTCCTGTGGAAAGGAGAAGGCAATGCACACAGTGAGAAAGACTGCGACCCACTGTGTGGGATTTTGAAATCCATCTCCCCAGCTTTGTTAAGCTACCTGCAAGGATGTACTCAGGAAACAGTGTGGATCAGTCTGCATATGTGTTAATATCTGATATCCTGGATTCTGCTCCTGGAGACATTCAGCATCCATGGATGCAATGGCCAGTTTGGTAGCAAGAATGGAGAGATTCATGTTACTGAGTATCCTGCATGATGTCTAGTTTTCAAATGGTTAATGAAGCAAGATGAAAAGATGAAAGAAAATGAAGAGAAGGTTGTTTTGCAAAATACGTTAAGAGCATGTTGGCATGAAAAACTTCAACTCCTGGGCCAGCATCCATCCAGGTATAATTATTCTCTCCAGTCTTTTCTCAGAGTTGTGATCAGGAAGTTGTAAACGAAGTTAAAGCTAGACCAAGTAGCGCAATTATTATATAGATTAAAAAAATAAAAGTATCAGTAGTGGAGTTGAAATTTTGATTAAATGATGAGTTCATAGGTGTGGAGAGGGTGAATGAGCTGGAACCTATTTCCCAGTGAAGGCTGGGATCTACCATACTCTTAATTTGGAAGCTCTATACATGTATTTCTTTTCTTTTTTATTGATTTTATTGAGCTCTACATTTTTCTCTGCTCCCCTTCCTGCCTCTCTCCTCTCCTTCAACCCTCTCCCAAGGTCGCCATGCTCCCATTTATTTAGGAGATCTTGTCTTTTTCTACTTCCCATGTAAATTAGATCTATGTATGTCTCTCTTAGGGTCCTCATTGTTGTCTAGGCTGGTTTTCTTTGCTTTTTGTTTAAAAACCACTTATAAGTGAGTACATGTGATAATTGTCTTTCTGTGTCTGGATTACCTCACTCAAAATGATGTTTTCTATCTCCATCCATTTGCCTGCAAAATTCAAGGTGTTGCTATTTTTTTTACTGCTGTGTAGTACTCCATTGTGTAAATATACCACATTTTCCTTATCCATTCTTCGGTCAAGGAGCATTTAGGTTGTTTTCAAGTTCTGGCTATGACAAACAATGCTTCTATGAACATAGATGAGCACATGTCCTTGTGGCACAATTGAGCATCTTTTAGATATATACCCAAAAGTGCTATTGCTGGGTATTGAGGAAGGTTGTTTCCTAATTTTCTGAGAAATTGCCACACTGACATCCAAAGGGGCTGTACCAGCTTGCATTTCCAACAGCAATGCAGAAGTGTTCCCTTTACCCCACAACCTCTCCAGAATAAGTTGTCATCAATGTTTCTGATCTTGGCCATTCTTACAGGTGTAAGATGGAATCTCAGAGTTGTTTTGATTTACATTTCTCTGATGACTAAGGATGTTGAACATTTCCTTAAGTGTCTTCTAGCCATTTTATATTCCTCTGCAGACAGTTCTCTATTTAGGTCTGTACTCCATTTTTTTAAAATTGGATTATTTGTTCTTTTGATGACCAATTCTTGAGTTCTTTGTATATTTTGGAGATCAGATCTCTGTCTGATATGGAGTTAGTGAAGATCTTTTCCCATTCTGTAGGCTGTCGTTTTGTCTTGTTGACTGTGTTCTTTGCTTTACAGAAGCTTTTCAGTTTCAGGAGATCCCATTTATTAATTGTTTCTCTCAGTGTCTGTGCTGCTGGGGTTATATTTAGGAAGTGGTCTCCTGTGCCAATGCATTCAAGTGTACTTCCCACTTTCTCTTCTACAAGGTTCAGTGTGGCTTTTTTTTTGTGTGAAATGACCTATTTATATAAAACCTTTTGTAAAAATGGGCAAAAGAAATGAATTAATTAATTGACTGTCTATTGAATATCAGTTATGAAGAAGACTTATTTTTGGTGTTCAACACAAGAGACAAAACCTATTAATCCTATTACAGGAGATGGGCTATGCAGCTACTGCAGAGAGCCGACCGTGAATACTGCATTGCAGATGAGGGTGCACAGACTGAGGTTAATGAGAAGACTTTCTTTGTGGAACAAGAGTAAATTTTATCCCTTATCTGCTAGAACAGAAACATTTCTTCTACTAACAAACGAGAGGTGAAAAAAAGGAGAGAAACAAAATTAAACAAAGAGCAGGTAGACAAAGAGAGCTCTTGTTCCAGAGAACTAGTGCAAAAATGTCTCTGCTTGTAGAAACCAGGGTCAGAGACCTTCCTAACATGCTCCTGGGGGCTCCTGAGGGTTGTTGAATTGACTCTGTGTGACTGATCCCTGATTGCTAGTCACCAGCAGCATCTGTGCTACTGACAGATGGAACATTCTGGAGCTAAAGACCTCAGTGGTGAAACAGGGTGTTGTTCCTCTCAGAGACCAGGAAGCTGAATGAGGTAACTGCTGTAAAAGTCAGTTATTTCAATGATTATGAATTTCCTGCTTGATCTGGCTGCCTTATATTTTTATTCTTGACCTTGTTTCTAGTCCGAGGTCCTTTCAAGTGATTATAAGGAAATGTCTTCCAGTTTAGCCCATGGTTTTTGGCAGTTTTTGTCCAGGTATCTCATAATTTAAGGTGCTTGATTTGGAACCTCCACAGTCACAGCAGGGTCACCTCTCTAAACCTTGAGTAACTGAAGTCAATGTTTACATGGGAAAGAAAACTAGAAATACACTCTATTCAGTGATAACACAGAGAAAGAAAAACCTGCTTCTTCCTAGTGGAGGGCTTGACTTTTGTGGACCTGTCTGGAAAGATGATACATGCTATACCTTGAATTATATCAATGAACTTTTTACTCAGAGGTAGATTTTCTGACAACCCCACCCTTGGGAATGCAATCCATAGTCAAAAGTAAAAATAAAAAAATCATCTTCCAGGGCTAACATGATTATAAAGGCATGTGCTTAACTCCTAGTGTCAGGACTTTAATGAGTTCTTTAACACATAGTTTTTAAAAAACTTGGTTATTTAGTTTCCCAGCTCATAGGAGGCAAGGAACTACAAACTGAAAATTTAGGCAAAGAAAATGTTGGAAGTGGCCATAAACACAGGGTGGTGACTGACAGTCTGATGGAAGAAGAAGAGCCATTGTCCTAGAAGGGAAGAATCACTGCCTCATGAGGTAAGGGTTCTTAGTGATGGGGAATTAAAAAGCACATTCTATGTTTTTTGTAAATTTAGTATATAAAAACAAAACTAAAAGCATTTTCTAATTAAAATGCTTTTGCATGAAAACCAAAGTGGCATATATAAGAAATCTAAACATCAATTATGAGGACTTGCCTCATAGAAGGTCTCATCATTTTGCCATGTCCCTAGTAATAGGAATAAAAGCAAAAAACATGTCCTTCATACCTGAAACTATAATGACCCATACCTTTTTATAGTAATATATCTCTCCTCTTACATGGCAGAACCCAAAGAACATCACTTGTTTCTAGAGAACAGAAATGCTCCCAGACCATAGGTGGTTAAAAGTGTCTGGAGCATAAGCATATATGAGACGAGAGTCGTATGAATACTGATTGTGTCCTAGGAAGGATGCAAGCTGTCACCCTCTTCCCCTGAAAGTGCCAGGATAGGCATCTCAGCCTATCGATTCCCCCTGCATGCATATTCCAGCAAGGGCATGCACTGTCTCAGTTGCTCATACTCCTCTCCACCCCTTTCTTCTCAGCAACAGTTTCCATACACATTTAAAACTCAAGTAGCATCTTTCACATTAACCTTGTGATGTCTGATAGGGAGGACAGAGATGGAT
The DNA here is from genome assembly GCF_037038515.1 of Microtus pennsylvanicus. Lineage (NCBI taxonomy): Eukaryota > Metazoa > Chordata > Mammalia > Rodentia > Cricetidae > Microtus > Microtus pennsylvanicus. The sequence continues at coordinate 46,224,092 of NC_134592.1, forward strand.
ATTGCCTTGCTGGGATGTGTACACATGATTCATAATGAGCAACCGCAGCTCTTTTCTGACCATGACCGGGCATCAAGGCAAAGTGAGGTCCAAGCCTACCGAGGCACTGGGTCCTAAAGGAACATGTTTTCAACTTAGCTAAGCATATAATTTAGCACTGCAGGCAAGGCCTTCCATACTCAGCCCAACACAGCCCCCTGGTTGCTGTTTCTTTTTTGATCTTTTCCCAAGGATACTCAGCCCTGGTCAGAAATACTGATGTAGGTTACAGGAAATGCTACCCCCAGAAAGTTCCCTTCTACACTGTGTTCTGTTATGACCCATGGAGACAGCTCAGTTATCATGTGACCTTTTGTGCTCTACACTGTCCCACAGATCTGGGCATGCAGTGAGGTTTAGAGTGAAGGCTTTACAGAGACTTTTGTGGGGGTTTGAGTGATTGTGCTCTGGAGGCTTCAAACACCACTGGTGTTCCTCAGGTTAATCAATATGCACACTACTCCGAAAGCAGGATCTTAAGTGGGAACATTTTTAATTCCTGTTTAAAGTAGAAATTAAACAGGGTTATAGCTAATTTCTCAATTTAGTTTTAATATCGCCTATCTGTGTAATCATACTCAGTACTTTAAAGGAAGTTGGATTTGCCTGGAAATTTAACCAAGTATCAGTAGTGATATTTTCCTGGGTAGAGATTGAGTTTTTGAGTGAACATCGAAGGCAACAGTATTACCTCTTATGAGAAGGACTCATGGACCTTCTTTCACATGGTTTGAACACTAGCATGGAGACCTTCATGTATGGCTGCTGAGAGCCAAAGTCTACCCTGAGGGATATTTTGCAAAATCAACTTAATAGAGTTCTGAGTTTTCATCTTTTTCTATGTTCATAATGTAATCAAATATGAAACAAGGCAAGGGTAAAGTATCCTGATATGCTACTAGTATTGATGTGTGTGGAGAAGATTGTTCTGCTTCTACCAATAATGGTCAGATTGTACATCTACCTAGGGTTATTTACTACTGGTGCATTGTGGTATTTTTAAAATGTAAATTGTTTCCCAGTAAGTACTTTAGTGTATGAATTGCACATCAGTTTTGTCAAAATGTAGACTCTGAATCATTAAGTGAGGTCCTTAAGTAAGGTCAGTAATATATATGTCTCCAGAAAGTTCCAAGGTGATTCTGCTGCTCTGCTGATCTCATGTTAGTTGCAAGTTTAAAGCAAGTACGGTAGCGGAAGAAAGACTGAGGGAACTCCGACGTTCCATAAGCTTATATACAGTATTCTTGCTTTGTGTGGTAAGACATTATCATTATTTCTCCAAATCTCCATAAAGTCACTATAATCTGCATCTCATTGCACATAATGGCTTCAGTATGTGAAGGGAATAGCTCCAATTTCAGTTTTCACTAATGCTATAGTAATTTTGTAGGGTTCACCTAAACTCTTTTCATCTGCATAGAAATCTGCTTAGGCAGAGTTGACTTCCCTTAGTATGGTGGTTTGGATAAGAATGACCCCCATATGCTCATATATTTGAAGGCTTAGTCACCAGGAAGTGGAGCTCTTTGATAGGATTAGAAAGATTAGGTAGTGTGGCCTTGTTGGAGGAAGTATGCCAGTGGGGGTAGGCTTTGAGGTTTTAAAAACTCATGCCAGGTCTAGTTTGTCCCCCGCAGGATGAACTCTGAACTATTTCTCAATCACCATTCCTGCCATGTCTTCTGCCACGCTCCCCACCAGGATGATACTAGATTAAGCCTCTGAAACTACAAACAAGCCCCTAATTAAATGCTTTATTTTTGTAAGAGTTGCCTCTGTCATGATGTCTCTTCACAGCAATAGAGCAGTAATCAAGATACTTGGAACATGTTATCTGTAATTCTCATTTCTCTATTTGACATGCTTATTGACATACAGCATACTAAGGTATTTTCTACAATTAATAAGAAGTTATAAATGAACTCTCTTATGACAAGAAAAACAAAGATGAAAGAATAAGAACAACCTGCTGCCTCAAGTCTGACCTCATGGACCATTCTGTTATGGAACTGTAAAGCCAAGTAAACTTCAATCATCATCATCATCACATTCAAACTTTGATTGACTCTGGTCATTATACCAACCCTTATATGAAGAGAAATGTTGTATAGGAGATAAAACCATGCCATAGAATTTCTATAATTCCATATTAGTTATATGAGTAAATAGTGAATGCATTTACCTGTAACTTTGATCTGATATTGTTAGAACAAAAGCTCTATGGATGTTATTTTTAAAAAGGATTGTTATTGCTTTTCAGCTCCATGAAGTATTTTCCTTAATCAGTTACTAATGGGTGATTGAATTTCAGATTGATTAGTGTGACTCAGCATATGAGTTGAGCTAGATTTTGCTTTTCAGGAAAGGAAATTTGTTATTCTTCAAGAGAAGTCTTGACTTTAACCCACTTATTATATGTCAGATATACATGTGGTCATGTATATGTTGATGGGAACATTTATAAAATAGTATAAGATTATGGGTGTACATGTAACCAAATAAACAATAATAACAATAAGGATGAAGGACAATATGAAGACTGTACCAGTGTTTGAAATTATTTTGTACACATTAGTCCTTGGTAAGAGATTTGATAGGCACCAATAATACAATAATGGATGAGCCTCAAAAAGTTGAAACTTAAATTACCATATTATTTGCTGTATGAAGTCTTACAGCCAGTGGTTACCCACCCACTGGGGCTTGGCCTCTTATACTATTTATGCCGATGTAGAGCATGCATCTGGCCTCTTTTCTTGCTGAGGGATTCAGTTTCTGTTCTCCATTCCAGCAGAGGATTCTGATTCGCAAGTCTGCCCCTAAATAAATAACTGTCTATATCTCTCATTTCTGAGCTAGTGTGGGATTTCTTTCAAGTGTCCTTCATCTTCAATTATTTATCTATTTTATTCCTGGATATGTATCACAAGGCAATACCAATATGTTGAGTAGACATCTCCACACACATGCTCACTGCAGAGCTAGCTATTCCACAGTTACCAAGACATGGAAACAACACAGGTTGTCTTAGTTAGTTTCTGCAGCTGTGGAGAGACCACATGACCATGACAATTCTTATAAGGGAAAATTTTCCACTGGGGCTGTCCTCCAGATACAACACTTTCAGAGGTTTAGTCCATCATCTTCAGGGAGGTGTGTAGGCAGGCGTGGTGTTGGCGAAGGAGCCGAGAGCTCTGTATCTTGATCCACAGGCAACGGAAGCAACTGTGTGACATACTGAGCACAGCTTGAACACAGTAGACCTCAAAGCCTGACCCCTGCAATGACACACTTCTTCCAATAATGTCACACCTGCTCCAGCGAAGTCACACCTTTTAAGAGTGCTACTTCTTATGGGACCATTTCTTTCAAACCAATACACAGGTAGGTATACATGAACTGGTGTATTGATAAATAATATGAATAAATGTACACTATCCCTTCATAAAAAGAACACGTTATTGTTTGTGACAACATGAATAGAGAACTAGAATGGAAGTAGAGATTATTATGTCTACAGCTGGGCCTCAATGGCCATTAAATATTTACATAGGTGGCAAAAGACCTAACTTAGGTAGGCATGGCACCCTGGTGTTCAGTCTATATAGGGTCATACGGGACATCTCTAGGACATCATGAATCACATAACTGTAACTTTTCTGACTGAGATGGTCTCTGCTCACCAATCATTGATGACCAACAATCTAGTTTCTATATCTAATCCTTTGACATTATTTAGCTAACTTTCATTGCTTTGCTTATTTTTCTTTGATTAGTATTCTCAAGATTCACTCCTATTGTAGCTTAGGACAGATTTCCTTATTTTTTTTTAAAGCTGAATAACATTTCAGATGTGGATATACCACATTTTCTTTATCCATTCATCTGCTGATTAATTGCCTCTACTTCCTGGGTATTGTGAATGACGCAATGTACGCATGTGTGGAGATTACTCTTTGGAATCCTATTTTTAGTTACTTCTATATCTGTGTCCATAAATGGGTTTACTATGTTGATCATATGTTAGTTACATTTTCTGTTTTTTGATCATCCATGTTATTTGGCATATAACTACCATTTTACATTGTTGTTAGTTAACATGTGCAATGTTTTAAATTTCTATACATTTTGAGTAATACTATTTATCTTTTCTCTTTTTTGTGTGTTTTTTGAGACAAGGTTTCTCCGAGTATCTCTGACTATCCTGGAACTTGCCCTGTAGACCAGGTTGGCCTCAAAGTCTGTCTCTGCCTCCAGAGTGATGGTATTAAAGGCATGTGCCACCACTGTCCAGCCTCTTTTCTCTTTCTTTAAAAAAATAAGGGGGGAATTATCTTTGTAGTTTTTTTGGCCAGCATTTCCTTAAGGATTTATGGGCCTGGATATTTTTCAGGTGCTTGTCAGTATTTTGGAGAAATTTCTGTGTTAGTCCTATGACCATTTCTTTTCTTTCTTTCTTTCTTTCTTTCTTTCTTTCTTTCTTTCTTTCTGTCTTTCTTTCTGTCTTTCTTTCTTTTTTTTTTGGATTTTTGAGACAGGATTTCTCTGTAGCTTTTTGGTTCCTGTCCTGGAACTAGCTCTTGTAGTCCAGGCTGACCTCGAACTCACAGAGATCCGCCTGCCTCTGCCTCCCAAGTGCTGGGATTAAAGGCGTGTGCCACCACCGCCCGGCCCTATGACCATTTCTTAATTATATTATTTTTTTGTTGAATTGATGGTGTTATTTACATATTCTGAATATTGACTTTTTATTTGATAATACATTAGATTCAAAATATTACAAATATTTTCTTTTACTGGAATGATTTCCTTTACATAGTTAGTAGTTGTTTTTTTTCCTGAGTAATATTTTAAGGGTTTTTTGCTACTATTGTTTCTGATTTTTTTCATATTATGAAGTGGGAAAGTGGAATCTAAGATGGTATTTGTACATTGGCCAATCCAGACAGATTACTAATATTGAGTCCTTGCACTTTGTTACCGTTTGGAATTATTTGTTTAATTTTCCTTAGTGAGAGTTAGGTTACCAAGTATAAATTCTTTTGTGAGATACTTAGAAGGTCTTTTTTTCTGCTTATTCATGAGAGTGGCTCATGTTTGTACTAAGGATGGCATTGTTAGATAAAGACTGGATTAGAAAATTGCAATTAATATTTCTCTCAGTTATAATGCCTTCTTGTTTCCTTGTATATGTGGCAGTAACATTCAGTCCAAACAGCATCTTATCAAGTCAATTCATGGGCAAAGGCAAAGAGTCCAGAGATCACTGTGGAGCTGCATGCTGTCCCTCTATTGAGTGCAGCTGAAATGAAGCTGCATAATGCAGTTTAGAATTTGTCACTGAAGGCAGGGTTTTGCTTACTTTACTAAATATATTGACTGTGGGATATAAACAAATCCTTTGCAAACAGATTTAAATGCATTGCAATTACAAAATGGCCATCCAGTTTCCCCTCTAAGCTCATGAGAAAGGAGTAACGTATTCTACCTCAAGAAAAGAGACAAAAAGCAACACCTCTAGGTCTTCTGCATCATCCTCTTCCCTTTTAAAGCGTATCTTCTGCCACTCATCTAGTGATTGGCATAGAAGCCTGGGACCACTGCTGACTGCCTGCCAGTTATCATTTCTCAATAAAAATAATTTAAAGCTCTGAGGATAAACCTTCTCTAGTTGGTCCTTTATATGATTCAGATGGATTCAGCAGGTTGGTCATCTACCCTTCTGTGTCTCAAGTGATGAGTCTATACAAAATGATCACACTCAAGTGCTTATAAATGAGCTTGGCTTCAACTTAAACATCCTGGATAAAGTTGTAACATTGCTCTAGTCAATTTTATATCAAAATAATGGGCTCCACTTTTCTTTTAATTGGCCTGTGGGAAAAAAGTTGGTCACATACCTCTTGAAATTCTTTTAGAAGGTACCTCTTTAATTGGACCCCACACTTCCAAATCAAAAGCCTCCTCATTCTGATCTCAGTTCACAGAGGTTCTACTGCCTTCAGCTCCTTCCTACTACTTTCTGTGTCATTGTTCTATTGCCTTCAGCTCCTTCTTACTACTTCCTGTGTCATTGTTCTTTTGCCTTCAGCTCCTTCCTACTACTTCCTGTGTCATTGTTCTATTGCCTTCAGCTCCTTCCTACTACTTCCTGTGTCATTGTTCTATTGCCTTCAGCTCCTTCCTACTACTTCCTGTGTCATTGTTTCATTGCCTTCAGCTCCTTCCTACTACTTCTTGTGTCATTTGGCTGCTCTCATCTTTTCAAAGTTCATTGGTAAATTAAAGTCATGGCTTTTGCATGATCCTGAGTTCTCCCTGTTTGTAGGATGGTGGATAGTAGGTAGAGAGCATGTTCTAGTGATTTGGGTTAGGATATTATCAGCCCCTCACATGTCCTCCTATATGCCTCTAAGACACAGTCCAATTAGAACAGTGCAGTAAATAATTGTTTCATGAGAAAAAAATACCTGAAAGTGTGGTGATAGTGTCTAAAGATTACATTTCTCCATTCCACTGTTAGAAGACTTTAGATTGGTTCTTATGATACAAATGGAGAGTAATATTTTGCCAGCTAGGTAAGTATGATTTAGAAAATATGACTGGTGGAAATATTTAGTGCTAGTTACAAAATTACTTTTCTGATGATGAAAATGACCAGTGTGGAGAGTAGGGGCACAGACAAATCTGCACTGAGCTCTCTTCGCAAGACGAAGCCTGATTGGTTAGTTGTCTTACAGCTGCCGACAGTGCAACTTTCCTTAGTCTTTAGAATACTGTCTGAATGTTTATTGTTTTAAACAGCCCCTCAGAGGTAGCTAGAGGGACTGGCAGCAGGTTGAAAATAATGCGTATATTTATCAAAGCTCATAGTTAAGTTAAGGCATCAGCCACTTGCTTAATTTTTGTTCTCCCTTGGAAATTGTCTTTTTTTTCTAACTTAAAAACAAACTAGTTCTACAGAGAGTTGTAGCTAAATCAACCTTCCTAAATGACAATTAACAGCTTATATAATTTTAGCTCAATATTCAAAACGAGTCACGATTGTGGATAAATTATACATAGCTGGTTTAGATTTCATGAATTATATGTTCATTGAGATGTAACATTTCAAAATTATTACAATTGTTTCATAATCTAGATCTAGAGTTCTGAAACTTAACCATCAAATCACCCTTTGTTGTCTTGAAAGAAACTGCACACACTGTGAACCTTGCCTCACAGAGTCTACCTCCTGCCAAATCCTCCCTCAAAATGGACTGCCAGCTAGGCTTCCCTGATTCAGTGCTGAACTGTGGCCAAAGTTGTAATAGCATCCTTTTATTCATTAGAGTAAGTTCATTTCAATCAAAAGGGGAAATTTTCAGCAGTTAAATGGCTTCTGTTTTCAGCTTTAAAAATGTGCTCAAAATATTTGGCTTTGTGGTAAGGTCTTATGTCCTTTAGTTTCTTTAAATTTGTTTTGGTTGCTTGTGTTCTGACTTGAGGCTTTGTGCAGCCTCATGTGTGCTTTTTCTGTTCTTCTTGATCCTATAAATGGCATTAGATGTGCTCATCCTGACAAATAGCAAGAGAGCGGTAATATTTTTGGAAAGGGAGTGAAACACTCTTTTGTTTCTCTGTTGGCACAAAATCGGTCTCTTCCTCTTTCCCAAGAGAGCTGCAGTGGATGCAGAACATGTGGACGGAAGGAAGACCTGTGAGAGAGGACACAAAGAAGAGGGCTGCCCTTTCCAAAGCGAAGAGTCTTAGCAATCTTCACCGATGGGAAGTCCAGCAGCTCAGGAGAATGTTTGGGCTTGCCATGGGCTTGTCCCCGATGCTAAATATCTTGTTATTTTAAAAAACATTTCTTTAAAAACTCTGTAGTCCATGCTGGTCTGGAATTCTCTATGTATCCCAGGTAGACCTTGAATTCATGCCTTGGTTTCCCAAATTGTTGTGCTTACAGAAGTGAACCAGCATGCCTGTCCAATAGTAAATATCTTATGAGGTCTTGGGAAAGCCACTTTCTTCTTTAGAATTTTCTCATGTAAAATGAGAGCCCAGGACAGATCATTTGAGCTTTGCATTCTATTTGTCATATTGTGACTATTTGTGAAATCTCTATCATTAATTAGAAATTGATTTTCACTAGAATAGACCTGTGACTATGTCACAGTTAATATATCCTTCTCATAAAACTTCAAATCTTGTTTTGTTTGTCTTGTAGTGAAGACTTCCCTTAGTTAGATTTGTAGATATTTTTGAAAAATGAGGTATAATGAATGATGGTGAGGAAATCCCAAGAATGGATGAGAATTTTGTGCAACAAAGTGAAGAAAAATTAATAGAAAATTTGATGGACTGTTGGAGATGATGTTCGCTGTATAGACCAAGGGCAAAGTAGAGACTGAGTAAGAAGATGAAACAAGCCCAAAACTTGAGTTGCTTCCTGTGGACTTAGGAGGGTAAGCAACTACAAAGCCATAACTACTTCACAGCTTTGACTGTCCCTGGACCCCAGTACCAAAATTCTTCCTCTAGAGTTGCAGGCTAACAGTTCCTCACTGTGCTGAGTCCGAGATCACAGTAATGGCCAGAGCTCTCTGTAGAGCTCCTGCATTGGGTTTCCTGTGGACCCTTAGGAGGTAATTCTCTTTCACTCCAGGAATCTGAATAGCAGGCATGCATACACACATAGAGAGACCTTATGTATGGGTGCAGCACCCTTGAGGATATTGTAGTTAGATAGGAATACAGCCTCTTATCCTGGGTCCATTGACTTCTATGACTCTGTGTGTGAATATTCCACAATGCAACTTGAGCATTAAGTTATTTTTGGGTTTTTGTTCTTAAAAATAATGTTGCTAAAATTTTGCACTGGTTAGTTGTGTGTGTGTGTGTGTGCGTGTGTGTGTGCGTGCGTGCGTGCGTGTGTGTGTGTGTGTGTGTGTATGAACTTGACACATACTGGTGTCATTTGAGAAGAGAAAACCTGAAGTGAAAAAATGCTCCTATTAGATTGTGGGCAAGCCCTTGAGGCATTTTTTTTTTTTTGATTTATGATTGAGGTAGGAGGACCCAGACCACTGTGAAAGGTGCTAGCCCTGGAAAGGCTGAAGAAGCAAGAAGGAGCAAGCCAGTAAACAACATTCCCCTATGACCTCTACCAGTTCTTGCTTTAAGTTCCTCTCCTGGATTCTCTTGGTGATGGAGTACAACCTGACATTTGTAATTTGGAGTAATTCCCATATTTCCCACACTGCTTTTGGTCATGGTGTTTTATTACAGCAACAGAAACCCTAACTAAGACAGAAATTGATACCAGCCCATGGGTTGTTGCTGATAATGTGATCTTGGGAATGTTTGAATGGCATTTGGAACTTTGAGCTAGAAAAAAATGTCAAGTGTTAAGAGTTTAAGGAATTGTTGTGGAAACTTAGAAGATAATGCTAAGAGCAGCGAAGATGATGGAGGTTTGGCTTGTGAAGTTTAGAGGGAAGTTTAAGAGTCCCTGAAAGGGCCTACTGGGGACGTTCCAGTAGTTTGAATTAAGAATCTGTGTTTTTAGATAGCCAGGGCTGAACAATCAAATATGATGAACAAGAGACTAGAACCACTACAGTGAAAAGTTACCTGGGATAATTGATGCTAGACAGCTAGGGTTGAATAATCAGCTGTGATTGAAAAGAGAGCCGCATCACTGAGATGAAATCTTCTGCAAAGTATTTCTTCAGAGTCAACACACAAAGCTGTTTCCACAGGTGGCAGCTGAACTGGACAATATGTAAATGTCACTAGGTGGCACTGTTTTGAACACATGAAGGGGTCATGGAGAGAAGCTTATACCTGGTACCCTGAGATGCCAGAAAGTGGCCACTGGTGAGGGTACAATCTCAGTTGTAGTAGAAGCCTCAGAACCGAAGGGGTCATGGAGAGAAGAAGGTGAGGCATGACCCCATGTGGCCCTGTCTGAGTCTCAAGGAGAGCCTTTAAAAGGCTATTGGTAAAAGTGCAGCCCGGTTGCAGTAGTGACTGCAGCATTTTTGATTTGCCAGTGAGAGCTAAGGACAACTGCAGATGGGAATGGAACCAGCATGAGCCCAGAAGACAGGCTCTGACTTCTGTAGCAAACAGTTAGAGAGCTAGTCCAGACCATTGGGAGTCTAGAGGATCATCATCAGGTCAGAGACATCAAGTATTGACCTTTTCACACTGTTGAAGATTCACTTTGCTTTGATTTTATTGTGAGTGTGCCCTAGTTATTCTTCCTTTAAGTAAGAATGTATTTAATTTATTTTTTGATTTTTTTTATAGGATCCCACAGTTAAGAGACTTTGGAATTTGAGACAGGTTTTTGATATTTTACAGAGGCTTTGGGATTTTGGATGTTTTAAAGAGACTGACCTTTTAAAATGTTGAAACTTTTAAAGACTATGGAACTTTTAAAAGTTAGGGTGTTTCATATTGTGATATAAATATTAATATGAAATCTTAGGGGATGAACATGAAAGGAAAGGTTATGGTTTAACAGTAATGAGTTGTGTATTAACTTGACAAGGAATCAATTGTCCTGGTTAGTTTTCTTGTCAACTATATACAAGCTAGAGTCCTTTGAAAAATGGGGACCTCAATTCAGAAATTGCTGGAACCAGTTTGAACTGTGGGAAAGTCAGGTGAGGGGGAATTTTTCTTCATAAATGACGTTGGAGGGCCCAACTGACTCTGTGCTATCCCATCCCTGGGCAGGTAGTTCTGATTTGTAAAAGAAAGCAGTATGAGTAAGTCAGGCAGAACAAGCCTATAAGCAGCATTCCTGCTTCAGTTCTGGCCTTGAGTTACTTCCTTGACTTCCTTCGGTAGAGTACGACATTAGAATTGTAAGCATCTATTCCTCATGTTGCTTTTGGTAATGATATTTTCTTATAGAAATAGAAACCATAATTAAGATTCTTGGGGAAGAATTGGCTTTGGTATTTAAAGAAAACAAGAGGACTCTTTCTTCATGAATTGCTAGAAAGAAGGTGAAAGCAGAATTAATTGAGAGGTGGATGGAATGGAATCTGATGTTCATGGCCATCAAAACATTTTCATTCTTTTGTTGTACTCTAAGGTAAAGGCCTTGGGTAGTCTTTGAGGCTTTATATAAAGTGATGGATAGTTAGAAAAGCCATTTAGGAAGTCAACCTAGAATAGATGAATAGATTATGAATAGTAATGACCATGTCCCTAAGGTCATAAATCTCTTCCAGGTAATGATTAGTTCATAATCTGATAGATTATCTCCAGTTTGTTTTGACATTTCCAGCACAGCCCACTGTTTGAAGAAGCCATTCATTTAACAAATACTTACTCAGCACTTACTGTATGCTAGGAACTAAAACAACAACTATCATTTATCATTCAGTGACTATATGCTAAGAACCTTTATCTGTTATTTGTCTAAAAACTTTTGAGAAAAGGACAGCTTTCTTGTCTTATTTCCCAAGAAGTCATTGCAGTCAAAGAAACTAGGGACTATACACTATGAATTAGCAAAGTATTATTTTCATCTAGGTTGTGAACTATGAGCCTTCATCCTCAATGTCTATGATAGTGTTCCCTGTCCAGGGGAACACAAACACAAACAAACTTTATCCCACTGTCCCATAGTCTGGACTGAAAATAACATATGTGAATAGGTAAAATAATTCGAAATTTAGAAGGAAACGAAGAAAGAAATAAGCAGGTTGGTCATTTAGAGATAAAGGGACTGGATGAAAGAGGCATAGGCAGGGAGTCTGCTTTAGAGAGGGTTGTCAAGGAAACCTCTTCAAGGAGGAGTATTTTAAGGTGAAACTTGAGGATTGAGATGGAGCTCGCCAAGTGAAAAGCCTGATGCAGAACATTTTAGGCAGAATAAAGAAAAGAAGAGTTGGAGAAATTAGGAGAGTGAACTTGATGTTTCTAAGGACTTGAAAGAAGACTAGAACATGAAGAGAGGAAGAATGAGAAACATAAGTTAAGGGCGAAAGTGTGAAGTCCTCCTCTTCAGTACAGAGCCTATATATTTAAGTACAGGTTGGAAGAGATGTAGTTTATAAGAACATGTGAAGAAAGACATTGGGGTTTGGTGACTACACACTTAAATTCCAAACACAATCTAAATTCTATTTGCTAGAGGTGCATTTCTCTATACACTCAACTTAAATTCTACCTCAAAATTCTGTCATTTATATACTTAAAAAGACTCCTCTGCATTAATCTATGTTATTAATTAAAAACAAATATCAAGCAAAGCAATATCAAGGACATATTAGCTTACTATAGCATTTAGGAGGTGCCCTAGATGGTTTCTATTGTGGAAAAATTATGTTGGGAATCAAAAGGTGAGGCACGAAGGGTTTATTTGGCTTTTTGCATGTTCATAACGTAGCCCATCAATGAGGGAAACAAAGAATGATTTTTCACTTGCCCTTCATGGCTTATTTTGCCTGCTTTTTCATACAACCCAGGACAACTTGCCCAGAGAAAACAGCACCCACAATGAGATGGATCTTTTCATGTCAAGAATATGCCCCCAAGACTGGCCTATGGATAGATAACTGATAGATGTGGTTACTCAACTGAGATTTTTCTCTTCCTAGATATGTCTAGGTTTGTATTAAGGTGAAAAACTAAACAGAACAGGAAGATATTAAATCTTGATAGACCATTTACTATCAAAGCAATTAAATAATATCCAAGTATTTTGTTCTGTCTCTGTTCCTGTACAATAACAACTTAATGCTTTCTGATTATTCTTGATTTAGTAAATCAGGTTGCTCTCCGATGTAGCTGCTCAAGACATCAGCCTGTGACTTATCTTAAATTACCTTTCATCTTTTCCATTTCAAATCCATTAACGTATCCTCTAATACACACTGCCCTAGGTCCAGTTTCCCCACTGCCCTACTCAGAGCTGTTCTTCCCTAGCCACACTCCTTCCGCCTAGCCTTGTGTACTTGACATAACGCAACTTTTTTCCATCCGTCTCTGTCATTGCCCTGCTTAAAATTCTCACCTGATGTTGCTTCATCTTACTTAGGATGAAATTCAAAGTTCGTACTGTGCCTCAAGGTTCTTCAAGATCTGACTTTTGAATTTTCATCTTTCATCTTCCACCAATGAATAAACCAAGGTTGTTCTACTTCATGTCATCATCTCTTCTTTTCTTTGTCTGTGGTTGTCCTACTCCTTGGTCTTCATGCAGGCATCAGATCAAGAGTGACCTCCTCACAGAGATGGATCTATCTCTGCCTCTCTCTGCATGTCTCATCTCTTCACTTTGTTGAGTTCTCTGTATCACCTACCAGAATGTGTGATTACTTTTTTCCTTTTTTATTATCTGAACAATTCTCTAGCTATCAGGCATTGATGGGATTTTTTTTTTCCAATTTGGGACATCACTTCACCACTATAGTACCTATAATAATTGAATAATAGGTACCTTACAATTTTGTTAAACAGATAACAAGATAATTTTATTAATGTTTTTTGTTTTTTAATTTTGTTTTGTTTTTCAATTTTGAACATAGAAATATTAGTTTGTCAAAAGCGGTGCTTAATATAATACATCATTATTCCCATATCCCCAGTTATAGATCTGCCAGTGGCAAGCCTTTTTAAGAAAGTAGTACTATTTTTCAGTTATAGTAGTGGGGGTTGAATCTGTACGAAGTGCAGCTTGTCCCTTATATGAAAATCACATTTACCATCTCTGATGATGTTGCAGCTTTCTCTTCTGCAGTTTTCTAGCAATTACTCACTGGAATTTGTCAAACTTGAGTGGAAGTTTGCTCAGTAGCCTGAAATATAGTCTTCTGGTCAAGAGATGTGAACTTGTTTATAGCCCATAGATGCTGTTCCAGAACCTCTTCTCTCATCTGAGCTCCGATTCCCACAGAGCCAGTGTTTGTTCTCTGAACTTTAGTCTAAATATCTTTTCTCTTGACTGCGAGGACAAAAGCAAGGGAGGAATTGAAGAGTTCATGTTTCATTTTGTCATCTGTCAACAATACACTACGAACTTCAAACAGCAGGTGTACACTCTTTCTTTCTGAATGGGTTTCTTTCTTTTAAAATCTAACAGCACATACCAAGAAAAAAATGAATGAGGCTAAAAAGAGGTCAGCAGAAGTGAAGCTGTTAGAGGCACATAATAAGCCAGGGGATAAACAATCAGTGGGTCCCTTGCTGTATTTTTTTTTTTGTTTTGAAACTGGCCACACACCTAGTGGAAGATACAAGATAAAGTGGTGTTTTTGTGTGTAGGAATGAGGGGGAGCCCTTCATCCCCTCAGCTTCCAGCCCCTTAATGTAGTTATTACCAACAATTTATCACTAATTGTCACCTCCTTTTAGGTTGTAGATTGTCTGGTAAACTTGGAAAGAAGCCCGGAGGGCTCAGAAAATGTTGTGATTTTCCCCAGTCTATGTTCCTCACAGGATACTTCTGCCTTTTCTAAAAGATACTTCTATTTTCTAAGCCTCATCTTTGTATTAGAGGTGTATACTTTACATTTGATTATGTCAGATTCCTTTTCCTTTGCTTACTGCTTCTTTGGCTCTGTTTCTACAAAGATGGAGAGATGAACGCAACTCAAGAGTAGAAAGTCTCGGAAGACTTGGAAAAGGACTTAAATATTAGGTGGGAGGAGCGCTGGGATGGATCTGAACCTCAAAAGTGAGCTCAAATTTGGTGAGATCTGATTTTAAAAATGGTGCCTTGTATTATTCAGGACCATGTAGAAGTTACAAGTTTATTATCTTATCTTTAGAAGAAATTATCTACCCCAGTGATTAGGAGGAATGAACAAACCTCTGAGATCCATGGGAAGAACACCTCCTCACACATTTCCCCAAGGCTCCTCCAGCCCAGGAGCATAACGATGCCCTTAAATATAAGCCCTTTAGTTGGTCCCCCTGAGAGGGATCCTGAACAAGTCGCTAAACTGTTTAATTATGCCTCAGAGTTTATCTGTTTGAAAGGAACAATGACAATCATTTAGGTACTCTATAAACTGAGATTGAGTAATAAGTTAAACTATGCTTACATTTCCTTAAGTTTTCTTTTGGTTTGTTTTAGGATGAGAAAGGAGCTTAAGTATACAGTCTAGCCTGTCCTAGAACTTGGAATCCCTCTGCCTGTGCCTCCTAAGTGCTTGGATTACAGGTGTGTGTCATCCTGCCTGGTTGAAATTTACTTTTCAAACTGGCATATTAAAAACACCTACGTGGTGTATATATTAGTGGGAAACATGCAACATTCAATATATTTATGCATTGTGTAACCTTAATCTTAACACTGCCATTTGATATCTTACATTTCACAACAGCATATGCCTCTTGAGTCATCGAGTAAATGGAAAGAAAAGTCATTTACTCTCAGTTTCCTCCTCTGTCACACTGGTTTTATGGAGGGTTTGAGTGTTTCCGAGTATTTGACAATGGTTAAATAAAGAGGAGCGTTTGGAAGTTTTATTCTTCTGAGAGTAAGTGAGGTCATGGAGGTAGCACAGAAAAAAGAAAGAGTAGGGCCTGGGGCTGTGGCTCAGTTGATGAAGTACTTGACTCTCAAGCAAGAGAACCTGAATTTGGATTCTCAACGTGCACATAATGCAAGCCAGCAAGTCAGTAAGGAAGCAGCAAGCAAGCAAGCAAGAAATAAGAATTAAAAATCACATACAAGAAATAAGAACTAAAAATCACATACAGCAGTTCATGCCCATAGTCCTAGCTTTCTAGAGATAAAACAAAGATGGGCATAACTGGGGCTTATTGGTCAGCCATCTTAGCTGAACTGGTGAGCTCTGGGTTTAGTTGAGAGATCTTATCTCACATAAATAAGATGGGTAAGCAAAGACAGGTAGCTCCCCCAAGTCAGCCTCTGACCTTCATACACATGCAAACACACATACACATGAAATCTAGGATGTCTGTTGAGGTCTGATAAATACATTAGAATATGGCCCTTTGGGAGTGGAGGTATATAGGTAAGCCTATTTTAGAATTTGGAATTTCTTGTTGGATGACATCGGCAATTTGCATACACAAAGATATGCATAGACTCATTCACTCTTGCATTTCCCCTTTGGAAGCTCTGTGATTTTCATAAACACATTTCCCCCAAAGAGCTTGAAATGAATTTTATAGGCGCCTGCAGTGGGAAACATTAGCGCACTTCAGAATACGAGCGAATTTGGCACCTGTAATAAATTTCCAGTGTCATTCTCTGAACCTGATAGATCTTGCTAGAATTTTAATAGCTTCTCCACATACCTGAAAATACAGCGGCGGTGTCTGTCACCTTTAGAAAATAATCATTCTGACGTGCTTTATTCACTTACAACTCACTTGACACATTTTCAGTTACATTTAGATATGAGCTTCATTTAGTCTCTCATTTCACATAGCAAAGGTTAGATAGTCATTACACAAGTTGTTTCCAGACACAGAAAGACCCCGGTCAACAAAATTGGAAGGTGATGTGCACATGGTGTTCTTGCTAAATCTTTTGTGTGCAAAATAATGTCTTTTCAATTAATTGCAGATGTCTTTAATGTGACTTCAAGCTGATGGAAATATCAACCCTGGCTGTGTCATTACTTGCCTGCATTTCACTTTTAGGAAACAGACATTTCTTTTGCTTCGGAAGAAATATTTTAAATATTGTTTACTTGAAAACTTTTGGTTTACCAATGGAAGGAGGGTACTTAGCCATGATTCAGATCTTGCATTTGGAATCTGAAATTTGAAAGTTTCTCTTCTCTTCTCTTCTCTTCTCTTCTCTTCTCTTCTCTTCTCTTCTCTTCTCTTCTCTTCTCTTCTCTTCTCTTCTCTTCTCTTTCTCTTTCTCTTTCTCTCTCTTTCTTCTTTTGCCGTTCCATTTCAATTTAGACAGGCGCAATATTTCACATTTTGGGAACATCAGCCAATTCATTTCAAAGCTAGAATGTTTTGGCAGTCTATTGAGGACACAGGTGGGCTTGGAACTACACGTTCATGTTCTTAGTGAAAGGGAATATGAGGCTCAGCAAAACCCAGGAAGAAGACAAAAGCCAAAGGATTGGGAAACTCAACAAAAAGTAAGAACTGGCTAGCTTCTCTTTAATGATTTGCCTTTGGCTGCCAAACTCTAGTCTCCAGGACTAATGTGGCCTCATGCAGCCAGCTCCTCTGTATTCCTTGGCAGAAGACTTGGCTGCTATGGGCTTGATGTCTACTTAGTAGGTGGTTTTGTGGTCCGAGATCGTGTCTGAGATTCAATTTCCAGTGTGATAGTGGGAGCAAAGGACAATTTCAGGCTTCTTCAGGCAGAAAATGGTGTATTACAGGAGGTTTAAAATATGAGTTTGTCTACTGCTCAGCTCAAGCATTGACTGTGTTTTTTTTTTAACAGACCCACAAATGTATTTTTTTTAATGACTTTCATGCAGCCCTTTGCAGAGAAAGAAAGGGGAGCAGAAGAGAGAAGCTTTGGACTTGGGGTTCTTATTTTTTTCCAAGTTGCTTTACAGGGCATGACAATGAGAGTCCTGGTCTATAGGTAGACACAGTGGAGCTTTCTAAAATGAATGTTTATACTTTGGAAGGTTCTCCACAAAGTAAGGGGATGATTTATAAGACTCATCATTACACAGCACTGCGTGTGAATTCATATTTGTACTGGTTTCTGGATCTCTCCAAAGTGTTTAAAATTTTTCCCCCTCCAAAAGAGTTCTGTGAACTTCTAATTTCATCAGGACTTTCTGTTGTTGTCAGTGGTAGTCAAATGTAACTCTGAAACTGCAAGAGAGACCTTATGGAACTTGTACACTTTGTTTCTCCAGAGGAGCAGTGAGGCAGAGATAAAATGCATCTCAGTGAACATAGTCATATGACATCATTTATTCTTTTATCTAAGACAAAGCTTTAGTATCTTCTTGTTGTTGGCCACCCTCACTGACACCTCTTCCACTCCAACTCTCATAGGCTTACCAGCAAGTAATATGCAACTATTAGACACCAAGCCACAAGTCTCACGAAAATTAACACAGAATGCGTCATAGATCTGGACACGAAATATAAAACTATAAAGCTTCCAGGAGAACATTTGTGACTTTGAGTTTTATATTAACTTCAAGACAAAACTTTAAAAGCCAGTTCTGTGGGAAACAATGGTAAGGAATGATTGAAATTACAACTTTGCTCTTGAATGGTAGTGTCAAAATAATCAAAGGGAGTCACATTTCTGATAAAATAATCACTCGAAATAATTTAAGCATATGCAGAATAATAAACAAGAAATCCAATTAAAAATGGCAAAAGATCTTTACAGATGCCTCTGCAAAAATCTATTCAAGTCTATTCTACTAAGCACATGAAAAGACTTTACATTATTTGTGTGTACAAAGGACAGAGAGACATCACTGCACATACCACAGAATGGATAAAACACACAAACGCCTGACCATGCCAGTTGCTGACTGACGAAGACACAGAGCAGGACAGGGGCTGCTGGTGTGACTGCAAGGTTAACATCAGCAGCAGTAGGTCAAGTTGACAGTGTGCATCCTTGCTATGATGTGACAGGAATGGCATTTTATCTTCGTGGTTCTTTTTTGAACCCTGAAACTTCAAGCCAGTCTTGAGAAAAATACTGGGACTCTTCACTGAAGGACTTTCAACTGCAAGCCCGATCAATGCTCCTTAAAATAGTCAAGGCCTGGTGGAGGCAGAGATGATTCAGTTCTTGAAGTGCTTGTTGCTTTTGCAGAACATCTAAGTTTGGTTCCCAACACCCCTGTTAGGTGAATCACTATGGCAACTGCACTCGGATACCCTCTTCTGACCTCACAGACACCCACAGACATGAAACATACATACAAACATACATATACATAAATCAACATAAAATATATCTTAAAAAGTAAAAGGTTTATTTTGAATCATGATTTGCCTATATATTCCATAATGGTGGGAAGGCATGGTGCTGCCGAACAAGGTGTGGAAGGCTGCTATGGTGACAGGAATCTGCTTATATCTGGGAAAATCAGAAAACTAGGAAAAGGAAATACTGACACTCAGTTAGATTTGTTCTTTTCTCATTTTTATTTAGTCTAGGACTTCATTCCATGAGAGAGTGACACCCACATTTATGGTGGTCTTATACACCCTAGACAAGCATTTCTGAAAACTCCTTCAACCTCATCAATTTGATAGCTCAACACATAATTGAAAGCTCAACACATAATTTTGAACCATAACTTTCCATCTCTTATCATTAAAGGCTCATGGTCACCTCACAATGTAAAATACATTCATCTTGTTTATAATTATAGGTAACTACTCCAAGTGTTAGGAATTCTAACACTGTTATAAAGCCCCAATTTCAGAGTCCCTCTTTAGTCTCAAGGCAAACTCCATTGTGAGTCTCTGAAAGCCAGAAGGAAATCAAGTTATATAACTACAATACATAATAGAACAGAATAAACAACTAGTTATTCCTGCTCCAAAACTGGAGTGTTGGAGAACAGCAAGGAAAGACTAAAACACAACAGGGCAACCATTTAAGCTTATAGCTTCGTTTCTGACATCTGAGGTTTATGCTTGTTCAGGAAATCCAGTCCCTCCAAATCTGCATAGCACCTCTCTTGAGTTAGCTCTGCTGTAGGCCTGAAACTTTCTTTAGTGGCCATTCCCTTGTTCTGGCATTTGAGATTTCCACTGTAACTTAGACTTCACCAAGATTCCCAATGGTCTTTTTTTAAAAGATGAACCCCAGCATTTGGGAGCCAGAGGCAGGCGGATCTTTGTGAGTTTGAGACCAGCCTGGGCTACAAGAGCTAGTTTTAGGACAGGCTCCAAAGCTACAGAGAAATCCTGTCTCGAAAAAAGCCAAAAAAAAAAAAAATAATTAAATAAATAAAATAAAAATAAAAAAATAAAAGACCTGTCTCTTCTACACATTGTCTGGCTTCAACAGCTTTCTGGGACCTTGTGTAGGCTTCTGTGATTAAATAATTTTCGCATTTTGCATGCTGGCAAAACCAGTACCACATAGATCATGCTACTAAATTCTGCCGCCAGTCTGTAGTTTGGACCCATTCTGCCACTTGTCTAAACAGTTGTTTTTGAGCATGGACCAGCTTTATTGACATTCTCTATGCAGGCTTTCACTTTTAAAATGAATTTGCATTTTCACCATTGGCTCCATTAGTGGGTGGAACACCTCTCTTAGTGTCTGAGTGTAGAGCATGGGAGACAGTAGGAATACAGACAGTAGAAATCTGACTGTAGTTGGAGGAGAGCAAGAGCAAGACTATTGGGTACTTGGCCAGATGTCATTCATGTTACATCCTAGTGAAGAATCTGGCAATATTCTGCTCATGTCCTGAAAACTGGAGTGAGGCTGAGTTCAGAAGTAGTGGATAAGTTGTTGGTTTCTCTTCAATGGCACCGATCTAAATAATCATGGCTGCTCTCTCTACCTACCCACCTTTTCAGCAAAGTTAAATTTGACGTTGTTTTCTTCACTGAATGGCTCATTTTTCGTAGTTTTCTGTTAACTCTTCCTGGTAATCTGACTAAGAAACAGTGCTAAAACCCAGTCGTTAACTATCTTAAAATTTCCTGCACCATACAACTTATTATTTCTGCAAACTGGTTCCAAGTGCCTATGAACTACATAGTCATGTTTATTATAGCAACAGTGCCACATCATGGTACCCAAATCTGAATTTGGATAGAGTTGTCCACAGGAACAAAATCAAGAGAACACAACACCACACACACACACACACACACACACACACACACACACACACACACACGATGAATATTTGTCATGCTGATTGAATGGTGGTGGCTGGGGAGTTCAACAATGACCACTTACCAAAAATAGAGAGACAGAACTGCTGATAACTCCTTAGTCCACAATTACATGCTAAGCAGTCATAATCCAGTGCTGCAAGCCTGGAAGATCCCTGGATATTGAATGCACACTGGGAGGCTGAAGGTGCTAGAGTCTGGACATCACCACGGAATGGCATCAGCCAGGTCAGACATATTCACTCAGAAAACTGTGCAGGCAGACAAGTGAGCACTTCTCTATTCTTGAACCTCCTTCCAAGTCAACCATTGGAAGGTTTACATATTGAGAATGGGTTTCTTCTAAAATGCTCCCACAGATAAGGTTAGTGGTATGTTTCTAAGTCGATTCTAAATCTTATCAAGTTGATAATCAAGATCAACCATTACAGATATCCAAAACAATGAAAATCTAAGGAACAGCCAATAAGAATGTAAGGAAACACATCGAGGAAGTATAGTGTAGAATGCTGGATGAACTGCTGAAACAGAAAAGAAAATATAGTTGATACAACTTACAAGGCATGCACAAGTCATTTGATTATGTAAATAATACTCTACAACAGGCACAGTCCACCGTGGGTGGTGCCACCCATGGACAGGTGGTCTTGAGGTGTATAAAGAAACAGACTGAGCTAGTCACAGGGAGCAAGGCAGTAAGCACGTCATCAGCTCCTACCTCCAGGTCCCCTGCCCTAACTTTCCTGAACTATAAGCTGCAAGATGACACAAACTCTTTCCTCCCCAAGGTGCTTTTGGTCATAGACTTTATTGCAGCAGTGGAAACCCTAAAACATCGGTACAATAATGGCCCTATGAGAAAGGCGATGAGCTGTGGACCATGGGAACTGCAAATATAGCGTTTTCACAACATGTGTATGATGGGGTCCTTGCTGTTGCTTCCTGGGGTGTATTTGAAACCCTTCTGGAAATCTTGATCCCTGTTAGGCGGTTCTGTTTGGTTCATCATGCAGAGTACAAGTCAGATCACAGAACACATCTGTGTGAAGACTTAAGCAAAACTGGCAAGTGCAATTGCCTTCTGGTCTCTTCCTCTTTTTGAGCGGATGCCATTCAAGGCTCTCCTATGGCGTTAGGCTGGTCTTTATCTCTGCATTTTTTAGCTTACCCATCTCTACTAGAGTTAACTAACTACCTGTCAGATGATGTGTCATCTGTATGGGTATGTGATTGGCCTAACTGATGCTAACTGGATGTCTATGATAGCATTCAGTCATTCATTCATCTGGTACACAATATCCTTAGCTCCTCTTGGCACATTTTAGAGCTGTGAAGATAAAGATAGATTCTTACTTGCAGAGCATTTGCATAGCACAGGTTTGTGCAGGAGAGTATGAAAGGTTTATCATAGAAGGAAATGCTCAAGCAGAGCCTTGATAGGTGGCTGAGGCCAGACAGAGGCAACAGATACCATTCAGGTACAGAAGTCTGTGGGGGGAGCCTGCAGAATACAGCGGGAATGGCAGAGCAGAGCCAAGAGGCAGGGAACAGGCAGAAGGTATCCAGCACTGGGCTGGAAAACCAGATTATTTAGAATAATTCATTCATTTTAAGAAACAGAACAGAACCTATTCATTTGGCTAAGATAAATAAATCATGGTGAAGTTTGCTGTTCCCTTTTTGGAATAAAAGGTTTTCAAGAATTGTGTGTGTGTGTGTGTGTGTGTGTGTGTGTGGTGTGTGGTGTGTGTGTGGTGTGTGTGAAGAATTAGAAAATGAGTTGAGAAAGTGAAATTACAGTAGCTACAATGTATTTGCATTCAGTCCTCTTCTGAGGAAATGATTCGGGATGGAAGAACTGCGGCATTCCTGCTGAATCTTTCACTATTTCTGTGAAACTTTTACCTGAGTATCGCAATTACAGAGAGAATTCCTTGCTCAGTCAGGATTTTCTGAAGGCTTCGGAATTGTTATTGCAGTCAGCTTACTCCTGTGTGCTGTGGAATGCTGATGCTTCAGTGCTTGCCTGTGTGAGCAGAGCCAGCAGCTGGGGGCTGACTCCATTCCACTGGCTAAAAATAGCCATAATGATGCTGCTGTTTATTTTGCCTGCAGCATTTCCTCGCAGCTGCCGTTGGGTACACCCCCAGATAGAAGAGCAAGCTATGAAGAACAATGATGTTTTAGGATAAGTCATGTGAGAAATCCAGAATGTGGCTGTGCGTTGAGGTTAATTAGGACTCCTCGTGGGCATTTGTGTTGATTTGGTTATCATCAGTGAGCCATCAGGAGGGGAAAAGTCTCCCTCATCATTTTTGAAGGGAGGGTATTCCACCTTTTCCAATGACAATGCTGTCTTAGGTTAGGTGTGATCCTGAAAGTGTATATGTCATGGAATCTCTGATGAATGGTGTCTATGTATTTAACATCATGACTCGGGTCTGCCTTACAAGCTTGAAGAACTGAAGGAAGTAACTTGTGCTCTGAAGGCAAACACACCAGCTATGCCTAAACTATACAGTCTTTCCTGTCTGAAATATGAACATCACAGACAAATGTGCTGCCATATTTTCAGTAATAAAAGTGCTTAGGGGGGAAAGAAATTATTATAGCAAAGAAAGAGCCCATTAACTGAAAGGCCGGGAAAGGCACCGTGGATTGGGAAGAATATGTAAAAGCTGCTTTCTTTTGATGATTTAAGGTTGTTTCTGTTTTACTTGCATTGCAGTTTTTGAAGGCTCGTGAGGTAGAAAGACTTGATCAATTGTTATGATAATGACGCACGAGCCAAATTATGAGTTTAATTATAATTACTATCTTTATAGAGAGTTAATTAATCATAAAAGAGTACATTATATAATCTTTCTGTTTAATGAAATTCATTATAGAGGCTCCCAAAGGCCTAAATATAGTTTTAAACAAATTAAACCCGTGACTGGGGTTAAGGCTATTAATGCAAATGAGGTCCGGATTAGACACTGAAAAGGACTGCATAGATATTAGGCCCCTAACGTGTTGAGCCATCAGGCCCTGATGACATCCACACTTTTACTCTGGTTGGAAGAACAAGTAATTTAGTGGATTTCTACATAGTCTTGAAATTCAGAATATAACCGAGATTGGGTAACTTAACTTGCAAAGATGGTCCAAAGAGCTTCATTCAATATCCTTGCATGTCAAATGTGACACTTGACAGTGTTGGAGTTAAGATTCTCTGTAAAATGGAAGGTTTTAATCACAGAGGAAATGGCTACATAATATATGCAATGCTATTATAAATGTAACAGTGGTTTTAAGAAGAGCTTTTAATGTAGTTGACAATTAAATATAAAATAGTATATATTGTTTTATTTTTGTGTCTGTATTTGTGTGTATATAGCTGTGTGTATGCTCATATGCATATGAGTGCCATCAGATGCCAGAAGAGGGCGATGGATCCTCTGGAGATGAACTGAGAGGTAGTTGTGAGCCATAGAATGTGGGTTCTTAAATTTAACTCTGGTGTTTGGAAGAGCAGAAAGCATCCTTAGTCGCTGAACCATCTCTCCAGCCCCTAGTCAGTCATTTTGTTGGGAAGCGCACTAGAGTGCTGAAGTGCTGAGCAAATATTTAGTGAGTGTTGGTTGCTTAAGATAGTATTTTAATGTCAGACAAATGGCTATCTGAGGCATACCAAAGCGCATGTGGGCCTCCAGGCTGCGAGTATCACAAGTGCCTCTTATAGAGCCTACCCTGGCTCTTCTCAGCAATTCTCACTCTGGCCCCCTACTCTAAATTTTTTCAGCTCATGGGCTTCCCTCCCCCAGCTTCTCATTACCTTATAACCCTGCTATTTTGCTCTGCTCTTTCTTTTCTTCTTCTTCTCTTAACCCCCTTTCTTGTTCTCCTTTGCCCACACTCTTTGTCTTCCTTTCTTGCTCCCCAGATTCCTCCTCTCATGGTCTGGTCCAGTCTTCTGTCCTGGTCATTATACTCTTTTCTCTCCCTGATCTGAACTCTTCCAGATGCCTCTGGCTGTACCTCCCTCATATCTACAATAAAAACCTTCCCCTTGACCATACCTTGGAGCAGCTTTGTCCTCAATTTATACGTTTGAGATGTCTGCTGAATATTCTTTTAGACATCTGTTATAAAACAGTTCATATCCAGAAAGAAGAAATGGGATACTATTGTTTAATAAGGAAAGAGACCATGTTTCCAATGGAATGAATAAATGGTGATAGCTTCACAACAATGTGAAAGTGATTTAGGCCACTGAATTGGACACCTAAAATAATTAGATTTACATTGTATGTATCAAAGAAAAATAAAAAGAAGAATGAAAAAAATGGGACCATCCAATGGATTCTATTCAGAAACCTTCTCCGGTTACAACCTTTCTTTTCTAAACACATACTATTTCCAGATCAAGTAATGACCATATTGGAAAACTATAACCGTCATTCTTAATTTTATTATGCCTACTTTCCTATTTCTTACAGGGAGATTTTTTTTTTTTTGCGTTGCGTGAGTGCTGTGGTTAAAGTCACCCATCACTGGTTCTGACATCTCTAAGGGACGAGGCCATCCATTTAACTGAGCAGATACCTGACAATCACTGATCTATTCCATTACTTTTAATATGGACAGCATGCAATTTTGATTAGTGGCAAGTTATAATTTTGTTTTCTCCTGACTAGTGGGAAAATATAAGACAGTTGATGCTCTGGAGCCGAAGGTATAATGTTTCATGTGAACAATATCTAATGCTATTTGGCTGGTGCTACGTGTGGTGGGATGCCGGAGAAGCACCAGACAAACTTCGACGGTCTTCTCACAGAAAGACTGTGGGATTTAGAGGTGAAAACAGAGGCTTCTCCCATTTATCCTGAGGTCATTGTTCTGTCTCTTCTTGGTCTGGCTCACAGAGTCAGAGACTGTGCTGTTGAACCTTCCTGAATTACAAAGATGCATGCTGTATCAGTGTTATGATGGATACACAATTAGGGGTGCACTGTTAGTCTCTGTCAATTTGACACCAACTGGAATCCCTTGGGAGGAGGGAGCCTCAGTTGCATCCTTCAGATCTGTTAGGCACAACTATGTAGCATATTCTTGGGGATTTATCGATGTGGGAGAGCCCAGGTACTGTGGATGGAACCACCCCTGGGCAGGTGGTCTGGAAATACAAGAAAGGTAGCTTGGAAGCAAGTCAGCAAATCCTTGCTTTGGAAATAAGCCATGGTTCTTGCTTTGGCTTCTGCTTGAGTTCCTGGCTGGACTCTTGATAGACTGTGAGCTGTAAGGTAAAATAAAGCCTTTTCTCCCCTGCTTGCTTTCAGTCATGGTCTTCATCACAGCAACAGAAAGCAAAGCATTTCAGGAGGGAAGTTACAATGTGAAACATTTTGGGCTATTTGAATTTCTGTGAAACCAGTTATGAAACCAGAGTTTCCCTTAATTGGTGATGCTTCTCAGTGAGAAGTGAGAGGTTAATAAAATTAAAATTAAGCTGGTATTTGAGCGTAAATGAACACACTTGGAGAAGTTATATAATCATAGTATTGGAGAATTTACTAACCATCACACTTCTTAGATTAGTTTCATATTGCTGAGGTAAAGAACATTGATTGCTTGGCTTCGATTTTCAGACAAATATTGTCACAAGGTTGTGGGACCTCTGGTCTGAAATCAAACGGTTTGCAGTTCTCTGATACCTGCAGGGCAGAAGGTTCTTTACCTCTTGCACCCATTGCCACCTGGTGATAATTCTTTCTGTCCATTGGCTTGTAGATGACTTGCTTCTGTTTGACTCCATTAGCGTTCTGGCTGTCTTCTCTTTGTATGTTGTCTCTGCATCTTCTTTGTATAACGACACCATTCAAATTGGATTAAGCCCACTTAGTAAGGTATTAACCTAACTAATTACACCAGAAACAACTCTTTTTCTATGTAAGGTTACAGTCTAATATCTTAGACATTGAGATGTCAGAATTCTGTAGGGTCACAATGTCATCTTAGTATCTACTAATTTGCTTCTGAAATACTGGGCATACAGAGTTTTAGTTACCATAACTTAATAGAAGTAGGCTGACATATAAGAACAATGACTTAGTGACACAGAATTCAAAGACACAGGGAATTAAAATAGTGTGGGTGATGTGGCTGGGGGGATGCTCAGAGATGGTGTTCTTGATGTTTGGTATACAAAATATCCCTCTGTCTGCTGACTTGTGGGAAACAGAATCTCTAGATGTGAACTCCTCATACACCTGCTTTTATGAATAAGCTTTTATATATGTATTTGTGTGTATGAGTAGGTATGGCAATATGTTTGTGTGAGCATAGGTCTGTAGGCATGTGTACTGTGTGTATATGTATGCATTCTTGTGCTTATGTTTGAATGTCTGTATGCATACATGTGTGTAAGGGTGTGTAAGAGAGTTTGTGGTCAATTTATGAAATGTAATGGACAAAATGATTTGTAGATGTAATTTTCATTTCCCTTCTGTGTTAGAAGAGTGAGATTCAGTGGGAGTTAGTAGCTGTAAATAAGAAAGCCTAAATTTGAGTTTGTTGGGCTATTAATTTGCTGATGTTAATGTAAGAGGGGCTATAAACACTATATACACTGCAATAATTATTCTATCAGGACAACAATAATAAGATAGGACTGTCCAGGTCAAGTGAATGTGTGGTTAGTTACTGCTTGTGAAAGAGAAGTTAATTGATGCCTCACGAACATGGTTTACAAGGTGAGGTGATTTTGGTCTCTAGAAAATTAACATTAATTGTAAACTTTGGTGAAGATATTTCATGGTTTTAGGTGTTAGTGTCCCAAAGATTTTAGCTGAGTGTGGGTTTTGATCACAATTTTACTGCATATAATTTAAATTTAACTGAGCAGTATTAAATGAAGTTTTGAGGAGAAAACAGCCTTTCTTAAAATGATGTCAGAACAATTCCTTTATTGCATAGGCTTTTTCTGTACACTTCTATAGTCAGCCCATTTTCTTATTTCTGACAACCCAGCTTTGCCTTGAACATTCTTTTTACAGGTGAGCATTTTTAGAATAGAAAGATAAACTCAACACTGGAATTGGGCTTTATTCAACCCTAGTGTAATCAATCTGTTCTATTTTTTAAAACATTCTTTGCTTATTTTAGTCTCTTTGCATTTCTATTTATCTTCCAGAATTGCTTGATGATTTGTGTAACATAAGCTTCTTGGATTTTGATTGGACTGTATAGGATATATAGCTTGTGTTTGGGAGAACTGGCTTCATAAAAATAACTCCCAAACTGTGACTCTGTTGAGTTCTGCATTTATTTCTTATTTTCTTATTTCTCTGTTTGGAATGTTGCTATTTAGGATTTTGAAATTTGGTCTAAAGGCAATAAGAGGAAAATAGCTATTTCTTTGTGGCTCCTTTTACTTATCATATGTTCAGTAAAAACTTCATTTTTATGCAGTTATTAAAATGAACATTTGGATAATTCCCAGTGGTTTTATTAACATGAGTAATTTTTTTATATTCAGTTATAAGTTTCATTAGATAAATGTTTTCATTTTTCTTGGGTAAATTCCTAGGTCTGACATTGGTAGGTTATATATAAATGTTAAAAGTTTAAAAATTATGGCAAATTATTTTCCCTGGAGGCTGCTGCATTATGCCTTCCTACCAGAAATGTGTAAGCATTTGTATTTTCATGTGCTTACCTAGTTTGGCATTACCGATACACATTAAACACCCTTAATTAAAAAGAAATCCCAAATTTAAAACAATTCAAAATTTTATACTTAGAAATAATTTTAAGAATTTATTTTGTGAATGAATGTGTGTAAATACAGGGATGTGTGTGCCACTGCAGTGGCAGGTAGGATATAGAGAGGGCAGCTCTAGTGAATTGGTACCTAATAGGATCTAGGGATTGAACTCAATGAACTCAGGTCATTGAGTTTGTGTAAAAATGCCTCTGTTTTCTGAGTCACTTGCCAATCCTAAACTACTTGATGGCTGATAAGATGCCACTTCTGGAAAATTCCACATCTAATCTCATGTGATCCAAAATGCAAGCACATCAAAATCGCTGCATCAGATGATTTCAGGCATGTGTATAAAATGCATGTGAAAATGTGTATATTAAGTGGGTCTCCTGTGCCCAAATGTTGCAGAGTACTTCCCACTTTCTCTTTTATCAGGTTCAGTGTGGTCGGATTTATACTGAGGTCTTTAATCCATTTGGACTTGAGTTTTGTGCATGGTGATAGATATGGATCTATTTTCATTCTTCTACAGGTTGACATCCAGTTATGCCAGCACCATTTGTTGAAGATGCTTTCTTTCTTCCATGGTATACTTTTAGCTCCTTTATCGAAAATCAGGTGTTCATAGGTTTGTGGGTTAACATCCGGGTCTTCTATTCGATTTCATTGGTCGACTTCTCTGTTTTTATGCCAATACCAAGCTGTTTTCATTACTGTAGCTCTGTAATAGAGCTTGAAGTCAGGGATGGTAATGCCTCCAGAAGTTTCTTTATTGTATAGGATTGTTTTGGCTATCCTGGGTTTTTTGTTTTTCCATATAAAGTTGATTATTGTTCTCTCAAGGTCTATGAAGAATTTTGTTGGGATTTTGATGGGGATTGCATTGAATTTATAGATTGCTTTTGGTAGAATTGCCATTTTTACTATGTTGATCCTACCCATCCAATAGCATGGGAGATTCTTCCATTTTCTTGTGTCCTCTTCAATTTCTTTCTTCAAAGACTTAAAGTTCTTGTCAATAGCTCTTTCATTTCCTTGGTTAGAGTTACCCCAAGATACTTTATGCTATTTGTGGCTATCGTAAAAGGTGAAGTTTCTCTGATTTCCCTCTCTGCTTCTCCATCCTTTGTGTATAGTAGGGCTACTGATTTTTTCGAGTTGATCTTGTAACCTGCCACGTCACTGAAGGTATTTATCAGCTGTCGGAGTTCTTTGGTAGAGTTTTTGGGGTCACCAATGTACACTATCATATCATCTGCAAATAACAAAAGTTTGACTCCTTCCTTTCTGATTCGAATCCCCTTGATCTCCTTATGTTGTCTTATTGCTATTGCTAGAACTTCAAGAACTATGTTGAAGAGATATGGTGAGAGTGGACAGCCTTGTCTTGTTCCTGATTTTAGTGGAATGGCTTTAAGTTTCTCTCCATTTAATTTGATATTAGCTGTTGACTTCCTATATATTACTTTTATTATATTTAGGTATGATCCTTATATTCCTAACCTCTCCAAAACCTTTATCATAAAAGGGTGTTAAATTTTGTCAAATGCTTTTTCCGCATCTAATAAAATGATCATATGGTTTTTTTCTTTCAGTTTATTTATATGATGGATTACATTGATAGATTTTTGTATGTTGAACCAGCCCTGCACCTCTGGGATGAAGCCTACTTGATCATAATGGATAATTTTTTGACGTGTTGTTGGATTCTGTTTGCCAGAATTTTATTGAGAATTTTTGCATCGATGTTCATGAGTGAGATTGGTCTGTAATTCTCTTTCTTGGTTGGGTCTTTGTGTGGTTTTGGAATCAGGGTGACTGTAGCTTCATAAAAAGAGTTTGGCAATGACTCTTCTGTTTCTATTATGTGAAATACCTTAAGGAGTATAGGTATCAGCTCTTCTTGGAAGTTCTGATAAAATTCTGCATTAAATCCATCTGGTCCTGGGCTATTTTTGGTTGGGAGGTTTTTTATGACAGCTTCTTTTTCCTCATGACTTATACGTCTATTTAAATTGTTCACCTGGTCTTGACTTAATTTTGGTAAATGGTATTTATCTAGAAACAAGTCCATTTCTTTTACATTTTCCAACTTTATGGCATATAAGAATTTGTAGTAAGATCTAATGATTCTCTGAATTTCCTCAGTGTCTGTTGTTATGTCCCCCTTTTCATTTCTGATCTTGTTAATTTGTGTGTTCTCTCTTTGCCTTTAGATTAGTTTGGATAAAGGTTTGTCAATCTTGTTGACTTTCTCAAAGAACCAGCTCTTTGTTTCACTGATTCTTTGGATTGTTTTCTGTGTTTCTATTTTGTTGATTTCAGCCCTCAGTTTGATTATTTCCAGTCTTCTACTCCTCCTAGGTATCTGCTTCTTTTTTTTCTAGAGCTTTCAGCTGTGCTGTTACATCTCTAATGTGAGCTTTCTCCGTTTTTCAATGTGGGCACTTAGAGTATGAACTCTGCTTTCATAGAGTCCCATAGGTTTGGGTATGTTGTGTCTTTATTTTCGTTGAATTCAAGGAAGACTTTTATTTCTTTCTTTATTTCTTCCCTGACCCAGGGGTGGTTTAGTAGTTGACTGTTCAGTTTTCATGAGTTTATAGGCTTTCTGGGGATATTGTAGGGCATTTACACTTTGATAAGAGGATGAACATTTTAAAGTCCTTTATGTAATCTACTCACAAATTTCAGAGTTATTTGCTTGATCTTTGGTGAATGTCTCTCATATGTGAATTAGATGATTATTCAGTCAAAGACTCTTGCAGGACATTTTTTTTAATATTCTAGATGGAAAACTCAATTTTTGCCTTTGTCTCCATGTACTCTAATCTCTCTATCTTAGTGGTACTTTGGACTTTGATTAGAATCTCCTTCTGTGCATAGAAGTCCTAGCAATGACTATGACAGTCATCGAGCTCCTGTTGCTTTTTCACATTTTCAGGGATCATAGCACTATATTGGTTATTATTTAATCATTTTAGATAAAGCCCGCACCTATCACACTATAATATCTGGAATAAGAATGCAAATTTTTAAAATTTAATTATCTTGATTGTGTGTCTTTGATTGTTGAATGCACACTTTCATAATTCTTTATTCCCACTGAAAACACTCATTAAGTATTTAGGCCTTACCCACTAGCCCCAAATAATAATTTAATAAGTCTTATTTCTCATCTAATAACTATGTAATAAATGACCATAGTATGACCAGTGTAATATCCAAGGCATTTGAATCTCACAACATCTATTCCTAATGTAATTTTGAAGGGCATGTGAATGGTTTGGATGAGATAAACTACAAAATTAGATTTATTTTTATGCACTAGTCAAAACTTCATTTTACCACTTTATTCATTTTTTCTTTCATAATTCAGAGAGAAAGGCAGAAGTCATTATTGAATATAAATTTCAACTATCTTTAGCAAAGGGAACATGAACTATGGAGGAATCTACTTTCATTTACTATTGTAAAATTTGGAAGGCACTGGGAAAGATATATTGTCAAATAGGCACTTTCTGATTTCTTACCATGGAAAAAAAACACGGAAATCATCATGAGTCACATTAAGGAAGTAAAGAGCACCTGCTTGACTGGAAAATCTATCAAGTCTTTGGAAATGATCATTTCTTTTCATAGGTAGTAAGTCAAACTTTCTGTGTGTGGGCACTCTACACTAAGTGGAAGTGGGAAATGTAATATATAGCTCTTTCTCCTATAATACACCTCCATACTTCTCTTTATTAGCCTAGCCAATCTTCTATACATCTTGACTTTCTTATTGGAGCCATCTCACTGCTTTTTAATCTTTAGAAATTATTTCCTTGCTTCTCAAAGGCAAAGTCTGTAAACTTCACCTTCAATATTAGTGTTGAGACCCCATGTTCTCAAAACATTTTCATAGAGAATGTCCCATGGGTTAGTGTCCATGATATGAGGTCTTGCATACAGCATGTTGAGAATGTCTGTGCTGTACACACCATTGGAGCAATTTAAAAAGCCATGGCTGACTGTGCATATAGGCACGTAGTGTTCAAATGCTGTGACAGGCTGTATTACTGTGACAAAAAAACTGTGAACAGAACATAAGTTTTGAGTTGTGTCCTTAGGACAGGAAACATTTATAAATTACTTATAGTTATGTTATATAACTTATGCTTTAGCTCAGTGTTCATAATTTCAAGGGTCAGATCTTATTTCCAGCCAGGCTTCTCTCTGTCTCCTCGCATGGCCTAACAAGATGTCTGAATTTTATTTTGTAGTTTCCCAATTTTGGGCTTTTGTTTATTTTCCTTTGAAGGCTATTTTCATGTAGCTCTCTGACAGTGACAGCTTCTAACACAGTCTTATTCTTCAAGCCTACTCTTTCTTATCACTCAAAAAATTTTCAAAATTATAGGAGTAGATTCTTGTTTATAACTCAGATGTATTTCATACCCTGAGACAGAATTCATCAAAGCCTCAAAAACTATTTTCATGCAAAGCATGTCAGTTTTCAATGCATTCCAATAACTTCTACTTCCCATGTTGAAGATTGTTTTTCTTCTTGGAAAAAATCAGAACTATATAAGGATTCTTTTGTTTTGTTTAAGGTCAGAGTCTAGATCAGGGATTCTCAACCTGTGAGTCATGGCACCTTTGGGGATTTACACTTAAGATATTCTTCCTATCAGATATTTACATTACAATTCATAATAGTAGCAAAAGTAGAGATATAAAGTAGCAATGAAATAATTCTATGGTTGTGGATCACTGCAGCACGAAGAACTGTATTAAAGGATCACAGCATTAGGAAGGTTGAGAACCACTAGTCTAGACTGATCAGATTCAACTTTCACTATGAATATTCACCATAAACTATTAAACTATTTCCGTGTTAAAATTATATTTATGGATGATGTAAACATAATAGCCATGATGGAAATTAAGTTTACATTTAAGGATTTTATTTTATTTTTGAAATACGGTTGTAGTAAGGCAAATACATTACCAGATATTTTTTCCTCAGAAATTTATTACCAGATTTGTGAATAGTTAGGTTTCATAAGACTGTTGTTTTTCTATATTTTACTTTATGCTAGCTTAAGAAGTCACATATTTCTTTTATGTGGCAAATATTTATTTTTGGAAAGCACACGAAATAAGAAATAATGCACATTAAAGAAAACTTTTCATAATACATTAACTCTATAGTCTATGTAAAGCATACATTCCCTCCAAATAATAAGATGATAATGTAACAGCGAAGGGAAAACTCAAACCTGGAAGTTGAGACATGGCGGAGAGAGACAGGGAGTTTTTCATTCTTTTTTCTCATTTCTTAAGTCACCCGTGTTTGGTGCTGGACTGGTCCTTAAATATCCACCATACAAATGTTGTATCTTAGGCAACAAGAAGCATGGAAGGAAGAAAACGGTTGACCTCTTCATGTGACAGAATTTCAGGACTTGTGGAAATTAGAGCTGGGGAAAGGCAGAGAGAATCATGGGATCCTGTCTGAAACCAGAGAGGTTTAGTATAAGGTTAATTCTAACTATGAAGACTAGAAGGCCAGGCAGGAATAAATGAGACAAAAACTATTACCCTAGATACCGAAGGAGCCGTAGTACACCCCCATATCCTGTCACATGAAGATGACATCCATCACACCTATTCCAGTCCACCATGGAAAAGCTATCTTACAAACGGCTGAAAGTTGGGGATGGACATTTTATGTTATTATTTTATAATTATTGATTTATTTTATTTGTAGGTGTTTTGTCTGTGTGTATTTCTGTACAGGAAATACACACATTGCCTACTGAGGCCAGAAGATAGAATAGGACCCTTGTGACTGTAGATATAGATAGCTATGAGCTTCTTTTTGAGGCTACAGATTGAATTTGGGTTCTCTGGTAAAATAGCCATTGCTCTTAACTGCTGAATCATCTCTCCAGGCCTGGGGATAGAAAGTTTAACAGAAACAGTTTTAACTAAGCTCTTTTATCCTTTGTAAAGAAAGAACATATCTGTATAATACTAGGTAAAACTTATCAGAGTCAATATTTTATAATTTATTATTTAAATTTTATAATTAATTTCTTTTAATATGTTTTACTGGATGTATAGCTCAGTGGTAGAATACTGGCTAGCACTTCCAAAGCTCAAGGTTCAATCCTTAGCCTTTGAAAACTCATCCAGGCTATGTTTGTTGCTTTATTTATTTTTTTCTTTGTGTACCAAGAAGTTAAGATTCTCAAGAAAAGCAGGGTATACAGAGAAAACTTAAGGATTGGTTGGACTAAATAGTTTGGGACTATTTAGAAATGTGTGCTGTTTAGTGCCCCTCACCCCACTGTAACGTCTGCCTGGACTAGGATAAAGACACGGGCAGCAGATAAGCCGTTTTTCCTTCTCTTTCCATCTGGGAAGCTCTGGTTGCTGTCTTCTGTAAGATTTTCCCTCTCCCTTTCTTCCCTCTAGGTGTGGATGTTTGGCTTTTCACTTCTTGAATGTAACAGAGGGGATCAGTGTAGTTTCAAAGTTACTGTCTAAAATTGAGTCTTAGGCCTTGCAGTTCAGAGAAACCTTTGGTCAGTGAGCTTCTTTCCTCCGTAGACTCCAGTGTACTGACATTCAGGACTCTCTGTCCTTTTGGCTTTTCTATTTTTAGATAAGCCTCCCATGGCTGCCTCTGGAGAATACTAAAACAACCCATTCCTGAGCTTTCATAAATGCATATCTCATCTACTCCTGGGATGAATGGCAGGAGAGCCTAAAACAAAATAAACTGCTGAAATAATTTAAGAGTATTTTCTGTTACTGTTACAAAGGGGAGGGAGGATTGCTGCTAGGACTAAAGGTTAGGAGAGTGGAGGTGGCTTATGGATGATAATGGAACCCATTATGCTGCTCCTGCTTCTGTTCTGTTAATGAATTGCCCTGCTCTGTGTTTGTAGAATTACAGATGCTTGGACAGGCATTGCAGGGTGTCCTCTTTCAGTAAAGACACTCCTGCAATCACCAGAACCCCAGCAGAAGCTCCGCAAACTCATGGTGTTGAGTACACACAGCTAAATCTGTGGGTGACCAAGTTCTACCATTCTTACATTAAGGTCACTCACCTGATTTGCCCACCATACAGGACTCTGTCACCGTCTGCATATTTCACTCTGATGATTTAATGTCACTATAGTCTATCACTGTGAAATCTCTGGGGCAGCGTATGTATCTCTTTTGCTTAGCACGGTCTTCTTACATATGAGAAAGAACCATCACAATTTCTGCTCAGCTTAGCTTAGCTCAAGTACTGCCTATGCTTTTCCGACTCTCCACTTAACGTCTTATCTGTTGCTTTTCATACTGAACCATCCCTGCTATTGCCAGAGTATCCTCTCCAGAGGCAATCTTCCACATTCCGATCACCTGAAACTCCCATCATGCTTGACTGACTGGCTACACATGCAGGTTTGCTTGGCAGGCTATCTACATAGTAGCTACAATAGTAGCTCTTCTCTGGGTTCTCGCCTGAGTGGGTGTCATCATAGTGAGCAGAGACCGAGGAACACCATCCCTTCCAAGGACAGCACAAAACACTTAACAGCTTGATATATTTACAGAGTGTTATAGAAATTTTCCCCCCAGCAAACTGTTCACATAGTAAACAGAGCCCTAGGCAATATGGAAATAAAGTTTAACTGTTGTTGACTAGAGCAGCTGACCACTTTTTGACCAAATTTTATTTAGTATAGACTAAGTTGAGGTGTAATATTAATTTATATTATGTAGCTTTCATTTTATAAGGAGCAAAATGTGATTAAAAACCTACTAACAAAGTGTGTGCATAAGTATTACATTTTATGCCGTTATATTGATTTAGAGAATTAAAAATGAACGTGTCTGTTTTTCTTTTGTTCTTAAGCCTATTTTAGGTTGTTCTTTACCTTTAGAAGCATTCAGTAAGGATGTAGGATTTGACATTCAGAAGGCTTTCCTTGTCACCTGTAGTATTTCAAGTTTATGTCATAGAAAGCCATATTTGAGATATGAAATCGACTACTTTTCATATGTAAGATAAATTGAAAGAAAATATATCAAAATGTATTTCAGTAAGCTGTGCTATGAGTTGATCTATGATGTTTTGACTTCCAAAAGAAAATTATGTCTTTATTCTCCAGAGCTGATAGCTGCCTTCAACAGCGGGTTTCAGATGCTTGATATGTCACGTCCACCTTGGATTAACTTTGCAAATATGTCTTTTTCAAGACTAAGCAACAATAACGCTACAAGTTTTTCATCATCATTGCAGAGGCAAAGATTAATGCAGCCACATTAAAGAAGAAAGCGTTGTTATCTTGGAATGTTGAAAGTCATATTTATTTTCTATCTTGTTAATGAAAAGGAGCACTTTGGAAAAATTCATCTTTAGGCTTCAGACCATAAGTTGATGTCATAATAAAGATAGGAAGAACCATTTCTCTCTGAGGTACAGTGCTAAATATTGGGACAGGTGCATCAGATACATTTTGTCTTCTCTCTTCTTAAACATCGATTGTAGAGACCACATCGTTAAAGTGTCTGTGGGATCAGTTGCAAAATAAACCCTAGTCTGTAATTTCTCATTGTATGGAAGGGACAAAGAAGCCCTAGATGGGTTCATTTTCCTCTCTGTTCTATTCATAGAGAGAATTTGTCTGCATTTTAAGTAGAGGGTACTGAAATGCCTATAATCTTCTTTACAATTTGTTATCACACACACTGTGATGGAAATTTACATTACATAACTTTAATCTCTACCTAAGGGGTGGTTTGTTGCCCTAATCCAGTATCAGCACTCCAGTGGTGGTCAGTCAGCATTTAATTAGCAAGGACACACTCCAGAAACACCATTAAATATGTTTTAGCTTTCTTTATTCCTAGCACAGAAGATTAATTAACATGTTAGCAAGTTTTCATTGTCACATCTAATGCCTTGTCGGTGAGTGTAATGGATGACCGTGATGAGCTATGGGGAAAGTGGTCTTTTAAATGTATCAGAGTCATCAGAATGTTTTGGATAGTCATTGCCTCTGCCCAACATGAAATAAAATCATAGGAAATCTCTTGCCCTTCATCCTTGTACTTGCTGAATATTCCTTCTAAAATGGTTTTATGTACCGCTCTGGCGTTGGAGGATTCTGTTGGCATGCAGTTCACTGACAGATTCTTTTCTGGATTCTTTCTTTAGCATAGTTTCATACATATCACTACCACCCCAGGGGAGTTTTGGAGAAATACATGGTTGAAGCACTTGAATTCAGAGATCTTAGACTTAGTCATAGAAAAAGTCTTAAGGTCCCTTATGCCTATATCCTAGTGAACATCTGCAGCTGAGTGTCGGGCACGTTCGCCTTTGTATATCTGCGTGTATAAACATACCTTCTTCAAGACCTGGCTGTGCACAGCAAGGATGCTTAAGTTACCTTCCCCAAAGCTCCCATTCTTTCCTGTTGCCAGGACCTAAATGTTATATATCCCCCACCCCCAGCTGATATCTTCAGAATTTAATGTGTCTTATTAAGATGATGGAACTAGGGGAGGGCTTTTAGGACACACTTAGATCAAGAAGGCAGAGAGTTCCTAAAGAGAATTACTGTCTTTTTTTTAAACCTTATTTTAAAAAGGAAACTCATTTGCCCATGTCCTTATAAAAAGCACATCTATAAACATGAGAGTGATCATCACAAACTCTGAATTTCTGGCACATTGACCTTCAACTTCCCTTTCTCTAGTCTGGTGACAAACATTTTCTGTTGTTTATAAACCATTCAACAATGCTATTTTGTTACAGCAACCCCAGCAGTGCAAGATATCTGCTTGCTAAGCTATTCACTTTGTGATTGCTTCAACAAACAATTATCAGATACCTACGTAATAAGCATTGTGCCTTTTACTGGGGACATAAAAATGGAAAATATGAAGTTCCCATTAAAGACTTCCTGTTCAGTGTAAAACATATATGGATACCTATAGGTAGGTGTAGAATTTTAACCATGAGACTTTATAGAGACCCTCCACTTATGAGGACCAGGGACTGTGGGAAAAGTAGCTGATACTGGATCACACTGGATGGGTTGGATTTGGTTTGTAGAGGGAATGGGAATAGAACAGGTAGGAAACAGCATGAATGCGGGCTAATAGCAGTATGACCTGTGTAGGGCAATTGAAGAGCTGGGTTGAAATCTGCTTGTGAGGGTTCATAGGCTTTGCATGTTAGGAAACCCAGCAGTATCTTTGTATGTTGTGGAACATTTGAATGGGCTTAGGTTATTTACGTAATCACAGCTTAGTTGAATACTCAACATCTGGGTGAAGGGAGGCTCGCAGGAGGAAGTGATTTAAGAAACTATTGCAGTGACCAAGTGAACATGTTATAGTAGACTTTCAAATGGTAGGGCCAGATTATTAAGCATTTAGGAGATAAGATTTCTGGTGTGGTGGGTAGTGAAGGAATAAAAATAAGGTATTGAGTATTTCTA
Organism: Microtus pennsylvanicus; assembly: GCF_037038515.1. Taxonomy (NCBI): domain Eukaryota; kingdom Metazoa; phylum Chordata; class Mammalia; order Rodentia; family Cricetidae; genus Microtus; species Microtus pennsylvanicus. The sequence goes on from NC_134592.1 coordinate 46,263,191, forward strand.
TTATGGAGTCACTGAAATGGTGAAGTCACCATGCTATCCAAGGTGAAATGCTGAATAACGCGAGCAGTAGGTACAGAATAACATTCAGGATCCCTGCCTCTGGGATGTAGCAGGCTGAAGGAAGAAGGACAAAGCATAGCAGGAGCTACATCAGGCATACTTGATGTTCCTCTCAGTTTGATTGAACTCCAAGCAGGCCCCTCCTGTCTATTGGCCCCCAACTTACTTACCTCTTCCAACTTTAGAAACCTTGCAATTGTAATAAGCCAGTAATGTATTTCTTAGGAATGTGGGGCCATCCTTGTGTAATGTAATCATTTGTAGTTGTAGTACTGTTGTTCCTCGTTTGAGGGGTAGCATAACCTAAGCTTCATAATCACCAATGGTCAAACTTAGAAGGCTTGGTCACACTTACCTACCTACCATTACTCAACAAATTCAAGGACTTCCCAGGAACTCACAGGCATTTCTATTACTGTTGCTTTTGTCTTAGCAGATCTGAGTTTAGTGTTGTTCTTCTTTTGCAATTATCTTGAATAGAGTCTTACTTCTATTGGGCTGAGAGAACAACATCCTCCAATATGTCTTCCGGCATGATAAGCAACATGATAAGAAGGAAATTAAACATCTTTAAGATCAGGCCCAGAATGAAGATCCATCAACCCTTCTCCTGGTTCTCCCTCTCTCAGCAGAGAAAGGGGCTTCAGCAAAATTCCCTTCTTTACCTGATGGAATCACCAGGAGGAACAACACTTAACATATTCTCCCCCCCCCCCATATACAGATGAAAGCCTCCATTGCAGACTAAATAAAACAGGGGGGAAAAAGCTGGACTTGAAGGAAGCACTTTAAAATATTTCAATGAAACAAAGGCAGGGAGAGGAAAATAGGGGAAAAAATTTCAGCAAAATGAACAAACGTTCTTATTTTGAGGGCTTCCAAAATTGGGAAGGGCTTGAGAGAAAGGAGTTAGAAAATTAAATGAAATAATAGCTTAAACATACTTCCAATCTGGTTCAGTGGCTAGATGCACTTGCCAAAGAGGCCTTATGGCCTGATCTCTTGAATCCATGTAAAGGTGGAAAGAGAGAACTGACTTTGCAAAATTGTCCTCTGACCTCCACATGTGTACTATGGTACACATGTTTATGCACACAACACACATATAATACACATAGTAGTGATAATGATGATAATAATAATATCCCTTTCTGTCTCCACCTCTCTAGTGTTGGAATTAAAGGTGACTCCCAAGTACTAGGATTAAAGGCATGAACCACCAACACCTGGCTGTCTTTCTCTTTGAGACAGGATCCATCTAGTGTAGCCAAGGATGGCCTTGAACTCACAGAGATCCGTAAAGGTGTGTGACACCCCTGTATGGCTTCTATGGCTAATTAGTAGCTTGCCCCACAGTCTGATCCTCAGGCAAGCTTTATTTGTTAGAGCACAAACAAAGTATCACTGCACAACAGGAAATCTCCATGACTGAAAGTCAAGACAAAGAGATAGTCTTGAAAACTATAAAACACCAGTACCGAGTCACATTTACAGGAACCTACACCCAGTTACCACCAGTTTCCTAGGAGAAACGTGAAGATGGGGAACTGATCTACATATCCAAGGGTGTGTGTTGGAAGCTAAAGAGCAGCACGTGCTGTAATACATGTATGATCAAATCAAAGTAATTGCTGTTTACGTCTGCTTGTCGCCACTTCAGTTTAGAGTGTCTCTGCTCTAGTTATTCCTAAAATATGCAACGATTTATTATGGACTATAGTCACCACAACATTCTGTAAACACTAGAACTTACTCATGTCTGTGTCTAAGGAACCTTGATCCAACTTCTTGTTGGCTATGGATCCTTCACTCTTCCTCAACTCAGATCATCAGTATGCTGTGTTCCATTTAACTTTTAAAAGTATTCATATATAAAAGATAATATGTGAAATTTATTTTTTTTGTACTTTATTTACTTCACTTAATGCCACCTAATTCCATCCATTTTACTAAAAATGATATCATTAACTTTTGTTGACAAGTGATATTCTGTGGCATGCCTACATATAACAGTCTACTTAGGATGGTATAATAATAAAGCGTAACTATCTTGCAGAAATGCAAATTATATTAAAGCTTCTCAAAGTATGCAAATATTAAGGGAGCTGATCATTACAGACTGGCTTTGCAGAAGATGACTAAGGTAGGACTATATCATTAAACTGAAGAAGATTCATAATGCAAGGATAAGGCTCACTCAATGAAAAGAACAATACAAAACAGAAATCAAAACCAAACCAAAGCATTTTTTCCCTTTCCTAGATGGTGTCAACTGGAAATAGCTTCTCAATTAGGGGTGAGTTTTGCATCCACTTTTCTTTTCAATGCTGGGATTTTGTGTGCTTTGAACCTCTCAGGTCTTTGTCTTATTTTTTTTTGTAAGCTTGCTTTAATCTTTTCTCTTTCCTTCCTTCCCTTCTTCCTTTCTTTCCTTCCTTCCTTTCCCTCTATCTTTCTTGTTGCAGAATATTAATTTAAGATGTGTTACATTCATTTGTACTGTGAAATATTTGTTTAATGATGCAAAGATGTGTTGAAGTCTTTTATGTTGCATTTGTTCAGCTCTGTAAAGCTGTATTACTTTGCCTACCTAAATTAGCTGATTGGTTTAATAAAGAGATGAATGACCAATAGCTAGGCAGGACAGAGAAGTGGGTGGGGCTGCCAGGTGGAAAGAATAAAGAAGAGGAGAAATCTATGCGAGAGTGAGGTGTGAGAAAAGGAGGAGAGGAGGCCACCAGGGGCCAGCTGCCCATTCACACAGCCAGCCAGGGAATAAGAAGGAAAGAAAGATATATAGAATAAAGAAAGGTTAAAAAGCCTAGAGGCAAAACATAGTTAAAGAGAAATGGGATAATTTAAGTTAGAAAAGCTCTCTAGACCCAAACCAAGATAAGGCCTGGCATTCATAAGTAAGATTAAGTCTTCATGTATTTATTTGGGAGCTGGGTGGTGGGCTCCCAAAGAATTAAGAAACAAAACAAAACAAAAACCAGCTACACTTTCTTTTATTTTTTGAGAGAGAATTAACATAAAGTTGGGTAAATAGGGGAAAGGGAAGTATTTAGAAATAGAGTTGGGGGGCACATGCTCAAAAATATTGCATAAAAATTTTAAAATAGATTCACACCTTATCCATCAATAAACTTTCCCACCACAAAGATAGATAGTTAAGAAGGCAGGATGCCAAATATCATCTGGACAAATGTAGAGAGGCGCCCTAGCAATAGTCACCTCGATTGGCAAGGAACTAATTTTCCTCTTTGACTATCAAATTATTCTTCTATGAAAATGAATATGTAGTCTTAATAACTTAATATAACTGAGTGTATAACACTAGTTACATTTTAGTTATGAAATACACTCCTATCCCAGTAAGCATTTTGGGTGGATTTGGGGAATATTGGGTATTATCTAATGGGAAGGGGTATTTCAGAAAGCAAACTTGTGTGGTATTGTGGGAGATAGACTGGAAGACAGAGTTTGAAAGAGTAGAAGTAGCTTTTCCATTGTCCATCCACCAAGAAATAAAGAATTGAATTCAGGAAATAATTCAGGAATGAGAAAAAGAGTTCAGGAGAATAATAAACAAAATTGAATTTGCCTTCTTGGTTGTAAAATTCTTACTTAACACATGGTGCATTGTAATTTGATGTGAATGCTTTATTCTTTCTAAGTTATATAAAATACCATATGCAACCTTGACTTTGGACTTTTATAGTTATTTAAGACTTCTTTTTAGTGTAGCTAGCCAACACTAAGTTTTGCAGGTTTGTTTTGTGGAAGAACAAGTTCAACTTGATAAAAAGGAGTTTGATTATACATAGTTTTATAATTCTTATTATTAAATTATTAGTTTAATAGTAGTTTAGAATTGAAATAGTAATGTTAAACTATTAAACTACACAATAGTAAAATGATTGAAATATTTAATATGCAACTGGCTATCAAAAGATATATTCAACATACTCATCATTTCATTCTTATTGTTTGTGTGTAAAATCTCACCCTGTGCTGATCTTGACCATTTATTAGTGGTAAGTAGACTTCTTTGTATCACATTTACAGGAACCATAAATCCTGTTGTTTTGATTTCTATCACACAAGTTCCTATAGTAATCAGGGACATTCAGAGCTGACTCAATGATTCACACTAAAGGAAAACTGCCTTTACCTTTTACTCTGATGGGTTTCAATAGCTTAATACCCTCTAATTTTCTACCTTTTACATCTTATCATTTTATGTATGTTATATTCCAATCTATAACATGTTTGTCATCTTGAAAATGTGGCAATCACAGTTTTTTTTTTTAAATCAAGGTAATCAACTTATACAGATATAGAGCTGAAATTCACTCATTAGATGAGTGCATTTTAGAGGCTCCTAATTCCAACAGGCTAACAAGAAGCAATTATCACAACATGGGTAATGCATCAATGTTTTAATGTATCTTTTAAAATAGAATCATAGCAAATTTAATTGAAATTTGTTGTTTAAAAGATTATATTTTAAGAAACTGCTAAAATGTATTTCTTTTTTCTTTTTTTCTGTATCATTTTTATTGTTTTGATTGAGCTACACATTTGTAGAGAAGGTTTAGGATCATGGATTAATAGAGCTGAAAACACAGGGATCTCATATCCTTGACTACTTCTAGACTGGATAGACTCTCCTATTATCAACATCCCTTCAACAGGTCAGGATAGTTGATATAATTGATGAGCTATGCTGGCACACTGTCACTGCCCCAAGTCAATAGTTCTCAGTAGGTTTCTCACTTTAGTTGCACTTCTGATGGCTTTGGACAAACATATGTGACATTTATCCAATATTCTAGTACACACAGAAGAGCTTCACTGCTGTGGTAGACTGAATGATAAATGTTCCCCATAGACTCTGGAATTGTGAGCACTCAGTTTTCTGTTGATGATATTGTTTGGAAAGTTTTAGATTGTTGTAGTCTTTCCAGAGGAAGTACACCACTAGAGATTGGCCTTGAGATTGCATAGCTTGTTCTACTACTAGTTCTCTTGGAACTTCTTGTTCGTAGTTGAGAGGTAATCTCTCAGCTCCCTGCTCCTGCCGCCATGCCTTGCTGATGTCATGCTTCCTTGATGTGATGGACTTTTTCTCTCAGAAACCATAATCTCAAATAATCTCCTCTCTCTTTAACTTCCCTTGGTCTTATATTTGATCACACTAGCAGAAAAGTAACCCATATAACTGCCTTAAAACGTCTTTCTGCACTGCATTTTCTTCCTTTGCCATAAAAATTGTGATTTTTTTCCCTTTATACATTGACTTCACCAGAACGTCCTATGGTTGGATTCAGCTTTTCTTTTCTTATTACTCATATCAAAACTGTCTTCTTTTAGGAGAAAGGTATCACCTAAAGCAAGCCTGTATACTGTTACTCTGTCACTTTAACTTTTTCTTTAGAACACAGATCACTCATCTTATTTTATTCTATTTATATCTCATTTTTATAACACTTTTAATGAAAGGAACCTTGATTTTTTTTGTTCAGTCATATCTACAGTACACAAAAGAAAGCATAAAAAAGTTTCACCAGTGGTATGGGCTCATTAGTTATTTGTCAAATGAATGAATGAATGACTGGATGGATGGACAGGTGAATGAATGAGTGATGCTCTATCTTTATAGAGGTGTTGTAAGTGAAGCACTTGATGCCAGGCGAATGTTTAATTGATAATACTTAGTGTTATAAATCATTGAGATTTTTCTTTAATAAAGTGTCAAATGCTTACTGTAATGCAGAATTCAATCCAACTCTTCAAAAATAAAAGATTGTGTGAATAAGCTCTCCAATCACACAGTCTACCATCTATTCCTTTTAGAATCTTGACTCATACATCCTCTCTATTCACCAGACAAAAGACAGATTGTTAATTTTAAAGTTAGCATTACTTTTTAGACATAGCTTTTGGAACTATTCTTTCCAAATCTAAGCATGAGTAACTTCTCTGTCCTTGGTTACTTTCACGTTTCTTGTGTATGTCTCTCATAGCAATGACAACATTTCATGATGCTTTGCTGTTGACCATCCAATCATCTTTATTCAACCATGTCCTGAGGAGAAGGTTTGAGTTTTCTTCCTATAGGATTCTACAATGCCAAGTACAAGGCTGATTTCATAGTGGCTACTCAATCATTCTTGAATAAGCCTGAAATGTATAAAGTATCACATCTACTCTAAGACTTTGGGCTTTTAATCATAAATTTTAAGACCTCAAATCTTCATTTGAATACTTAGTTTATAAATTTTAGTGGATTAGCATTGACTCTGAGGAGCCTTAGTCTGTTTTCTGCTACTACACCAAAAATATTTTGAATTTCATAATTAAAAATACAAACTTTTCTCTCACAGTTCTGGAAGTTGAGAATTATGTAATCAAGGTTATGACAGGTTATAGCCTTGCTTTCTTGACTTCTAAGATGATGCCTTTGAATACTGGGTGATCTGGAAGGAAGAAATACCATGTGCTAACACCACAGGAGTGGGAATGTGTGCTTATTTCTGTAGCCCTTGGAATAGCAGTATCATTGTACTCCCAAAGGCTGCATCTCTAAACATTCCCACTTTGTGAATCAGGTTTTTAATACATAAATAACAGGGGACACAGTGAGACCTTGTCAGGGTTCACTGACATGCCTCAATGCCCCAATGCCCCAATGTAGCCAAAGAGAACACAGGAATTAGGCCTTTCAATTATGTAGCTTCAGACTGAGATTAATTAACAATGGGGCAATTAATAGTAATGAAAATATGAGAAGGGAGACTAACTACATGGGAGAGTTGGAATGCATAATATTGTTTAAATTTTCCATCACAAATTAATAAATAGCTACTCATCTTTTGAAATAGTGAATAAAACTAATTTCTGTTTAACAATATTTTCCTATTAGTGTGCTTGGTATTAAAGTTAAGATACAGTGCTATTCTGAAGGTATAAGTATTCTCCTTTTTCTTAAATTAGTTTCCACTATTATTTTTGCAGTTGAAAGGTCAAAGAGCAAACAGCAATAATAAGTTATATTTTACAAGCATTATATGTTAAGGGTGATTACTAACTATGACCCAGTTTTATATTAAGCAGAACAAGATATTTTAGGAATGATTGTATCTTTGCTATACATAAGCAAGCAAGTAACACTTTAAATATACTTCAGATATAAATTAAATAACCCAATATCCTTAATATTAGCACATTAGTATTATCAGGAATCTATATCCATTTCTATCTGTCTTTTATCTATCTATCTATCTATCTATCTATCTATCTATCTATCTATCTATCTATCATCTATCTATTATCTATCTATCTATCTATCTATCTATCTATCTATCATCTATCTGTCTGTCTATCCATCCATTTATCTCTTCTTTCCTTCCTTTCTTTCTTTTGTAATGTTTTGTTTTGAGACAAGATTTCTCTCTGTAGCTTTGCATCCTGTTCTAGAACTTGCTTTGCAGACCAGGCTGGCCTTGAACTCAGAGATCTGCCAGAGTCTGCCCCCAGAGTGCTTGGATTAAAGGCGTGCACCACCATTAGCTGGTCCTATATTTCTTTTGTAATGATATTAAGACAATAAATTAAAATTTACCTACATGGTGAAACAGTAAGAAAAAAAGCAGTTCAAATACTTATTTAAATATCTCCAAGGACAAATTTGCATGTCATGTAATTCAAATCACCCCACTTAGTTGTAGCAGGTCTTCGATGAGAATATTATTATTGGCTTCAAATTTGCTAAGACTGGTACTGTGATTAATCTGAACAGATTATTTTATTCATTACATCAAGAATGAAAGCAACATGACTAAAGTCTTCTGTGTGGAAAGCCTTCATTACTCAAAAAATATTTTAGCATCACTATATCACAGCATTTTGAACGTTGATGTGTTTTTGGTTTGCGAAGCAGAACTGGCCCTAGGCATGGGCAAGTATTGTGCTGGCAGGGACACCCCTCCCACCTCCTAAAACATCCCGTATACACAACTTCAGCTCCCTAACCTACTTAGGTTTTTATTAACATCACTTACTTTTGAGTTAAGATGATATTTATGACTAGACTATTTTAATGTAGCCATTCAGTACTTGATAGTGAGGTTTTATTATTAATAAGATAGGATGTATTAATAAATACTTGATGAGAGTGTGGTGCCTCTAGAATTCTATCCTGGTCCCATCCTTATTTCCACTTTCATGCTTAAAGATATTTTTTTTCCTTCTCTACAATGTCACCAGTATTTTCTAAAGGTACTCTGCAGTCCACTCAGTATGTCCTGCTTGCTAAACTGCTGGAACATTGTCAAACTGCTCCTCTGGGGGCTTGGGAGCATTAAGGCGTTGAAATATTTTATCTGTTTCGTGGAATCCCTGGCTACTTGCATTGGTGACTTTTCTGCTGTCTTGAGGTTACACTTGCCTTTCTGTCTTTTAATTTATTTGTGTGTGTGTGTGTGTGTGTGTCTTATGTGTGTGCACTCATGTGTGGGGTTGTTTACTGTTCTAGTTGGTGGTGTGAACTAGAGAGAGTGGAATCTAAAAATGAGGTGACTAAAGTCTCATGCAGTAGCCAATGTTGTTCAGATCATCAGCAGTTTACACGCTGAGAGTTAAAAAGAAACATACAACTAAAGTTCAATCACAAGGGCAAGCCACACATGGAAAAAATGTGTTTTTCCATAGAGGCCTATGAATAGCAACAGCTGCAGTAACTTACTGCTCCCCGCTACACCAGGGAGGGTCATGAACACACACTCCAAAAAAACCAATTCTGTGTTTTTGAAGAAATTGAGGTCCTGAGATTCTTGTCATGTTTTCTTGTAATTTTCTCACAAGCACTCAGAAGTCTCACAGGACTCCATTCATGAACTATGTTCTGACAGGGTTTTGCACACTAGTGTGTCTGTGTTATATGTGTATGTGCACATGTGTTTATACCTGAAGGGATCAGAGGTTGATATTAAGTGACTTCCTCTTTTACTCTCAATCTTATTTGCATATACTTTTCTCAAGACAGGGTCTCTCACTGAACTTGGTGTTCATTGATTGATTTTAGATTGACTGGCCACCCAGCCCCTGGTATCTTCCTGCCTCTGACTGCCAGTTCTGGGATTTCAGACCTAACATTCATGCCTGAAATAAATCTTACATGGTTGCCAGGAATCTTATCTGATATCCTCATGTTTGGTCAGAAAGTAGTTTACTCATTGAACCATTACTTTAGCCCTCTCAAAAATATATCTTTTTGTGTATAATTTTATGTATATACATATATATATACATATATTGCCCATATTGTCTATCTCTATCATCTATCTATCTATCTATCTATCTATCTATCTATCTATCTATCTATCTATCTATCTATCATCTGTCTGTCTATCTATCTATCTATCATCTATCTATCTATCTATGTCTCTCTGTATATACATATATACACATACATATATAGAGATATATGATATTCACATATGTGGTATACACCATATGTCAGAAGAGGGTGTCAGATCTTCTGAATCTATAAATGAGCTATGGTGTGGGAGCTGGGAGTTGAACCTGGATCCTTTGCAGGAGCAACAAGTGCTCTTAATCACTGAGCTTCTCTTTAGCCCCAAGCTCACATTTTAAAGTGTACAGTTCGTGGCTTTTAGATTATCCATATAGTTGTGCAATCATGACTGTTAGCAGAGAAAAAGTGGAGGTGAAGATTTGGAGAACTCAGTGACAGGCAAGAGTCATCAAAAGGCGAGTGAAAAGAGGCAGAAGCCGCCGTTTGAGACTCTCATGCTACATGCTATGCGGCTGCATGAGTTCAAAGTTTATTCTGTGAGACAGTGGGTGACCAGCGGTGACAGGTGGGTAGGTGTTGCTTCAAATTCCCAGGAAAGGTCCGTCAACACTCCAAGTAGTATATTTGATATTTCTGTGGCATTCAAATTGAACAACAAACTAAACAAATAATGATCCTCTAAAAGCAATACAATTGTAATGATCCCTGTGGCTTTGAGTCAAAAGAGTGGATTTGGCTATTTTCCTCAATACAAGCTGTACAGAAAATGGCTCCCAGTATTGTGAGAGGTAACATTGGTCCAGTAGGTAGTAGCCTTTAGTGCTAACCCAGATAAGGTTAAGATGTTGTCTATGGTCATCTGTTAAAAAGGAACATGGTCACTTTCATCACTAAGAGCTCCAAAAACACCTAACGATGATGCTCTGAGTCATTATATTAAAAAATTAAATAAATTTTGTTAAAAATACTTTATTAGTTATTTCATGTGTATATGTGTGTGTGCCTGTGTGTATATAAGTGCACCACCTGCATGCAGCATCTAAATGCAGAGGTCCTAAAAGGCATCAGAGTCCCTGGAACTTTATAACAGGTTTATGGTTATGAGCTACTATAAGAATCCTAGGAATGTGACCTCTGCAGGAAGAAGTGCTTTTAACCACCCAGCCATCTTTTCCTTCCCTGAGAAATGATAATTCCTATCCTCCATCATTAACTTGAAGTTTTGTTTTGTTTTATTTTGTTTGTTTTTACATAGATCTTTGAGAAATTTTGAGGTTGTTAATATATGTCATATTTCTGAGTGATGTTCTTTTTACTAATTTTTTTCATGGAGTTTTCTTTTTAAACAGGTTTGAACAGCAAATGAACAAGAACAAAGTAGACAAAAAGTCTCAGGGCACTGATTCTAAGTCACTGCATGTTTGGAATTTGGAAAAAAATCCAGTTGAAATTCCAAAATGTTTTTATGATACAAATTAGACTGAAGATTTCCCAAAGTCCTTCTTTAGACTGTATCACAAACAGGCAGCTTGCACTTGAGCAAAATTGGTACTTTGGAGCTGAACGAGTTAGTTTTGCCAAACCTCTATCCACGATTGAAGGCCAATATTGAGTGGAAAGAATTCGTGCTGAAAAATAATAAGGTTCTGGTTTAGTGTAACCAAATCCCCAACATATGAGATTTCTGGTCAATTGGTCAACTAATTTGGGCATAGGTGGGTATGTCTTTTATGGGGCACTCTCGCCTGACAGGTGAACACTTCCGGCACCTTTGGATTTTAGTGTAGCACTGTAGGCATTTCCTCCTAACTTGCATATCACATATTTAGGCCAAGATTTCAAACTCCAATCTTAAGTGGAAGATATTTTTCTTGCCTTCCCATAGACTTATGAAAGCCTCAGAAAGGAAGGACTTCAATGAAAGAGCTACCCTAGCCCTGACTTCAGCTCCACACTGAAATACTTGTTTTTGGCAAGTTGAAAAATTTTAAATCATGAAGGATTTACATGAATGATGTAAGGTTCGAAATGCTTTATGGCGTGTTTATTCACACTAAATCAGCCTTTGCCTTTTTAGACTTTTCTTAGAAGACACTTATGCAAATCCAAAATGACAGGAAGGAATTCAAAATGATTCTGAGCATCTGAACATTAGCAAGAAATGACAGACTTATAAAGTACCCCATTTTTTATTTTTATTTTTCTGGTGGTAAAAACTTCCAGACATCATGGGCTGGAACAAACTGGAAGATGAATAGATAAACACGGGGAAAGCTATGGATTCCACTCTTGTTAGAGCTGTTGGATCTCCGACTCTCTACCCTATCACGGCAGCAATGCCATTGGGACCCATCTACTCTGCTTAGAGATATCGTCTTTTGTGGTTTTACTGTGTGGAATTAAGCTAATGCAGGAGATTTTTATATACTGTGTTGGCTAGTTTTATGTCTACTTAACACAGGTTAGAGTCATCAGAGAAGGGAGCTTCAATTGAGAAGATATAACAATGTGAAATACAAAACAGGTTAAAATTCTGCCTTTTTAAAGTTAGTTTTTTTTTTTATAAATTCTTTGTAAGTATAATGACATTCCCAACAGAAGTCTATTGTGCTCATTACAACAGATTTAAGGACAAATTGAATAAACATTATCAGGACAGTCAAAGTGCGGACAAGAAACACTGGTAGACCTGAGCAATCCAAGTAGCTTCAAGAAGAGTGAATGGTTTTTAAAAAATAATGAATTTGCTATTTTAAGAATATATTTATATATCATTTTACCAACATATATGTGTAAGTGTGTTCAACTACTGATTTTTGTTTTAGGAAAGACAAAAATTTATTTTAAAAAATTTGTTTAAAAATCATTGTTAAGTTTCCTCACATAGAGTTAAAAAGAGTATGAATTTTGCTTAAAAAATTTGGAGTATTTATATATTCTTTTAAAAAAACTATGTCCATTAAATGAAACCAAATAGGATGCTTCCATATATATATTCACCCATGCAGTGCTATAGTTTATACATTCAATGTTCCCTAAAGCTCTCTGTGTTAATGGTTTTGTCTAGAGGTGGTGGAACCTTTAGGGGTAGGATGGGTCCTTGTGAGCGGTTCTTAAGTCTTCGGAAGAATGCTCTCTAAAGGGATTGCAGGATTGTAGTCTCTCCTGCATCTACCTTTTGGTTCTCTGGTTTTATTGTCTCGCCCCTCGTGGCAGGCAGAGAGAGAGAGAGAGAGAGAGAGAGAGAGAGAGAGAGAGAGAGAGAGAGAGAGAGAGAGAGAGAATTTATCTTTGACTGGGACATCCTTACAACCATTATTTTTCCTTTAGAAGTTTATTATGTCAGGTGTTTTACTGTGGTAATGGAAAGCTGACTACTACACATGTCAACCCATTAATTTAGTAATTATTATTAAGCTGTCATAAATGTCTAAATACAACTCTGAGAACTCTGAAAATAGAAAATACAAAATTTGGCATGTTTCCTATGATTTCTATGTAAAACAAAACAAAACCACTTTAAGTGTGAGTAAACTAGGCTATTGTTGGCATTTTGCCTTAAGATTTGGAAATTGTTATACTAAAATAGAAAACCAGGTTTAATGGCATCCTGGAAGTTACAGCACAAAGTAATTTTGTTACCATAAATTAATTATCAGAATTAAGTGTCTCTTCCTGGATGGATTCTAGGATCACTAAAATTTGAGAATCATGGAGACAATAATCTCATTTTTTTTTATTTTTTTATTTTTCGAGATAGGGTTTTTCTGTGTAGCTTTGGAGCCTATCCTAAAACTCACTCTGTAAACCAGGCTGGCCTCGAACTCACAGAGTTCTGCCTCTTGAGTGCTGAAATTAAAGACGTGCACCACAACTGCCCAGCCTCAAAAAATGACAGGATCTTATGGAGGCACCGGCAATACATTTGACAATTTGTTGAAGCCCATGAAATACATTTGTTTCTGAAAAGTTCTCTTGAAAACACAACACAATTTCAAACATAAGGTTACACAGAAAGCCAGCGGAATTGAACATACAGGTAAACAGCGTTGGTGATTGGTGTTTAGAAAGGCTTGCCAGAGAAGCAATGGCAGATCCTCACTGTGGGTGGTAGAGATTTGTCCTTCTGCTTTTCTGGGTAATGTTAAACATTCCCAGTGTCTCAGGATGTGCATTATTTGGAAGGAGTATTGCAGATGTAACGACCTAAGACACCACCACATTTGAGAAGAATGAGTGCTTATCTAACATGATAGGACACTTAGGGAAAGGGATGCACACACTAATTGTGCTGTCAAAAGCCAAGAAACTACCAGAGAGTATGGCCCTGCCGACATTTGATCTTGATCTTTGCTTTCCAGAACTGTGAAAGGGTACATTTCTGTTCAAGCCACTCAGTTTAGAACATTTTATTATAACGACTCTTTAAAACACTCATGGAGGAAAGAAAATATCGTCTTCAAAATTTTTGATTAGGCTTCGATTTTCCTGTCCTATAGAAGTAAAATGTATCATGATTTAATAACCCAGAAACATGGGAAAATTGGGTGGACAATTTTGAAATAAATAACTTAGTGATCAAGAAAATAGTAATGCTTTCGGGAAATTTATTTTAGCTATAAAAAAACAAGGGTCCCCAATCCAACTCTGTTATTGTGGTGCCATCTTTAACCCATTGACCCCTCTATATCTTAATGTTATCTCTGTAGTGTGGTGATGTTGCTAATGCCTGTCTGACAGGGTTGGAAAGACAAAAAGGGCATGAAAACAGAGCAGCTAAAACTCTGCCTTGTGCTGTGATGTGGCAAGCTTTCATTACATGCTGGCTATCACCAGGCTCCATTATCATCATTGTTATTATTCCTCACATAACTCCCAAGTCATAATGATTCTCCTACACAAAGACAGCAAACCCAGCCTTGTTACTCCCCCCCAACTATATTAAGTATGAGAATCTTGGTTTGTTGCTTTGGAAGAGTTATGGATGTCTTTATGAGACTCACAAAGCAATTTATTGGTAGATAAAAATTATAGCTTTGTAAACAAAGTGTTTTACTCTGTAAATAAACACTTTATTCAGATTCCTGTGCAGTACTGACTCATCCGAGTATGAGAGAAAGTTCACCAAGTAAAACATTTCCAATCTTGAACCCTCCACTCATAAAAAATTTTTCTTTATGTCCCTGAATGTATTGCTTCAAACAGCAGTCAAACCAAGAACATTATATTTTATAATTAAGGCTATGATTTTTTTATTTTAGAGATACAAAAGAACTAAGAAGACTAAAAGTCACTCTTCACTACAGCATTGTGTGGTTAACAAAAACCTTTGTTAGAATTCTGATATGCATCTATTGATATAAAAATGTGTGTGCACACAGAGAAGAATATTTTCAATAACTCAAATATGTGTTAATATATTCGTATACTCTGTAAATTACTAACAATCTTGTGTTTTCTACATTTATACTGTTTGAAAGCATTTATAACTACTGGAGGTGAATATTCTTAAATATGACTTGTATGTATTTTTCTTGATTTCTTTAAAATAAGTTCATTGGATGTTATTATATACTATATGAATTTTGACTGACGTCTCAAACACAAATCCAAGAAACAAATTGATTCAATTAATTGAAAAGAAGTTGTGATTAAACAGTCAATACAACATACATATATATACCCAATCAGACTTCCTGAGTCGTGTTCTATAGACAAGGCCTTTGTTTTCCTGCAGACCTGGCAAAAAGCATGATTTCCTCATTTATTGTCATAAACACTTACTAATTTTGATAAAATACTCTACTACATGCATCTGTATATCTTCATTATGCGACCTCTGTGATGAGTAACTTTCTTAAGTCCCATTGAGTGACAGAATGAGGTGGGATTCAGCCAGGAGCAGTCTGTTACTGGGACCAGCCTCACATCCTGATGCCTCAAGTCCTCTCTAGTCTTTCAAGGATTTGCAAACCTATTTGCAGCTCAGGTCAACTGCAATCTTCCTGAAGGAATGCCTTCTTTCACTTTACTTGATGTTTCTCACACCTAAAATTGTATTTCTACTTTGAGATGGCACCAGCTTTCCGATAAACACCTGAGTTGCAGCAGCATGTGACAAAGACATTTGAAAGTTCATTGGAGGGTAAACCATGCAGATCTTGCCTGCACCCTGTGCTCCCAATACTTCCTGAAGAAGGCACTGTGTTCTACACCCTTTCATTCTCTCACCTGAGGAATAATACAGGAATCATGCAATCGGAATTTATTTGAAAACATCACTAGGATGCCTTGGGCAGAGAGTACAGGGCAGACGGTTGTTATTTTTGGTTCAGCATGATGAGCTGATGCAGTTGTTAAAATCTTGTAAACCTGACAGCCAACCTCGTTATAATTCCTAGGACACAATGTCAAAAGGAAATATCCAAAAGATCAGATGTATTATACAGAAATAATCTCTTTATGATGAATAAAGGCAGGGAGTATACACTTGAAAAAGATTTACATATAATATCTTGAATTTTAAAACTGCAAGATGTACAGATATGTCTAAATGGTGCTAAAAACTACAAATGATACAATTTAAATTGGTTTAAAAAGTTTAGTAGAGAGCTGGGATACAGGTCTGCCTTTCAAGTGATTATTTATTGCTAGATAGACCTTGAAGTCCATTACTAAATAGTGTTTTTTTTTATCCTGGACTATGTATATGAAACAATTTGGAATAGAGCATAAAAATTCACAAATGCTTTTCACATATTAAACCAAGCTACTATTAAGAAAAAATATATGTATATATTACTTTTCCAATAATAGATACATTTTACTTTCTAAAATTTTATTTAAAACATTTTTTTTAAAATTTTGCATACCAATCCCAATTCCCTTTCCCTCCCTTCCTCCTGTTTCCACCACCTTTCCCCTGTCCCATTCCCCATTTCTTAGAGAAGGTGAGGCCTCCCATGGGGAGACAACAAATTCTGTCACATCACTTGAGGCAGGACCAGTCCTTTCTTCCTTTATCTAGACTGAGCAAGGTACTCCTCCAGAGGGAATGGGATTCAAAAAGTCAGTTGATGCAAAGGGATAAATACTGGTTCCACTGCCAGTGGTCTCACAAACTGCCCAAGCAACAAAACTGTCACCCACATTCAAGAGTGCCTAGTTTGGTCTTATACAGGTTCCCCAGCTGTCAATCCAGAGTTAGTGAGCCCCCACAAGCGCAGGTCAGCTGTTTCTGTACATGTCCCCATCATGGTCTTGTCCCCTTTGCTTATATTAATTGTTCCTCTCTATGACTGCACTACAGGAACTCTGCCCAGGGCTTAGCAGTGAATCTCTGAATCTGCTTCCATCAGTTACTGGATGAAGATTCTATGATGACAATTAAGGTAGTCATCAATCTCTTTAACAGGGGAAAGGCAGTTCAGGTTCTCTCTCCATTACTGCTTACATTCTTAGCTGAGGTCATTTGTGTGGATTCCTGGGAATTTCCCTAGTTCCAGTTTTCGCTCTAACCTCATAATGGCTCCCTCTATCAAGATATCTCTTTACTTTCTCTTCTTCTCTGTTCTCCCATTTCAACCTTCCTGATCCCTCATGTTCTCTTTGCCTCTCCCCTATTTCTCTGCCCCTTCATTTCTCCCCTCCCCACTCTACTTTCCTCCTTTTTCCTCCTCCCTTTCACTTTACTCAGGAGATATTGTCTATTTCTCCTGACCAGGAGATCCATTTATGTCTCTCTTAGAATCCTTCTTGTTTCCTGGGTTCTCTGATGGAGGAAGGTCATTGGTTAAGTAATGAAGAAACTGCTTGGCCTTATAGGTTAAAACATAGGTGGGAAGAGTAAACAGAACAGAATGCTGGGAGGAAGAGGAAGTGAGCTCAGACTCGACAGCTCTGCTCTCTGGAGCAGAGACGTCATGCTCCCCTCTCCAGGGCAGATGCGAGATGCGATAGCTCTGCTCTCTGGGGCACATGCGATGAAGCTCCGACCCAGGATGGATGTAGGCTAGAATCTTCCCAGTAAGAGCACCTTGGGGTGCTACACACAGATGATTAGAAATGGGCTAAATTAATATGTGAGAATTAGCCTAGAAGAGGCTAGATAGAAATGGGCCAAGCAGTGTTTAAATGAATACAGTTTGTGTGTTGTTATTTTGGGGCATAAGCTAGCAGGCGGCTGGGGTGTTGGGGACGCAGCCCCGCCGCTCCTATTACTACGGTTCTCTGTGGTTGTGGACTGTAGGCTGGTTATCCTTTGCTTTATGTCTAATATCCACTTATGAATGAGTACATACCATGTTTGTCTTTCTGGGTCTGGGCTACCTCACTCAAAATGGGTTTTTCTAGTTTCACCCATTTGCCTGCAAATTTCAATATGTCATTGTTTTTTACTGTTGAGTAGCACTTTATAATGTAAATGTACCATATTTTCTTTACCATTCTTCAGTTGAGGGGCATCTAGGTTGTTTCCAGGTTCTTACTGTTATAAATAATGCTTCTATGAACATAGTTGAGCAAATATCCTTGTGGTGTGTGTGTTTATCCTTTGGGTATATGCCCAAGAGTGGTATTGTTGGTTCCTGAGGAAGGTTGATTCCTAATTTTCTGAGAAACTGCCATACTGATTTCCAAAGTGGCTGTACAAATTTGCACTCCCACCAACAATGGAGTGTTCCCTTTACTCCACATACTCTTCAACATAAGCGGTCATTAGCATTTTTGATCTTAGCCATTCTGACAGGTGTTAGATATTATCTCAGAGTTGTTTTGATTTGCATTTGTCTGGTGGCTAGGGATGTTGAGCAATTCCTTGAGTGCCTTTCAGTCATTTGAGATTCTTCTGTTGAGAATTCTGTTTAGATCTGTACCTCATTTTTAATTGAGTTATTTTACATTTTAATGTCTAGTTTCTTGGTTCTTAGTATATTTTGGGGATCTGCCCTCTCTCAGATGCAGGGTTGATAAAGATCATTTCCCATTCTATAGGCTGCTGTTTTGTTGACTGTGTCCTTTGTCTTATAGATGTTCTCAGTTTCAGGAGGTCCCATTTACTAATTGGTGTTATATTCAGGAAGTGATCTTTGGTACCAGCATGTTCAAGGCCACTTCTCCCTTTCTCTTCTATGAGTTTTAGCATGGCTGGATTTATGTGAAGGCTTTTAATCCATATGGTCTTGAGTTTTGTGCATGGCTATAGATATGAACCAATTTGCATTCTTCTACATGTCAACATGCCAGTACCATTTGTTGAAGATGCTTTTTTTTTTCCATCACATAATTTTAACTTTTGTCAAAGCTTAGGTCTTCTTTGGTGTGTGGATTTATATCCAGGTCTTTGATTTGTTTCCATTGGTCTACTTGTCTGTCTTTGTGCCATTACCAAGATGTTTTCATTACTATAGCTCTGTAAAAGAACTTGAAGTCAGGGATGGTGATGCCTACAGAAGTTCCTTTATTGTAGAGGATTGTTTTATTTATTTGTGGCTATTGTGAAGGGTGATGCTTTCCTGAATTCTTTCTCAGCCCACTTATCATTTGTAGATATGAGAGTTACTGATTTTTTTTGAGTTAATCTTGTATCTTTCAACATTACTGAAGGTGTTTATTAGCTGGAAGAGTTCCCTGATATAATTTTTCAGGTAACTTTATCTGCAAATAGTAAAAGTTTGACTTCTTCCTCTCCAATTTGTATTCCCTTGATACCTTTTGTTATCTTATTGCTCTAGCTAAACTTTGAGTACTATATTGAATAGATATGGAGAGAGTGAACAACCTTGTCTTGTTCCTGATTTTAGTGGAATCACTTTAGTTTCTCTCCATTTAGTTTGATGTTGGCTGTTGGCTTACTGTGTATTGCCTTTATTAAGTTTCTGTATGTTCATTGTATCCCTGTTCTCTCCACAACCTTTATCATGAATGGGTGGTGGATTTTGTTGAAGGCGTTTTCAGCATTTAATGAGATGATCTTGTATTTTCTCTCTTTCAGTTTGTTTATATTGTGGATTACATTGACACACTTTTGTATATTGAACCATCCCTGCATCTTTGGAATGAAACCTTCTTGATCAAGGTGGATGATCTTTCTTATATGTTCTTGGATTCGGTTTGGCAGCATTTTATTGAGTATTTTTGCATCAAGTTTCACGAGAGAGATTGGTCTGTAATTCTCTTTCTTTTTTATGTCTTTGTGTGGTTTGGGTATCAGGGTAACTATAGCCTTGTAAAAAGAATTTTGCATGTCTCTTCTATTTCTATTGTGTGGCCTAATTTGAGGAGTATTGGTATTAATTTTTCTTTGAAATCTTCTAATTCTGTGCTGAAACCATCTTGTCCTGAATTTTTTTGGGGGGGTTGGGAGACTTTTGATGACTGCTTCTATTTCCTTAGGGGATATAGGTCTATTTAAACTGTTTTTCTGGTCTTGATTTAATTTTGGTGTGTGGTACCTATCCAGAAAATTGGTCATTTCCTTTAAATTGTCTAATTTTGTGAAGTACAGGTTTTTGAGGTATATTGAATAATTTTGAAGTATGATCTGATGAGTCTCTGGATTTCCTCAGTCTCTTGTTATGCCCCCCTTTTCATTTTTGATTTTGTTAATTTGGATATTCTTTCTGTGTTTTGGTTAGTTTGGATAAAGGTTTTTCTATCTTGCTGATTTTCTCAAAGAATTAACTCTTTGTCTCATTCACTCTTTGTATAGTGTCTTTTCTATTTTTATTGATTTCAATCCTCAATTTGATTATTTCTCAGCACCTACTCCTTTTGTGTGAGTTTGCTTCTTTTTGTTCTAGAGCTTTCAGGTGTGCTATTAAGTTGCTAGTGTGAGATTTCTCCAGGTTCTTTATGTAGGCACTTAGTGCTATGAATTTTCCTCCTAGCATTGCTTCAATAGTGTCCCATAATTTTGAGTATGCTATGCCTTCATTTTCATTAAATTCTAGGAAGACTTTAATTTCTTTCTTTATTCCTTACTTGACCCATTGGTGATTCAGTTGAGCATTGTTCAATTTCCATGAGTTTCTGGTCTTTCTGCAATTAATGTTGTTGTTGAATTCTAATTTTAAACCATGGTGACCTGATAAGATATAGAGGGTTTTATTATTCCATTTTTTTTTGTATATGTTGAGGTGTGCTTTGCTACTCAGAATACAATAGTACAATAGTCTGGGCTGGCTTTTGTAGCTTCTTTGTGTCTGCAGTATGTCTATCCAGAACCATCTGGTTTTCAGAATTTCCACTAGGAAGTCAGGTGTAATTCTGTTAGTTTTGCCTTTATATATTACTTGACCCTTTTCCTTTGCAGCCCTTCATGTTATGTTATTTCTTTATTCTTTATATTTAGTGTTTTGATTATTACGTTGTGAGGGGTCTTTTTTTTATCCAGTTTATTTGGTGTTCTTCACTTTGCAACGTTTACATTACTGAGGCACAGTCAGCTAGCATTTGGTTATGTTATGGGTCTCAGGCTTAGCCTAACCCATATAGAAAGATATACATTGTGACAAATTCCATTATTCCCCCATGCTAAGCAGTAATTCCATAATAGTAGATTTAAGATATAGAAAGGCACCTTTTCATGCGTCTCCTACATTTCCCCTTTATGAGTGAGATACTCATGAGTCGTGGCTCTAGACTATTTTTTGCAGGACTGCTGACAGTGTAAAATCTTCTCTCCAGAGGATACACACATAGAGTATAAAAGAGTCATATTCTTCTGCTCAGAATTTCTCTCATATTGCAACTCTTTGCATGAGTAGATATTCACCCGAATGTATTTCCATCACCCTCATGGGAGTCTCAGAGAAGAGAAAGTGCTATAAATATGCTGGTGGTCCTTGCTTTGTTGTAAGAAATCAAGATCCTCTGTGTAACTCAAGACTAGTATGTCTTCTGCCAATATCTGCAAAAGTCAGTGTAACCCATCAAAGTAAAGTCTCATGCCATTCACTGTTCTTATCTGTAGGTTTAATGTAAACTACCTACTGAGAAACAGACAGATTTCCTGGAACATGCACAGAACAGACCTTACAAGTATTTGATTTAAACTTTAAACAGCGAACATACTATAAAATGTTAGATATGTCTGTATCAAGTCAGTTCATAGACATTCTTGCTAAAACGGCAAGGAACACCAACAAGCAGAGTGGACAGAAAAATGAAGGGACATACGTTAAAAATTTCTTATTAAACTAATGCATCAGGACTTTTGTGGAAGGTAGAAAAATAACAGTTGAAAAAGCTAGGCAAATGAGGAATTTGATCAGATTTTAAACATGAGCACACATTGAAAGTGGAGAGACTTATTTATAAGGATTCTTTCTAAGAACAAGCTAGACAAACCAGAGACAAGATTAAAGTCAAGGTCAATGTTTGGTCACAAAGAGGACTCAGAGGACTCTCATTAAGGTTTGGTCAATGAGAGAGTCCTCACCATAGTGTGAAGGTCATGTGTGAAACATTCTGTTAGCTGTGTGGATGGAAGGCTTAGCATCGCTTGTTATATGGGACTTCTGCTGAGTTTATAGAGGGGATGCTTATTGCAGTCACAGATCAGATGTCACTTCAACCAGGAAACCTTTCTAGATCAACGGAGCTAGAAACATTTATTGCTTCTAAAAATGCCTACAACCTCTATTTGTTCCTGCGCATCAAGTTTGTCAACTTGTAACTTACTGATTTACAGCATGCAGCATTTGACTCCTAATTTGCACCATGTAAAACTTAATCGTGTTTTTTAGATCTAAAATATATTATAATCACAGCAAGGTTTCATACAATTGCTTAGTAGCCTCAGCAAATATCAGCACCATAATGCTCATTCTCCCACGCTCTGTCTTTCTAAACACATATGCACATGCGAGCGTGTGCGCACCCGCACATACACAAACACACACTACATATGTATATAATGTGGTTAAATCTTTGCTTTTTAGATTTGAAGATTGCACAGACTGTATATAACATATTCAACGTGTTGCATTCATAAAAACAAGCATGGTTGATAGCTAGCGTCATACTCATGTTTTATACATGATTTGGCAAATAGTAGAGAAAGATTGCAAAATTCTAAAAAGCCTAATTAGAGCTACAAAGTTTGTTTTTTGAATTAGTAGTTAACGGGCGAACTATTTTTGATATTTCCAAAGCAGCTGGGCTGCTACCTTATGCGAATTGACTGTGATTTCAGTTTTTAGTGTTTTAATTTTACTTAAAATGAATGTTTGTCCCTCCTGAGCCACAATAGTTCTGTCAAAGTTGACTTTTACTGTGAAAACTGAAAATAGGGGCCATATTTTTCCACATCTGTATAACTCATATTACAGATCATCTCACAGTAAGTGGTTCATCAATGAGATTGAAAGTCTTAGATTACTGTTTTGAATTCAAATCATACTTTTTTATCTTTTATAAAAGAATATATATTAACTATAAAATCTGAGAATAAAGAAAAATATTGCATACATACATGAAAGACCCATAATAATAATGCCAAAGATAACAATTTTTACGAGTCAGTACCTGATGTTGTTTTAGGACTCTTAATACTGTATATACTTATAAAAGTAAGTGACCATGCATAGTGTGTATCATATAATTTCTTTACCTCCTCCCCTCTTCTTTTTCATGTTGTTTAGACAATATCTTACTATGTATCCCTGATGGCCTAAAATTTGTTATTAAGATAAGGTAGCCATAAACTCACAGGGACCCAGTTTACCCTATCTATCTCTAGAGTGCTAAGATAAAAGGCATGTGCTATCATTTCCTGCCTGTTATATGATGTCTATTAGTTAGTAGTATGTTCAGAAACTTTCTCATAGCATTAAATACTAGTTTATGGGATACATAATATTCTACTATATGGATGTAGCACAATTTCTTTAGTTGGTTACCTACTTTGGGATATTTATTTTATTTCTATTTTTTTGTTCTTAAAATACTATTTAACCTAATGCCATGGTTGAAAAATATTTGTATATATCCCATGTTGTTACCTTAAACTATTATCTCAGAAGTGAAATTTTTAAATCAAATGGAGGTATGTTTTAGACACAAGAAAATGATACTGACTTAAACAACCATGAGGAGTAGTAAATATTGGTCAATGGTTTAAAATTTAATCATTAAACAATCACAACAGTAGAAGATAACATGCAAATATTTAATAACATCCACCTCCTTACATCTTGGTCAATATTGAAACGCATATCTTACTTTAGCATTTTTGGAACAATTAGCTTACTATTCGCTTTCTTTTTAAACATAATAAAAATAAAACTTATCAAGTATGATAATGAATATACTTAATAAGAGATATTATGGATAAAATTTATATTGATAAGATCTACTTTAAAATAACTTTACACACAATATTCCATTCTGGTATGATTATTTACTATAGATATTTACTTTGATAAGCTTTAAGTAATTGTTAATTACATATGAACTTTTATTTTGCATAGATATGTACAGGAAGGTCTTTTAATTTTAGGTCAATTTTTGTTGTATAAAAACAGCCTCTTAACTATGAAAGATTTAAACCATTCAGATTTCATACAAATACATTAGCAGCAAAACCAGAATCAAATTAAAGTAAAAAGGGTATTTCACCGACAATTAATAAGTAGGATCTCATGAAACTGAAAAGCTTCTCTATGTCAAAGGACAACATTATTAGACAAAGTGGCAGGTCACAGAATGAAAAATGATCTTTACCAATTACACATCTAATAGAGGGCTAATATATAAAATATATAAATGATTTAAAAAAACCAAACCAAAAACCAAAAACCTGGGCATCACGTTAACAATTAATGCAATTTAAAAATGGTGTTCTCAATAGAGAAAACACAAATGACTGATAAGCACTTAAAAAAAATGTTTAACATCCTTAGTCATCACCGAAATGAAAAGCAATGGAAGTAATCAATCACTATCTGATTGGATGGAACTCATGCATGAAACTGTTTGGGTGGACAAGAACCTGAAACTAGACAGACTATTGGCCTGAGGGGGGAAAAAACAAATAATACTGTGTTACTAAAAGAACTCAGACATCAAATAACTTGAAATGGCATTCTGTTCTATCCATAGATCAACAACTTGCTCAGATATCATTATAGAAGATTCTTCCTGCAGTGGGAACTAATACAGAAACCCACAGCTGGAAAATGTACAGAAAATCATAGACGCTAGAACACTCCAATCCTAAACTGCTCTCCCCTCAGGCATCACAGGGCTATGGGAAAGAAGACAGGGAACCAGAAGGATGCATGACAGAAAGGAAACAGTATCTTCCAGACACAACAGGACTGACCCACAGGATAGCTTACAGAGACAGCGGCGATATGCACAAAGCCTGCACAGGTCCAAGCCAGATAAGGTTCAAGTCCTGAGAGTGGGGAGTAGGCACAAGCTGCCACCCCGAACCAAGCCGTTATTTCTTGATAACTGCTTGAAAAGAATAAAATTAGTTTTTTCCAATGAAGTCTCACTCAGTATACAAACTAAACTTAAGTGTAGGCTTCATTCCCAACATTAGAAGGCCAACACAAAATGTTCTCAGTGGCAGATTTGCAAATTTATTTTATGTCTTATATTGCTTTGTTTGGGTGTTTTTAACCTTCCTGGCATTTTGCTTGTGTATTATGGTTTCCTTTGACTGTGTCTGTGTGTTTGTGTGAGTGTGTGTTTCATTCTGGCTTACTTTATTTTTTATTTGCCTGTTCATTTTCTGAAGAGAGATAGAAATAAGGCATGGAGTAGTATGGGTGCTGAGGAGGGAGAACTGGAAGGGGATGAGGAAAAGTAAACTGTGATCAGAATATATTGCATGAAATATTTTTTCAGTAAAATAATCAAATTTGTGAGATATCACTTACAACAGATTGGATGCCTCAAATAATATTAAGCAAAAGTGAACTAAATCTATTTTTAACTTTAAGCAAAAATAAAAAGGAAATTAGATAATTTGGTATTCATTTTATAAAATGGAACTTAAACTATTCATTTCCATGGCTACTAGAAAGATGGGAAAGTATATACCATATTAGTCCCAGTAAAAAGAAAGTGATTAGATTATTGAAAGGGAAAATAGGGTTCAGAGAAAAGAACATTAGAAGAAATAGGGAAGTCATTTCTTAATAACAGATTATTTAATCAATAGGATATGCAATTCATAGCAATCATGCAACTAATCACTGAATTTCCAAACAAGAAACAAAAACTGATTGGACTTAAAGACGGAATAAGAATAGAGGAATCTTCAATGACCGTAGGAGATTTCAATATTCTTAAACAATACCCTTGAATGGTTAGGGACAGCCAAGTGAGGAATTAGAACTGATTTTCCCTCACAACCAAGTTGATACAACTGACATTGTTAGAATACAGCCCTTCCAACAGTTTAACACACATGCCTTTCAGGAGAACACAGAATATTTACCAGGACTGACAGTGCTTTGTCTCATAAAACAAGCCTCAATAAATTTGAAAATATTCAAATTGTCAAAGTATGTTCCTTGAGCATAATGAAATCAAATTGGAAATCAGTAACAGAAATGTCACTGGAAAGTTCTCAAATATTTAGAAAGCAAACAGCATACTTCTATTTTTGATTGTGAGCCTAGCCTTTAATGACTGAGCCATCCCCCCAGGTCACAGCTTATTTCTAAATAATCAATGGGTTTATATAAAATAAAGGGAACATTTTGAGCTTAATGAGAGTTAAAACAACAAACACACCAAGATACTAGAGAGAATTTAGAAATTTACAGTATTAAATAGTTACATGAGCAAAGGTTACATGTAAATACTTTCAACTTGCATTATAGGGAACTAAATAACGTGCAGAAACCTCATGCTATTGTAGAAGAAAGGAAATAATAGTAGAATAACTACCAATGATACATAGAACACATACGTGACAGGAAAGACTGAAATCAAAGGCCTTCTTTAAATATACTATATGTATTCACTTGTAAGTCGCTTTCAGTCATAAAACAAAGAGAACCAGCTTACAACAAGGACCCTAAGAGAGACATACATGGATCTACCCTACATGGGAAATAGAAAAAGCAAGATCTCCCGAGTAAATTTGGAGCATGGACACCATGGGAGAGGGTTGAAGGGGAGGGGAGGAGAGAAAAATGTATAGCTCAATGAACTCAATGAAAGAGTTGTCAAAAAAATTTATTTATTTTAATTTTATGTGTATATTTGTATGCTTGTGTGAATGTGTTACCATGTGTGTTCTTGTTGCACTGGGAGGACAGAAGAGGGTTCCAGATGTCTCTGTGCTGGAATTAATGCCACTTAGTTGTTATATGTGACTTTATGCGAGCTAGAAATTGATTTCTGGTCCTCTACAAGGACAACAAATGCTCTTTCTCTAATCTCCTCAAATGAGTCTTTTTTTGAGATGATCTACAATATTAGTAAACTTCTGGCTAAACTGATCAGAGGAAAAAAACAGTCTGAAAAAACAAAAGTTACTAATATAAAGATTTATTACTAATATAATAAAAAATAGTTTGTTTTCTTCTTTTAAAAAAGAATAAAAAAGAAAATAAAAAAAGAGAAACTTACTGTCATCATTTGGATTATAAACTGCTATAGTTTGAGCTACATTGTTCTAATATCCACAAAATACTAGCAAAAATTCATTTGCCTGATAGTGGCATTGCATCTAGAATATGCAAAAAACTCTCAAAATTCATTATCAAGCAAGAAAAACTCAATATATGTGAGCCAATGTCTGAAAATACTCTTCAGAAAATGTTGTAAGATTTTCAGGGAGAAATAAGGTTCAATCGAACAAGCACTCATCATTAGTTATCATGCAAATTCAAATCAAATAATAGCGCACCATCATTCAGGAGTTGTTAGGATAGCAGGGATTAGCACTAGGATATTCCCTGAGCGTTAGTGAGGACATTCAGGGGTGATATGAAGAAGTCAAACAAAATTTGTAAATAATTGTGAAGTTTCTTAAACACTTAAGTTACATAAGACCCAATTACTATCTTCAGGCATTGGCTCCTAAAGAAAGAAAATAACTGTCCATTTAAATACCTAAGCGAGGTTTATATCTCTTCAGTTTTGATAGATAACAATTAGAAACAACCCAAGTACCCATACTCAGTGGAATGGATGAATAATTTGAGTTATATTCATATCACAGAATGCTATAGAGAAAAAAAAGGACCAACACGTGCCATGAAATAGATGGTCCTCGAAGCGCTGTTGTGGAAAGGAGGTGAGAGTATACACTGTGTGATTCTACTTATGTAAAGCTATAGAAAATGTAAACTAATTTATTCTGTTGAAAAGCAAGCCAAGGTTTGTCCGAAAAAGATAGAAATCAGGAAAGAGAGGAAGTTGGACACTTTGGAGACCAGAGGATATTTTGTTATCTTGATTGTGGTGATCGTTTTATGAATAAATCAAAATGTCAAAAATCTCCCAGAGGGCCCATGCTTTGGTTTTGTCACCATGTCAATTATGTTTTGATATAAAATTATCAAAAGGAATTATGTTTCTTGATTTTTTTATTTGAATGAATATTTTTGAATCTTTAGCTACTACTTAATAATTAATATTTACAGGTAATCTTGTGCTCACTTTAAGGGTATAAGTTATTATCTTACAATTTTATCTTAATATGTTTTTAAAAACAAAATCCACCTTCAACAGTTTTCAAGAGTAGACCAATGAGCCAAAGTAATGAAGAAAATTATGTGAGGACAAGTTTACCTTTCTGATAAAGTATTACTGTTTTTATTTTGTATTTATATTTATTTCTTTTGGATTCGAAAGACATCTGAAAGAGAAACCTGTTATTGGTAGTGTTTGCAAAATGTTATGATCATGGATGTTTCACAATTTTTTTTTGGCCTTGGATATTTGTGTGAATGGTGAATGCATATTGAAAGAGGGTAAATATTTCAGACCCCTTCCTGAAAAAGATGAATAACAGTGACTGGTAAAAACACAATAGATGTAGGTCAACCTCTTCTTTGCATGTAACAAATGTGAGACACTGAAGAGAATGACAATCTTGTGTACCTGGCCAAGCACTATAACTGGTATTGTAGATGTTTTTTTTTTTAAGTTATCTTGGAATACTACCTTAGTTTGTATTTTCAAATTCCTGTTCACCTTTTATTGGTTAATGTTCTATTGCTGGGAAGAGACACCATGACCAAGTCAATTCCTCTAAGGTAAAGCATTTAATTGGGGCTTGCTTAGAGTTTCAGAGGTTTAGTCCCTTATTATCATGAAGGGGATCATGCAATCATTCAGGTAAACATGGTACTAGAAAAATAGCTGTGATGGGCACACAGTAGGAAGAGACAATGTTGGCACTGGGTTTGGGTTTTGAAACCCCAAAGCCCACCCCCGGTGACACATTTCCTCCATCAATGCCACACCTCCTAAATCTTCTTTAGTGTGGCATTACATTTTGACTAAGCACTCAAACATATAAGTTTATGGGGGACATTCTTACCATGGAAACCTAGATGGTTGAAAAAAAATTTTCTTTTCTGTTATATTTAATTATATTTGGGTCAAATGTGGTTATCAAATTTAAATAGACTCTGAGTATTACTTTGAGAAACAAGGCTACCAACCTATGTTTAAAGGAATGTGTCAATGACTCATTAGACACATTTGGAAATGAAAATCCTTAAGATTTGTACATTTTATTAATCTCTGAGGAATTATTTTTTTGAGCACTCACTATTCATTTTTAGACCTACTCATAGTGACAGTATTTCTGCATGTGGGTGAGGTTGAAAGACAGTGTCAAAGTACCACATACTAAGACTTCCATGGCTAATGGGAGAAATTTCAATAACTGTGGCTATCACAATAATAATTTTCTTATATGAAATATTTTATTCATGAACATTATGGGATAAGTTTTGTTCCATAAAATATAGTGAAGTCCTATAACACAGCATCTCCAAATGTGACCTCAGTTAGAAGTAGATTCATTTTAAATGCAGTTTAAGATAATATCACACTGGAGTAAGGTGCACCCCTAATCCAGTCTCATTGTTTTCTGTATAGAAATGATCGCATGAAGCCAGAGCCAGAGAGAGTCAGAGACCCAGAGAGAAACACACACACACACACACACACACACACACACACACACACACACAGAGAGAGAGAGAGAGAGAGAGAGAGAGAGAGAGAGAGAACAGACATACATCAGTGAAAGTCTTATAGAGATTTGAGTTGCATAGCTACAAGCCAAGAAATGATTGCCAGCAAGTCTCTAGACACTAGGAAGAGTTCAGGAAAGGTTCGTTGCAAGTGTCAGAGAGATGGTAGCCCCACTGACATTCATTTCTGACCTGTACCCACCATAATTAGGATAACAGATTGCCATGGAAGCCTCCCAGATTCTAGAAACTGCTTAGGGCAGTTCTATGTATAATAGAACTTTTATATTTCCCTTGTATTGTTGCTTCTTTGTAAAATTTGTTTATTTGAAGTTGACTCTCTATTCCTTTTTCAAATTTCTAAAATAATTACAAACTTAAAGGAGGAAGTCACATATAAAATCATAAACTCTTGAAGTCTGAAAAGACCCTGTAAGGTCTTTAACTCAATCTTCTTCTCAGTGCAGTGATTCTCATCCACAATAGAAATTCTACATTGTGTGATCTACAAAAGAGAACACTACCTCCTTATAGGGTGGTGCTTGTCATTTAAATTGTGAGAAGCACATATACAAATTTTCAATTTAACTGTTTTTTTTTTTTGCTATACAGTTCAATTTTGTTAATCACAGCCATACTGTCATGTAACTGTTCTCTTTAATGTACTTTCTCTAAAATCACTGCTCTGGACCTATTGAGTAGCTTCCCACCTTTTGTTTAAAAACCCTATAAAGAGAGGTCTTTCCTTTCCAGAGATGACGAATGATCTCTTCAGTTTACCAACCAGAGCTCGGTCTGATACCGAAGACCTTTGCCCTTACCCCTTGCCACTTGCAGCAGGCAAGAGAGCTGGCCCAGGGTAATGAGGGTGGAAAAACTACACCCTACCCCTCACAGCTGCCATGCACAGGAAAGCAGGCCCTCTACCCAGCCTGGGTACACTTGAGCTAACCTTATTGTTCATGGCATAGGTGAGCCAGTCCTGAGAATTTGAGAGCAGGAGAGCTGATCCTAACCACTTCCCACCCACACAAAGCAATCTGGAGAGCAGGCCCTGCACCTTACCCGGGCAAACAGTAGAGCTGTCCATGGTGTTAAGAGTTTGGGTGAACAGGACCCAAGGGCCTAAGAGCAGAGAGAACTGACCCCACTCCCCACTTCAGACTGCATTGGCTGAGCTAGCTGAGGCAGTATTGGAGCACTTGGCCAGGTAGTGATAAAGAGGGAAAGCTGATGGACTGACAGAACCAGCTACTACTCAGGCCCAGAACCAGGTCCACTCCAGCATTTACCTCAACTATAAACTGTTGGAGCATGTGAAGGGGGTCCAAAGCTACAGGGTCTCCACAACTCAGCACAACAGGATCCCACAGTGCCCCAGTGAAGGTCAATTATTGATGGTGTAGCAGAAACCCAGAGGCCTCTAACCAGACCAATGACCCAATGACTCATAGCAATGAACAATTAGAAGTAATAATGAATGGACTAGAGAGAAAACTATGTTACTCACAAAGCCACAATACAGCTCTCATGATGGGATTCTTCTCTCTCTCTCTCTCTCTCTCTCTCTCTCTCTCTCTCTCTCTCTCTCTCTCTCTGTGTGTGTGTGTGTGTGTTATTTTATTTGTTAATTTGGTTTTGCTTTTGTTTTTTTTTCAATTTTGTTTTGTTTTGGGGAGGTTGCAAGGACAGAATATGGATGTAAGGGAACAGGGAGATCAAGGAGACAAGAGGAATTGGGATACATGATGCAAAATCCACAAAGAATCAATAAAAGTTAAATGAAAGATAAAAAAAGTACTTGCCATCATGGTGTGTGTAGGGGCTGTTGTTACAACATACATGTAAAGGCTAGCAGATGTTTTCTGTGGAGTTGGTTTTCTTCTTTCACCTTGAGTTTCTGGGGTGCATCTTACGTCTCTAGATTTGCATAACATACATCTTTACCCCCTGAACCATCTTGTTGACCTGATCAAACTCTTTTAACCTTGAAAAATTATTGTTGTGCTTGATATAGCTATCCAGACAGCATTTTAAAAAGTTTTGTCTCAAAATGTACTATGTATGTATACGTCTGTGTGTGGATGTGTGCATGCACACGCGGGTACCCTCAGAGGTCTGAAGGGTACGGGGTCCTCTGGAGTGAGAATGACAAGCAGGTGTGACCCATTCAACTTGGGTGCTTGTGGCATCTGCAAGAGCTGTGAGGGCTGACTAACCATCATCTTTCTAGCCCTGGGGGAGTATTTCAATCTATTTCACTATGTGAAGTCTTACCATTCATCTTGTTCCCAATGCCTGCATTCAAGGCTGGTGTTAGTACTGCCCCCTCCAAATCTATGAAGTCTTGTCTTGACTCTTCTCAGCAGGTCCTTCAGTCAAGGGTTGTTTCCCTTTCTTTGATCCACAGTGTTAGGAGGGATTCCCTTTACCATCCCTGTCTTGCCAAAGACACAGAAATGTGATTGAATGCTGTCATGTCTGGATGTGTGATGTGGAGTCAAATTTTTTAATTTCCCAGAATTTAGGTTTAACAATAGTATTTCATCCTTCTGTATTTCTGAGCATCAAATAAGAAAGTTGCTTGGCCTAAGTATTTAGCTTGTAATGCTTTTATTCATGCCTTTGTTTCTGTGTGCTTCGCAAGATGATCATTTTTGTCAGTAACTCATTCTCTGTTTAGAATTTAAGCATTTTCAAGAGAAGAATAAAGCCTCATATCTCCTGTGACCTCCCCAATGCTACTATTGCAGTGCTGACTTCCCAACATTCAACTAAATTCATCTTTAATGATCATGTAAGAAGGTAGCTTGTTTTTGTCCTTTTTTTTTTTCAAATAACAACAAAT
The DNA here is from genome assembly GCF_037038515.1 of Microtus pennsylvanicus. Classification (NCBI taxonomy): domain Eukaryota; kingdom Metazoa; phylum Chordata; class Mammalia; order Rodentia; family Cricetidae; genus Microtus; species Microtus pennsylvanicus. The sequence goes on from NC_134592.1 coordinate 46,295,601, forward strand.
AGGCAAGGCTGACAGATGCCATTTCAGATACCATTCTCTCGAGTTCTTATTAGGATGTGTACATATCTTTATCGTGAAGAACATTTTATGCCTCATTAGGGCACCATAGCAACATTGAAGCTGTTTAGGAAACAATATGTCTGAGACATCTGTGCAGCAGCTATCGGACGGCTAATGATGGATGTGTACATTTGTACGTGTGCCTATTTTTGTTCTCATATAGTGAAAAATGGGGGAACAGTTCATTAAGGTGTGCATTTGAAAGAATTCATAGGCTGTTATGCTGTGTGTTACAGGAAAAGGCCCTGAACTCTCATTTGGAACTTTGAGTTTCTGATATTTTCCAAAGTATGTGTTCTGCAGTGTGTAAATCATATAGTACCTCCTCAAGAACTGCATGTTACCCATCTATACCATCATTTAATAATTTTACAATATTATTATAAATTCGATTATTGTGAATAACACCATTTTGTTATTTGGCGGTAGAGCACTTACAGAGCTTATGCCAGGTTCTGTACCCAACCCCAGGACCAACATTTTTCAATATTTGATATTGAAACCAAGGCATCACAAATATTTGTATGTGGAATTCAAACTCATTGTTCAGGACTACTAAGGCTCCTTTTATATTTTCTTCAAATTAAAATACCATTTGTTGCCCATAGGGGCATTTGTCTAATGTTTGTTACTTGGAGTCTTATTTTTTCACACTGCTATTCACTCTTTACCTTTCTGCTTATTAATATTTATTTATGACCTAACCATACGTGCATATTATTTGTGTTTCAATAAATAAAGTTTGTCTGAAGATCAAAGAACAAAACATCCATTATAGTCAGCCATACAGGCCAGAAAGTGGTGGCACTCACCTTTAGTCCCAGAACTCTGAAGACAGGCAGAAAGATCTCTGTGAGTTCAAGTCTACCCTGGGCTCCATGAGATTCAATCTGTCAAAACAAGCAACAGACCTCACACAGATCTCAGCACCTAGAATCACACACCTTTAGTCCCAGCACTAGAGAGGTGTAGACAGGAAGGATACAGCTGGGCAGAGAGAGGACAATAAAGGGGAAGAGACAGGAACTCATTGGAGTATGGAGTCTGAGGTTGGGGGAGAGCATTTCAGGATCGCCCCTTAGTCTGAGCCTGGTAGAGTTAAGATCTCTTTAATGGCTGGCTGTTTTGCTTTTTCTGATCTTCAGCTTGAATCCCAATATCTGTCTGGGCTTTATTGTTCATGCAGAATCTAACTGTAAATTTATTAATTAGTACATATTTACTCAGTGTCTCCTACATCCTGGATCCTTTTTTAAGATTAGTGGAAATGCTGTTAACCGCAGAGATACATAAAAATAGATCACCTAATAAATCAGGTAAAATAAAGGCATCCTAATTCTGGTAGAGACAACGTGATCTACCTACAACTAAAAGCAGTTTAAATGTCGGAAAAGGGATGACTTAATTCATACATGTAATTAATTCCCTAACTCAATATGACTTTTGAGCAATTAATATTTAAAAATTTATCCCCACTTTTAGGAAGAAAAAACTTCAGTGATATTTTTTATGGTACAGGAGAGTCAGTACTTTTCTTATTCGTCATATAAATTAAAATGCATTATGTTATAACTTCTACATTTTCAGAATTTGGGAGGCCATGATAATAGCTTAATGCATTATGTTTTATGCTCTATGGCTTTCCAAAGTAAAATAGATGCAACTATTGGAGATTTAAAATAATCTTGTGTATACAAAACCATTTTTGTTATCGTTTTACTACTTCTTTTTTGAGGAAGTTTCATGAATTCTAAGGTGGTGACACGCTGCTTTCAGGTTTTAAATTTTTTATTAATTTTGTGATTATAACTTATTTACAACATTTCTCTCTTTCCTTTTCTCCCCTTCAAACAAACCCTTGCGTATACCTTTTTTCACTCTCTTTCAAATTCAAGGTCTCTTTTTAAATTAATTGTTGTTGCATGCATGCATATGTATATAATATTTAGGAATATAAAAATAGAAATATATACATGTATGTATTTCTAATTTTATAATCCTAAATATAATATGTTCAGTTCATATAATGCTATTTCTATGTATTTTTTTTCAGGACTGACTATACTTCACTTCATAAATACTGGAATTATGAGCACACACTATGAGATGGTTTGAATAAGTATGGCCCCCAATAGACTCATGTATATGATTGCTTGGCCTATAGGGAGTAGCACTTTTAGAAGGTGTAGTCTTGTAGTGGGAGTGGCCTTATTAGAAAAAGTGTACTACTGTGGAGGTAGGGTTTGAGGTCTCACATATGCTCAAGTTATGCCCAGGGTAGCACAGAACTCTTTCTGATGCTTGTGGATCAAGATGTAGAACTCCCAAAGCCTTATCCAGCACCATGTCTGCCTGCATGTTGCCATGTTCTCCACCATAAAGTAATGGGCTAAACCTCTGAAACTGTAAGTCAGCCTCAATTCAGTGTTTTCCTTTGTGAGTGCTGCTGTGGTCATGGTGTCTCTTCACAGCAGTAGAAACCCTCACTAAGACACACTACAAACCCAACCAGTGCCTCGTCTTTGTTCTTTGCATTGTTTCATTTTTCCATGACACCTTGAAAATGTTGGTGTAGTTAATACCAGCTTACAAAGTCATATTTTTATGGTTCCAATATATGCTATGTGGAAGAATGTTTTTAGTAATTGGTGATGTTAAGATTTTCCACAAAGATGCTAGTATGTTTTTATTCATAGGAATGATTTTGTAAAAGACAAGAATTTTTTAAACTAAATGCAATGACTATTACTCTCTTTTTCAGTTAATTTTATTTATTCATTTATTTTAATTAAAATACAGCTAAATCCTTTTTCCCTTCTCTCCAGATCCTCCCATGTACCCTCCTACCCTCCCACCAATCTTTTTCTTTGGTTATTACTGTTGTATATAAATTATACGTACCTATTTGTATACACACATGCATACACATTCATGTATATATACATAAATATATAAACACAACCTGTTGAGTCTTTTTGTTGCCTGTGTATATATGATTTCATAGTTGATCACTTTGTATTGGATAACCAGTTAGGGGCTCACTTCTGAGAGATGTTAGTTCTTCCTCTCTCAACAAATGCTATTAAGTTGTCTTTTGTTCTTTGTCTAGGGATGGGATCCCATGAGATTTCCCTCTTCTATGCCAGTGTGTCTAGTGGTGTTGTACTTTCTGGAGTTTTATTTAGGCAGCCATATCTTTTGAGGTGAAGGTTTCCAGGCTTTTCTAGAATTCACAATGTCCCAGAAGATTTCTTTTCCTCCAGCCGTCATAATCGTCCTGCCTCCTCTTTTCTACAGTGTCCATGAGCCTTAGGTATGGGAATTGTGCTGTAGATGTTTCTGCTGTGGCTGGGCTCCATATGGTCTCTTTGTCATACATTTTGACCAGTTGTGGTTTTCTGTTTTGGTCTCCATTTGCTGCAACGTGAAACTTCTTTGAAAAGGAGTGCGAGAATGCAAAAGAATAAGTTAGAATACTGGTAAGCATCATGCTAGTCCGGTAGCATTGGGTTCTCTCCTAAGGCCCTATTAACAGCTGTGAGAGTGACGGGAATGTGAGGATGACGTACATATGTTATTCACTAGAAAGTTAGTAAATAATGAATGTGGTTGTGTATATATCTTGTTTGTTAGCAAAGGGCCTATTTATCATCTATTCTGTTTTTCCTAAAGTCTTGTAGGAGTTTCTGAGATATTGCCTGAAAATATACTCTTGAAACGACTGTAATAATTCATTATATTAAATTTGGTTAATCTTAATATATTAAAGACATCTCTCCTCTTTTTCTCACTGAATATTTAGAAAAAGAAATATTTTTATTTAACTTCCTCTGAAATCAGGTTGTTTATTATCTTAAAATTCCCTTGGCAGCAATGTCTTGCCAATATTTCAGACAATATTCTGAAACTGAAGAGAACCCAGCCCAAGGGAACACATCCTAAGTGAGGGACCCTTCTCATCATACTTTAGAAACTGCTATAAAGTGTGAGTTTGCAGGACTTCGTTTTTAGATGCTCTGTATGCTTAGCTCCCTCAGTTCACCCGAGTAATCCCATAATCTCAGAGGACTGTGATTCATAATCTGAAACTCCTACTTTAAGGCTTACTTCAAATGCACTTATGATTTTTGTATCAGGAAGCTTCCATTTGCATATGAAGGAAAATTATCCAAGGATGAAATATGCATCATACATCTGACACCATTAGAGTCACTACACGCAAAAGGATTTAATGAGTGCATTGTAATATGAAAATGTTAACTGATCTACCAGGCTTATCCCTTATGTTGTAGTCACCATGATTAAATTAATAAAAATGACAAGTACTTTAATTCAATGAGGATATGTAGGCCTTTGCTTTCACAGTTTTTTTCTTGTTTGAGATAGTCTTTAATCTGTGGTATCACCTATGAAAATCCTTCTGATTTTCCAAGAGTGACACCCCTCACCCTGAAATGAATCCTTTGTTTTCAGCATCTAACATGCTGATAACAATGCTTCACTTTCATCTCCTGTAAAATGCCACTAAAGGAAAAATTGTCAAAAGCTTGTTGCAAAGAAATGCATATGAATCAACTATCATGAAATCTCATGATTGGTTCATCAAGGTTTTATATTAACCATGTGAATAGAATAAATTACTTTTAAATTTAGAAAGCCTTACAGTTCTCTCATATTACGATTTATCTTGGAATGAAAGCTTTGTACCTGTCTAATTTCTGGGAAGAATGTTTGGAGTGTGGGATTTTCTTCTGGGAGCTATACCATTTGTTGAAGATGACACAATTCAGGTCTGATGGTTTGTTCTGATAAAACCCATGTCCTGTAATGGTCTCACTTTGACATAAAAAGGAAATGTAGACCAGGCTGGCCCCAAACTCACAGAGATCCACCTGCCTCTGCCTCCTGAGTGCTGGAGTTAAAGGTGAGCACCACCACCACCTGGCCCCTCCAGTTTTTTTAAACAGTTAGGAGAGATGGAGACTAGTTGTTTGCTTTAAACACATTTCATAACATTCAGCAGCAAAGTTCCAAATCTTTGAACTTTTCTTTCGTGGGATTTTTTAAAAATTTTTATAATGGAATTCAGCATTGTTATTCATTATTGAAGCATCCAGGTGTCCCATTTCTTTTTGATTCAACTTTTCATGAGAGTTATACATCTGCAGATCTGTCTATTGATTTAATTGATTTATTAATTTTTTGGCATATAGTTATTCATAATAATTTTCTATTTTTTCGTTTTCATGTGTGTGAGTATATTCAAATGTAAATGTAAAAGGCGTAGATGTGTGTGGGTGCCGGTGGGTGCCTCCATGCCTGCGGAGGCCTGGTGTTGAGGCTTAGAATCATCCTTGATTGATCTTCCACCTAACTCATTGAGGCAGAGTCTCTTAACCAAATGCAGATCTCACTGAAATGGCTAGTCTTGGTAGCCATCTTGTTCTTGGGATACCTTGTCTCTGCCTTATGAGGCTTGTATAACATATTGACCTTCATACTCTACCCGGCCTTTACTTGTGATCTGAGCTTTGGTCCTCATGTTGGACATTTTATTCAATAGCCCAATTCCTCAATCTTGTTCTTCATGGTAATTTGTGGTGATCCTTTATACTATTGTGTTGTCAGTTTTATTGCCTCCTTTACTTCTGATTTTATCCACCCTTCTATTTTTCCTAGGTATTCTAGATAATTTAATATCCTCTTTTTTCTTTATAATTTAACTGAGTCCAGTTAGATTTGTTCACAGATGCAGAGGGTAGACTCATCCACTGGAGTATGGGCAGCCTATAAGAGGTTGTATTAATGAAGGAAACAGATTCTTCTCCCCAAGCAGACATCTACTTCCAATATCTCCAAGTTAGGTAGTGGTGCAGCTTCAAGAGATCCTCTACTTTTCATGCCAGAATGTTGACTGGCTCATTCAGGTCTTGTGTAGGCAGACACAGCTTTGTAAGTTCATGAATGTAATGGCCACATAGGTCCTGTCATGTTCAGTAGATATTATTTTTTAAAAGTCATCCCTATAGTGTTTCTTACTCACTCCGCCCAATCTCCCTTATTTCCTAAGCTTTGAGAAGGGGGGTATATATGTCCCACCTGGGGTTGAGTGTTACCATTCACTCATTCTCTGTGCTTTGACTAGCTATAAGTCTCAGTATCTATCAACTTGTGTCCACTGCAGTAGGAACTTTGTCTGCACTAATACAGTGTGGAATAAGTATTTAGATGGCAGTTTGATGACTTGTCTATTTAACAAAAGAGCATTAGTAGATTCTCCCCTATGGCATATGACACTAGCCACATGGTCTTAGCCAAGTTTATAGTCTATGCCAGGCATAGATCCTCTTTGTGCAGTAGGCTTTAAATCCAACCAGGAAGCTGTTGGCTACCAAACATTCATGCCACCATTGATCATATCCTTCCAGAATAATCATTATTGTACATCACAATGTTCACAGCTGGGTAAGAACTGTTGATGAGGTTCCTTCTCAGCATCTCCCACTTCTATTAAAGGTCCATCAGGGAAGAAGCTTCTGTGCCAATAATATTTTATTTTCCATGTCCAGTGAACAAGGAGCATGATCTCTTCAGCAATGGTGTCTCAGAATATTCATAATGAAAAAGCTCAGAAGTGAAATTTGTAGGAAATTTTTCAAAAATAACTGTATGTAGAACCCCACCTGAGAATTTCTTTTACATTTGTGCCATATTTCACCTGTACAGAGGCTGCATGGCCATGGCTTTTGGTTACCAGTCCTACCATGTGGTGTTAATCCAAAACATGTGCCAGAGACTCTGGCACTGCACTGTCACAGAGCAACCCTCCTCCTCTGGTCTCCTAGCACAGTTTTCCCTCCCTTTTACCTTTGCCTCCTGTCATACACATCTTTTATATTTGCCCAACTATCAGAGTGAAAATGTTTTGACGAAGCACTCTATGTTTTGAGGGTTTTTTTTTTGTTTTTTTTTTTTTACTTTATTTGCATCAATTAAAACTGGCAGCATAAAAGTATGTAAGTCACATTTATTAGCTTTATTTTATCTGTTTTTGCTTTTGTATGCTAAACGGTGACATTGGCGTCCATTGGACTTGCATGGTATTATCTGACCTGTGATACAAAAACAAGATTCAGATGTATTTCCAGTAGCACAAGTGATCTAGCAGTTGGCTGGGATGACAGACTGGTTTCGGCTGGCGTCCACCAGAGGGATGTGGTTGAGTGGCTCCTATCTTCTGTGCTGTTAGGGCTTAGCAACACCATTTCTTTTCAAGGCTCACTAAGTCATCATATTTTGATCTTGATGAAATACACTCCAAAATGATTTTTATATTTCTTACTAGGTCATCCATTTTTGGCACATTAGTTATAGGACGATTTCAATTCAATTTACTTCAGGAATTGAGGCATTTCTAGATCTCTTTAGGAATGAAGTAGGAGAACATTTAAAATTAAATTGCCCAGTAATTCATTTCACAAATGAAAAGAAAACAAAAGGTGTTGCTAAAACTATAGGCAAACATGGGAAATTACCCTAGGAAAAATTTGGCTTGGATCCTACATTAGATTCTAATGAACAGATCTGATGGTTCTTGGTTTTATAGCTTGTTCAAAGAATCAGGTGATAATTTGCACGTGCTATTAAACTTATAACTATGGTCAGAACATTAGAATGAAGAATCAGACAGCCTGAGTAGTTAGCACTACTTCACGAAATGTGCCCACTTTGAGTACCATGCCAAGTGTCTGCAAATTACTGTGACTGCAGTCGAGAGTGCTATTGAATTGCTGTTGAGTACTGCGGGAACCTTGGACTGCTGTGTGTTCTCCAAATCATTAAAGGGCAGATATCTTTCTATTTTAACTGCCTGAAAAAGAGGGATAAACCAGAGCCACAATTATTGTGCTAAAAGGTAACTTTTAACAGCTGAACTGGGCTTAACGAAAGCACAAAGGAATCAAAGGTGCAAATTATATTTCCATAATGCTAAAAAATTTGCATGCCATCCTACAGTGAGCTACCCTATTAGCTGATAAATAACCTCACGGCTGTGCACCTGAGTGTACCTTCCTTGTGGTTTATGATAATTAGTTCTTGCTTGGGAATATTTGTTAAGAAAAACAGTCAATGCTTTCAACAGAAAGGTCGCAGTTACGCTTTCTAATTAAATGTGAAGATGAATGAAAGACATTCTTGGAATTGTGCTATGCCTACAGCATTTTGATGTTGTGATTTCAGGTGGTTTGAGAAAAATCCCAAGAATGTAAAGTAAGTCAAGGAAACAAAAAATGTAATAAAAGTATCATTAGTATATTTTGATGCAGCTTTATCAGGATGTGTTATTAATGGAAACAACCATAGGTAGTTATTTCTGGAAATTTTGATAATGCAAATATTTTTAAAAATGAGTACTTTTTTTATTCAAGGACTGAAGCATTCATTAAGCCAACTTTCCACTACCTCCTTGATGTAGCTTTGCGTCATTTCATCACTTTATATCATGTTATCCCTTAGAAAGCTCAGATGCTCAAAACCAAAAATGAAGCCAAAATGAAAATTTAGGAAAAGTATTTATCTGTGTCCCTTAATTTATTTAGCCAAGATTTTAATTGAAAATATTAAATACTAAATTTAGAAGGGTCTTGGTTAAGGAAATGAGATAACATGCAATATAAAGTCACAACAGTGTTCTACATTAAAACAATAGTAAGCCGGGCAGTGGTGGTGCATGCCTTTGATCCCAGCACTCGGGAGGCAGAGGCAGGCAGATCTCTGTGAGTTCGAGGCCAGCTGGTCTACAAGAGCTAGTTCCAGGACAGGAACCAAAAAAAAAAAAAAAAAAAAAAAAAAAAAAAAAAAAAAAAAAAACAAAAAAAAAAACAAAAAAAAACTACGGAGAAACCCTGTCTCAAAAAAATCCAAAAAAAAAAAAAAAAAAGTTACCAGAAGGAAACATTATTTAATGAGAATAAGAAAGAGAAATTAGCATCATTCAAAATGAACTTTTTAGTATGCAGATATTGTGTGCTATGTATAAAGTGAAACGTGTTTATACTCTTAACACCGCTATAAGTTTCTTTCATTGTCTCAGTTTTACAGATTTCAGGTTAATGTGTATCAAGGACTTCTATAGATATAGATATGAATTTTGAGTAGTCATACTAGCAAGCATTTTGTAATCTGAATTATTTGAGTAGCAATGCAGTCAGTTTCTAATCTTTGCTATTATTAATCATGCTCTAATAAAATGGAGTATACATTTTTCTACTTTCTCCATTATCTATTAAATTAAAGGGAATTGACATTGGCAAGTTACATTCTTTTAAATTTTGTTGCATATAATAAAATTATTGCATGAGAAGATTTTACAGGTAGGCCTAAAGGAATCCCATGTATAATAGCTTACTTTTCTCTATCATTGCAACTACTTGGTATTATTAATTATACTAATTATTGAAAAATGTTTGTTAAAAATAGGTAGGATTCTATTCTATTACTTATATTTGTATTTATTAGGTTATAAATGACATTTATGTTTATCATTATGTTCACAAATAATTTTTAAAATTTGTTTTGCAATATGTTTGAAAAGGTAGATTGTCTACCGTAACTTTTTTAATGTCTTCTGATCCATCTTCATCATGTTGGACTCATGAATGCAGTAGTTTCCAGGGCTTACTACCCTCTGTAGTCATTGCTGATTTATACGCTCACATTATTAAGGATTGATTTCATAAGCTGGCTCTTGTATTCTATTGATATTTACTATTATTTTTGCACATACTTTTACTGTTTACACAGAAAGATAGAGAAGGGATGATGACATTAGAAAAACACCGTTTGGCAATCACCAATAATGACTGGTTTTGGCAGACTCATTTATGGATACTAAGATTAGTGGGTGGAAAATGATGAAAAAAACAGAATGAGAATAGAGTTTCAAAATATTTCCCTTAAGATATAAATGAGTACAGAGGGAAAATTTGTGATTTTAATGTGGAGAAAACAGATGATTCCAAATTACCAAAGATATAAATGATTACAATGGGAAAATTTGTGATTTTAATATGAAGACAACAGATGATTCCAAATTACGAAAATAATTAATGCTATCATTACCAGGAATAAGGCAAATTTATACCTTTTCGCTGTTGACATGATACACTAGGGAGGACATACACATTTGATATTCTCCTTATTCAAAGGCATAAAGAACGCTTAATCATTTGAAAGTGCCTAGTTAAAGAATTCTGTGCCATGTAGTGGCATGTACTCTAAACACATGTCAATCATGACGTCCAGATTGGCGAGCATTTCCTTCTTACACACCTAAGACAGAAGCAAATACCGCTCATGGTTATAAAGGACCCGAGTGCAACACTTGTGGAGCTGACACAAGTTGTGATAAGCTAGGGTTTTCTGGGAAGAGGAAACCTCATTTGAAGAAGTACCTCCATCAGTCTAGCCTCTAAGAAAGTTTGTGGGGGCATTTTCCTGGTTAAGGATTGGTGGTGAGGGGTTCCAGCCCACTGTGGGTGGTGCCATTTCTAGGCAGGTGATCCTGGGCTATATAAAGAAACAAGTTGAACAAGCCATAAGGAGCAAGCCTTAGTTAGTATTTTCCCATGGACTCTGTTTAGTTTCTAATTTCAGGTTTCTGCTTGCAATTTCTCAGAAATTGTCTGTGAACTACAAGTCAAACGAAGCCCTTTTCCCACAAGTTGGTTTTGGTCAGTTCTATCACAGCAATAGAAAACAAACTAAAACAGTGGTCAAATTTACTGTTTTTCTAGGTTAGATTGTAGTTTGTTTTTTTGGTGTTGCTAATTACTCATGGTGATTATGTAAAGGGATGTCTTTATGTTTGTATAATACATGCCAGAATATTTAAGAATGAGGCACATTGTGTCTTTGACTCATGTCCTAATGGTTTAGGTAAAAATGATGAGGTTCGGGGACATGGCTTAGAAGGCTAAGTTTTTGCATGAGGGCCTGAGTACAGATTCCAGCACCTAACAAAATCTGGGCTTGGCTGAGGGTTTTAGCAATCCTAGCAGCAGAGGGGAGATGGTGGAAGATTCACTGGAGATCACGCATTACAAGGTAAGGAGGAGCGCATGCAGAAAGACACCTGATGTAGTCATCTGGCCTTTGTGTACATGTGCACACACAAGCATCCAGACATGTATGCACGCCCCCCCCCAGCACACACACAATGTCTGTAAGAAGAGGAGGATAAAAGGGCATGGGGATAGAGGGTAACGGAGAGAGCGTGAGAAAACATGGTACTTGAAGAATGCTAAGAAAGCAAGGATTACGTGTACTCTTTGCAACTCAATTAGTTCAGTATAAAAAGTTAAAAAAACGAACACCACAAACCCCATGTGATACTGGTCCTATATTACTGTGTGTCTTGCATTGTTAAGATTGATGTAACATTCCTCAATGGACTAGAAAGGTTTTTATTCTTTTTTACGGAGATGTCTAACGTTGGTTAATTTTTCTGTGTGGACTGCACCACACAAGGAGAACCAATCACCTGCTACACTGCCAACACATTCAAATGTGGCTAAAGGAACTGGGATGTAATTTAGAATCAATTATCACAAGAGAGAAGCACCTGAGTTCCTGTTACTTATGTTTGGATTTCCCCATGGGAGCTATAGTACATTATTTAAATCTCATTTATGTTATTTAAAACCTTTAAAACAACAAGATATATACGTATGTATTGCCTATTTGTCACCATATACTGTTTTATACTTGTGTGGTATTCTGTTGAAATTCAGTGTCTTCTGGTGCTTACCGTAACAATGCAGTAATGCAGTGGTTATGATGTAGCCCTGTTGTGAATTTTTCTAGTATTTCTAATAATCGTCTTTATAACTTGGGTTTAAGATAAATCTTCCTTAAATTCTATTTTACAGGGAAAGGAGTTGAATTGAATTAAATCTGCAGAGTATTTTAAGTTTTAATAATAGTGGGCTTTCAAGGATAATATCTCATTTTAAGACTGTTTGGGATGTCTTAATGCAGACTAGAGCAACCATCGCAGGATTGCACTTAGATTTGGAGGTGAGGCAAATGCAAGTTACAGCGTAGTCCCTGTGACATTGCCCTCCGGCCTTACATGAACAAATCCCTACCTCTTAGGCAACAAAAAAGCTGCACTGGGAAAAAAGGAACAGACGTACAGTTCTAGCAAGAGGAAAAATTATAGAAGAAGGCATGTTCCCACAAAGCAGAGTTAAATTAGGAATTTTAAGAAGACAAGGATACAGTAAATCATGAAACAAAAACTGCAATTAAATGTAATTTATAGTGACATAAAACCAGTTCCCCATTTAGAAGCCCAGCTGTAAAAGGATCTCATAAAGCTGGGGCAGTCCTGGCGCTTTGTGATACATTCTAATTGTCTTTGGCATCATTCTTTGTGTGCTTTAATTAACCTCCGAGACCCAGTCCTCAGCCTAATCCTCAACCATAGCGGAGATACTACAGAATTACCGTTCCGTTCTGTGGCGGGTCACTGAACTGAATGATGGCAGCTCGCTGACTCTACTCCTTTTCTCCTTCCGGGGACTCTGGTGGGAAATGAACCGTGAAGAGATTCAATGATCTCAAAGTTTTGTACATTTTTTGCTTCTTTAAGTTATCTTCCCGAAGAATTTGACAAATAATACACATCGTTTGGAAATATTTATCAGAAACTCAACCTTCATGGTCTTGTTGTTATATCTACTTTTGGGAAAGGATGAAGTGGAATATTTTGAAGGCATTTTAAGATGACAGGGATTAATGCTGTATGCATGTCTAATTCTGTTGCTGAAGAGAGTTAAGCTTCCTTTGGTTACAAAAAAGAATCTTCTGTGTTTGTGTGTAAAGATGGGTATGGACATCTGGAGGTCAGCAGACAGCCTTAAGTGTCAGCCTTTGCCTTCTGCGTGGCCCCAGGCCAGCTTTCTTGTTTTATCACTCCATGCTAGGTGGCCCATGAACTTCTGCGAATTCTCCTGGCTCCCCCTTCCGTCTCAGCATAGAAGCACTGAGATTACAGAAGAACTTAACCGTATTTGGCATTTACATAGGTTCTGGAGAGTCAGACCCAGGCCTTTACACCTGTGCAGCAAGGAATTTACCCACTGTACCGGGTAGTTTTATGTCAACTTGACACAAGATATAGCCATTTGGACAGAGGTAGTCTCAATTGAGAAACTGCCTCCATCAGCTTTGCCTGTAGGTGAATCATCAGTAAATTTTCTTGATTAACATTTGACATGCGTGGGTCCAGCTCTCTAGGGACTCTGTCTCCCTGGGCAGGTAATTCTATATAGTACAAAAAAAAGCAGGCCGAGCAAGCCATGAAGAACTAGCCTGTAAGCAGCATTCTGCCATGGCCCCTGTTCAGTTCCTGCTTCTAGGTCCCTGCCTTGAGTTCCTGTCATGATTTCTATGAATGATGGATTACAAGCTATACAATGAAATACAATTTTTCTTCCTCAAGTTTCTTTTGGTAATGGTGTTTTATCACAGCAAGAGAAAAGTAACTAAGACAGAAATTAGTGCTAAGTCATAGGGTATTGCAGTGACAGACCTGATCATGTTCTGGGGAGGGTTGTGAAATGACTTTGAAACACTTATCTAAAAAAGTCACTGGTTTTTAGGAGCTTAGTGAGCTGTTGTGGGGACTTATAAGATAATGTGGGGAACAATGAAGATGACCGAGGTAGTGCTTGTGAAATCTCAGATTCGAGAATCCCTCAAAGATGCTAAAAGTGTCATTTGTGCAGTACCCTGAATGAAAGCCTTTAGTTTGCTGGGACAGTTGGTACTGGTTATCTGAGGCTGAACATCCTGGAAGATGTCTCCTTATGGTCAGCACCCAGAAACTGTGGTGCAGAGGGGGCCAAGGCTGGACTCTGTGCTGGCACTTGAACTTGGTCATGTGTAATTGTCTCTCAGTACTAGTTTTAAAGGCTTATAGGGATCATAGAGAGTAGCTGAGGTTTGACACCATGAGAGGCTAGGAGAGGCCATTGGTGAAGGTACAGCCAGTTTTAGAGAAGACACCAATATTTTGGAGATGTCAGTATTACAGGATGATCATTATGGATAGCAGCAGGTGTGCCATGAAACTTCCTGAGCCTGTGAAATAAGATTCTACTGCTGGGAATGGCAGAGATGAAGAAATGGGGCCCTTTTGGGGGAGCATAGAAGACTCCGAGTAAATCCAGATGCCTGGCACTATACTGTTTACACTGCTGAATTATGATTTTTCTATGGTTTTGATGTGACTATGCTATGGTTTTACCTCTCAGAGTAATAGAATATTTAACTTGTTTTATTTTTATTTGGTTTTTAGTTTATTTTATAAGTTGAACAGTTGAAGACTGGAAGTTTAAGAGCCACAGTTCTTAACCTGTGGGGTTCAACCCTTTTGAAAGTCCAAGGATCCTTTTGCAGGGGTCACCCAACCATCCTGCGTATCAGATATCTACATAACAGTAGCAATGAAAATAATTTTATGGTTGGGGGTCCCCAAACATGAGGAACTGTATTACAGGATTGCAGCATTGGGAAGCTTGAGAAACAGTTTTAAAGAGATGACTGAATACTTTAGAGAGACTATGGGTATTTTAGAGAATATGTACAATTTAGAGGCAATTGAAACTTTGAAAAAGACTTTAAATATTTTAAAGAAATTTAACTTTTAATGTATTTGAATTTTTAAAGACAGTGAGACTTTTAAAACTTGGAATGTTTTATATTGTTAAATGGATATTAATGTGAGATCCTGGGGATGAACAAAAATAGGTTATAGGTTAATTAATAAATGATGTGATTGAGTGTCAAGTTGACAAGGGTCAGTTATGCTGGCTGGTTTTATGTAAAGTCAACATAAGCTAAAGTCATTCCAGAGAAAAGGGCCATTCAATTGAGAATCTGTAAGATTTGACTGTAAGGAAGTCTTTAGTAACTTTTTTTCATTAAGGATAAATGTGGGTTCTCCCAGCTCCGTGGGGACAGTGTCACCCTTTGGCGGGTAGGCGGTCCTAAATGGTATAAGCAAGCAGGCTGAGGAAGCCATTGGTAGCGAGCCCTTAAGGAACAATCCTCGATGGCCTCTGCTTCGTTCCTGCTTCCAGGTCATTGCCTTGCTGCAAACTTACAGCAAGGGAACTCTTTTCTCCCCAAGTTGATTTTAGTCATGGTGTTTTATCACAGGAATAGCAATGTAACTAAGATACCCATCTTCTCAGCCCCACTGCTAAACTATCTTGGCCTTACCCTTTGCAGAGTTTTCAGGGCATAAGAAAGAGGTCCGAGTATTCAGATTCGGAATAAAATTGCTAGGTTCTGAGTGGCATGGGGTGTTTTGAGACCCAAGCTATCAATATTTGAATGACACTTTCAATTACTTTCAGAGTACAAGATCTTATGTTTTATAAAAAGCAGGAAGGGTGACTAACATATTTATAAATTTCCATTTAGTTTTTCCTCCTGCATGTAATTTTGAATGTTGGATGATAATGGAAAGTCATATGGCTGATTGGCATCCTTATGACAGAAACATGGAAGTTGATGTGGTTTGAGTAATAAATGTCCCCTATAGGCTTGTGCACTTGGACATGTGATTCTCAGTTGGTGGCACTTTTTGGGAGGTTATGGAACCTTTAACAAGATGGAGTTTTGATGGAGGAATTACACCATTGGGGGGTGTGATTCACAGGTTTATAACCCAATGCTCTTTCCTACTCTCTCTTCCCCCACTGAGATCTCTCTGTGCTTCCTGTGGGTGAATGGCATTTGAATAGCCAGCTTCCTGCTCCCATGGCTGTGCTTCCCTTTACCTTTGCCATACCTTCTCCACCAAGGTGGACTCCCCTCTTCTGGCACCCTAAGTCAAAATAAGCCCTTTCTTCCCTAAGTTGTTTTTGGTCATGGTATTTTACTAAAGCAACAGAAAAGTAAGGAAGATAGGAACTTTGCTAGAAAATGTTGATATCTTCTTAGTAATGGGAGAATCGTGGGTCTAGTTGGTACATAACTAGAGAGCACTTCTCAGCTTTCCTTGATTGTGATCAATGCATCCCAAGACGTGCCCTTCCCATTCCTGTCCTGATTGCCCACTTGGTGCTGACACGCAGTGGTGGCACAGAACTCATCATAGAGTTTCTGCCACTGTGTGTTCAAATTTTTTTGAGTAGACCAGAACTTCACTGCTTAGAACTACATCAAGGTCTTATTGTGAGCTGTGAATAAATCATTATGTGATAAACTACTGAAATCGAGTTTGCTTATTAAATCAGCTAGCATTCCATTAAAACAGTAGGTAGAAATGGTGGGGAAATTTTTGGCTATGTTTTGAAATGAAAAGGAAAGAATTTAGGACTGGGTAGAAATGTGATAAAAGCATATTCACAGGAATGGAAGGTACTATGCCATCTGCTACAGGAGAAGGGACATCAATGGCCTTGCTCAGTGCTGCACCCTAAATGTTCCAATAATGACCTTCCAGGAAAGACAGTTTTATAGTGGCAATAGTACCAGGGTGCTTTGTGTGTGTAACTGCCTGTTTTCTTGATTAGATCAGAGGTCTTATCCCAAGAAGGAATTCATGCTTGGGACTGGAAACTTAGCCAAAGCCTGTAGCTAGGTTAGTCGCAGGTCTTAGAGGGGGAGCCCACTGTTATTTCTTTTCTAAATGGTCATGTTTTCAAAATTCCCTCCAAACATTTATGTTTATATTCACATATTTGTGCTGCTATTAGCCCTGATTAGTTTTTTATTGCAATGGGTAATGGTTAATGCAGGGGCCCACAACTGCTCAAAGTACCGAAGATAAGCAACTGTGATTAGTCAGCTATAAATGGGACATCTGTATCAACCTGCCACTGCTTCAGTGCTCAGGAAACCTTGTAGAGAGGAAGAAGGAAGAACGTAAGAGCCAGAAGATAGGGAGCAGTGCTCTGAAAATATTGTTTGCTGGACATGACAGAAGTATTGCCTACATGAGCCCATAACAACTGTGTTTACATGCACAAGACCCACAAAACATTAGGGCAGTTAAAATTTCCATCATGCATGGGGAAAGGATACTGAGACATCATCCATAGCTTAAGAGGTATTATTGACAGTGATATATACTAAGGGTATCTCTTTAGGATATTTCTTTAGGATAGTGGTTACTAGTTGGCTGCATATGGCCATTGGAGGAGTCCACACACATCCACATATGGGCAGAACTAATTCAACCCAGTGGGCTAAAGTAAGCAAGTAAATAAATGAATGAATGAGTTAATATAGTGAAAAAAATTTGAAAAGTAGACATGAAGTTGGGAAAGAGATGTGTTAGGGTGAGGTTTGTGGGGACTGATGGCAGGGAGTCACAATGGTAATAATCAAAATACATTGTATATACACATTGAATTTTCAAATATAAAAATATTATTATAAATAAAATACATATAAAAACAATGTGCTTAAGTAAGAAATTAACATAAAATAGAAGAAACATGGAAATGAAATATATTTTCCATATGAATAGATAGATTCTAGTACAATGTGCTTGCCATATAAATGGAATATATATCCTTGCTATATACTATTTAGAAGAAACTGACCATAAATATTTTAAAAAAATAACAGTTCTTGGTAAAGATACAAACAAGCACACACAGAAAGGCAAATATGAAGAAAACAGTGGCTGGTAGTTTGAATGAGATGTCCCTATCTCAGGCATTTGAGTACTAGATCTACAGTTGGTGGCAGTTTGCATAGAATTAGGAGTTAAGATCATGCTGGAGGAAGTATGTAACTGGGGAGCAGCCTTGAGGTTTCTTGAGTTAGCTCCCTTTGTTTCTGGTTTGTGGATTGAGAAGAGTTTGCAGCTATTGTTCCAGTGACAGGCCGGCCTGCCTGCTGCCATCTTCCCCACTGCGATAGTGATGAACGCTCATACATTTGGACACATAAGCTCTGAATAAGTCCTTCCATAAGATGCTTTGGACATGGTGTTTCATCACAGGAATGAGAAAGTACCTAAGACGAGTGATAACTGAGTCTAAGGTTAAACATCACTTAGGGTTTGGGGATGTAGCTCATTGGTATAGGTTGTGCTTCTAATGAATGGACTTCTAGATTCACTGACCAGTGAATGCGCTTTTACACACATGGAAGAATATATCAATACACACTCTTTAAAGAAAATTTACAGAGTGCAGAGGGAATGGGATAAAACGTTTGCGAAGTACATAGTTGCCAGAATAACTCAATTAAAAACTGGGCAAAGATTAAAATAGGCATTCCTCCAGAGATACATGAAAGATCAATAGCATAAAAGGACTGGGCAAGAAGGAACTGAAGCCTTTGGGGAACAGTCAGAGGCATACCAATTTCAACTCTACAGATGAAAACTGGTAAAAGAGTCAAGAGAAATCACTTGGAATAAGAGTTTTGGAATAAAAGTTCCAGAATGTAGAGTCTGAGGTTCATGGGGAAGTAAGAATTAAACTTTATTGAGATAAACTGAGTAGAGATCTTGAACTTGGGATGGCAAAGAGGAATTGTGGCAGAGAGACAAGTGTGGAACAGGATCTGATCAGCATTATTCAGGGCATTTGACAAGTGATAAATACAGAATGGTTATTTTTTTTTATGAAGCTGACTATTGCGTGAATTGCTAAATACAATGTGGCGTTGTCCAACAAACCTCTACTCTCTCCAGATGGAGAGATAGCTGTAGTTGGAGACCACTCATTTGTCTTCTGGCTGCCCAGAATTGAATAATCACACAGAAACTATATTAATTACAACACTGCTTGGCCAATGACTCAGGCATGTTTCTAGCTCCGTGTTACATCTTAAATTAGCCAATTTCTATTATTTTATATTTTACCACGATGCTCATGGTTTGTTACCTCCTGATTTGGGGGTAGCTCCAAGGAGTCTGCCTCCTTTGGCAGCAGCATGGTGTCTCCTGACTCTGCCTTCTCTCTCTCTCTCTCTCTCTCTCTCTCTCTCTCTCTCTCTCTCTCTCTCTCTCTCTCTTTCAGTCTGGCTATATTCTGCCCTGCCATAGGTCAAAGCAGCTTTATTCATTATCCAATAAAAGCAAAACATATACAGAAGGACATTCCAGATCAGGTAACTATTCTGAGCTCTCAAATATCCCTGCATATCTTTATGAGGAGGTCATTTATTTCCCTCTATTAGGGCTCAAAGCATGAATTTTCAATGAGGAGTCTCTAAGGTCTTCAAGCATGGAATGTAGTCCAAAGACACTAAATATCTTCAGAAAATGGAGGAAATATCTGGGGACTTGAGAAGTAGAATCTCTTGGGTGGTGATCAGTCTTCACTGATACTCCCTCCTTCTAAATATAAATCCTCATTTACCCAAGTTTTTTTGTACAATGTTTCCAGTTCAGTCCTATGTACCAAAGTAGCTGATCATTTGGGGCTTCCATGACTCTGGTAACTTTATTTCTGCAAACAATATATCTATTCTGCTGGGAAATATCATCATTTGTCTTCATTCTCCCTGACATTTCGACCATTATATTCTAAGTTTGCCCACAGGAAAGAAATAAATAGCTCGGTCTTCTTTTAAAAACAAACTATGAATTGAATAAATTCAGAGACTGTTTGGTATTCCTGATGGTGATCGAGGAGGGTCTTTCTTCAATTTATTCAACCCTCCTCTACTCCTAAAGGAGAATCGTTATTTATTTGAGCTCATGGAAAGAGCTCCTGGCATCATCCACAGACCCAGGACAATTACCAGGAATAGTTGCGCGTAACTAGAGCCAAGTAATGATATTACTGAAAATCTGATTTCTTTTCTATTTTGTAAGGTAAATTAACTGTCCGACACCAGGCTAAATGCATTTGTAACTTGCCATTTTAGTGTTCAAAAATCCTACTCTAGTGTTAGTCAGTTGCATGGGTTTTTTCTTTTTTTTCTTTTTATTTTTATTGAAAGAAAAAAAAAGAAATTCCCGCCTCCTCCCAGCCTCCCATTTCCCTCCCCCTCCTCCCACTCTTCTCCTCCACTCCCCACTCCTCTTCCCCTCCCTCTTTTATTTTTTAATGAAAAGAGAAGCTGGGTGAGGAAGCCTTCTGTGTTTTCCTTCTTCAGTTCATGGTTACATCACACTTCCTAGGAAACTGGCTCTCAGGCCCCTATCAGAATGGAGGGTTCTTACAGAGCTGCAGTTTTATCATGAAAGCCTTTTGCTCTCCAAGGATCAGAGTATTCTTACAGCAAGTAGGAGTCAAGAGGACTCTTCAAAGAGCCCTGAGACTTTCTTATGCCTCCTTACCTTCTGGAGACTATGAGGGATCATGCTGCTGTTTTGAATTTTTTCAAGTTGTACTTCTGACCTCTTGGCTGGGCTCTCATATGTGGGTCAGATCACCCAGTTGGTAAAAAGTTGGTCAGAGAGGAAAAGGTAATATCCTGAACCCCCTTTGAGTCTAATGTAATCACTTGGGCATTTCACCATGTCCTGGCCTACTATCTCACTCTTATGCAAAATAGTAAGAAGATAGATAAAATGAGATAACTAACTACAGGCTTAATTGGAAAAAGGTTTACCTAGTAAATAATATCTAAATATACACATATTCAATTGGAGTTTAACAGATTGTTTCCAGATTTTATAGCACAATTCTCTCTGTCTGGGCAGAGCAGAATTACATGGTAATCCCCCACCATCACATGATGGTCACCTTTTTCAATTATTTAATTAACTAGAAACCTAGGTGCTACTATGAACAGATTTTGAAGATATAATGAAGTTCTCAAATCAACTGAGTAAATGAAAGAGTTTATATGGTCAAATGTGACGATATATGTGAGCCACATAAACTCCAGGTTTACATCTCAATTTAGGGTAAGGGAATAGTTGGAGAGACATGAAGCACGAGAGAGCCTGGGGATTCTTTGCAGTTTGTACCAAGCATGGGAAAAGGTGCTTGGGAAAGAGCGAAGGCAGTCTTCAGAAGCTGCACCTGGTGGGCAGCCAGTCAGGATTAGGGACTTCAAAGTGAATTCTGCCAGCAGCTGCAATGAACTTGGAAGCAGATGTTTTCCCAAGCCTTTCGATAAGATTGGCCTGGCAGACACCTTGCTTGTAGCCTATGATACCTTGGATAGAGACCTCAACGTCACCACTCCACAGTAGTGTGGATGTGTTTGCTATTTCAAACAACCTAAATTTGCTAAACCTTTATATCAGTAGATAATGAATATGTCTCTGTTCGCAGAGTCTGCATTTGAGTTTGAAGAGACAGATACAGTTCCAAGAGAGGGTTCAGAAAGGTAGCTCGATTAGGGAATAACACAGGTGTTAGGAATTTTTCCTAATGTGAGCTCTCTGCTGACGCAAAAACCCCAATCAAGCCAAATCGCAACAAACCAAGCCAAATTAAGAAATATCCAGACCACGGAGGGAGAGAGGAGATCACGAGGAAACTTTCCAGGGAAGCAGTTTAAATAGACTAAGGGTGTGGTCAAGATTGTGGTGGGCACAGGGACGGGGCCTCCAAAGATGGAGGCCAGAGACTGGACCTTGGGACTTAACAACAGGCACTTATATATAGTCAGACTGAAGCTGGAATCACACTACTGCTCCACCTACGGTCATGCATCTCTTCCTTCAGTCTGCTTCCTACAGAGGCCTCTTTGGTTGTTCTCAGTTCTTCAGTTGTTTGTCTGTGATTATGTATGGTGCTGTGTCCCTCTGCCTTTCTAAGACAACACCTCTTGTGTCCACAACGCTCCATGGTGCTCTGTCCCTCTGCATTCACTCTCTG
Source organism: Microtus pennsylvanicus (assembly GCF_037038515.1). Taxonomy (NCBI): domain Eukaryota; kingdom Metazoa; phylum Chordata; class Mammalia; order Rodentia; family Cricetidae; genus Microtus; species Microtus pennsylvanicus. Next base: position 46,317,482 of record NC_134592.1, read on the forward strand.
ACTTTCTGGGGAATGCCACATCAGGTGTCCTTGAGCCAGTGCTTACGATGACATTCCTGGAATCGCCAACAGACATTTCTCCCAATTCTTCTTCACCATTCTGGACACAGAATTTTTCTTCACGCTGTACAAAACATCTCCAGAGCCATACTAGGAGACAGGAAGCTGTACTGTGTGCTAGAGGAGCCCCATGTTTCTTTGTGGTCCTCTGTTTTCGCTTTTTACTTTGCCAAGCCTCACACCAAGGTCAGATTATAGACTAATTTAAGAGATTGACATCAATACAAGTCTATGACTTTCTTCCTCAATCACTCTCAGGAAAATTTTGTATTCCAATTATTGGAAAATATACTAAACACTCTTCTAGTTAGGGTTCATATGCTTAGACTCTGTCATGTTAAGTCAGTAGGTGGAGTCATTTGTCCTGTGTTTTCGCTGTGACAACATTATCTTGTGGCAATGATTGCTGTACAAGGAGAAAAAATACCAAGGACGTCAAATATTCCCTCCCATATCCAAATTTTAAAAATCAGTAAATGGTAGAGCTATTATTAGTATTCCTGAGGGATTAGCTCTGAATTCAGACCATCCAGGAATAGTGACATGGAAACTCTTAAGTGTTCTCATTTTCATCAGGATATGGAAAACAATGCAGAAAGGCTAAAGAAGGGATTTAATTAGCATGCAGGCAGAACAAAAGGCTTTTCTCTGAAATCCCAATATTTAAATATTTTTACTAAGATGTAAATATTGTGAAAATAAATATTTTAAGATTGTGTACATCTAATGTAGTATCTAGTTTATGGTATTAACTAGTATAATTGATGAAAATGTAAATGTAGGAAATTCTGAGGAAATTGGTTTAAGGCTTCTAATTTTTTTGGTATATTTACTCTAACATACCAAATATGCCATATTTTTTTTCGACCTGAAAGAATGCTTTAAATAAAGAGTGGATACAGTTTAACAGAATAATAAGATTTATAGAACAATCAAATACTTAACTACAAGAGATTTAGGTATGGTTGTTTCTAAACATTATTTATTAATGCTATACTGTATTTATCCTACTTCTCATTTTTATATAATGCATTTACTTGTTCATCTAAAGCATTTACTTGTTTATCTAAAGCATTTACTTGTTCATCTAAAGCATTTACTTGTTCATCTAAAGCATTTACTTGTTCTGTTTCAATCTGTGCTGTTTGTCTGTGGGATTTTAAACTATGCTGAAGTCAAAGATTGACACTTGACTTACAAATTATTCACAACTAAATGTTTAAGACTTAAAATTTGACTGTAAGAAAGTAAACCAGCTTCCAGCATAGTCTAAGGGTTAGTATGGTCAGTTGTACAGGCTGTAGGATTGGCTAAGAAATGGCCTTCTGGGAACTCCTATGGCAATTGTTTAATTAGCTTCATTTATGTGAGAAGACCTATCTTAATTGTGGGTGGCACTATTCCCTAGGCCAGATCCTGAATTTTATAAAATAGAGAAAGCCACTGGAGCCTTAACATCTATCACTCTTCGCTCCTGATGGTGGATCAGATGTGACAAACTGTTCCAAGCCTCTGCTTACTTGATGTATCTGCCCTGATGGACTACACTCTTGAGCCATGTACCAACATAAACCCCTCCTCTCTTATCTTGTTCTTGTTAGGGCATTCTATCAAAGTAATAGGGAAAGAAGCTAAGATAACTTGCTTTGGTTGAGTTATTGCTGCATAGTTTTAACTTAAAATTTTCTTTATGCTAATAGGATGTTTCGTGAAGGACAGTTAAGAGAATGTGTAGGAAGAGACTGTTTGTTTTCCAGCTGCCCAGACCCAGAATAATCACACAGAAACTGTATGAATTAAAGCCCTGTTTGGCCTATTAGCTTAGGCTTCTTAATAACTAACTCTTATATCTTAAATTAACCCATTCTTATTGTTTTTTATTTTACCATGAGCCTTGTGGTTTACCCGTGATGTTCAGTGGGCAGGCGTCTTTCTCCATTGGAGGCTACATGGTGTCTCCTTGACTCCGTCTACTTTTCTCCTCTATCTCTGCTTGGAATTCCTGCCTTGCACTTCCATAGGCCCAAAGCAACTTCTTTATTAACCAATGGTAATAAAACCGATTCACAGCATACAGAGGGGAACCCCACATCTGGAGCAGACCTGTTTGACATGACAGCCGAACCAGACATGTTTCTCATTCCATCATGCCATTGGTAGCTTAGGATTGAGTGTTATTGTATAAGCAGCACACAAAAAATGGACGTTGGTTGGAAACTGTCAGACTGCTAACTAAAATTATGGCTCCTGTAATACTAAGGGAGGTGCTTGTAAATAACAAGGCATAGCAATACCAACTTATTCATGTTTTAGCCACTAGAAATGAAGCCACTGGCTTAGTTTGACGCTATTTTTAAAGAATTGGAAGATGAGACATGAGCAGTTCCTCCTGCTGAGGATAAATATTATGGTAAACATTGAAATGTACTCTTAGATTCAGTGGTGTGGGGTATTAACAATAATCTGCATTCACTGAGAATGTATTTTGTGCTAGGTTCTCCCACTTTACATACACGGTGGCATTTGTCCCTTATATGCCATTATATGATTTCTTAACTAGTCTATTTCAAAGGCAAGAGAACTGAACATAGAGAGACTTGGTAAGTCATACCATCAGCAGGTAAAGTTGTAAGTTTGAATTACAGCTGAACTCCAGATGTTCTAACCCTCACACCTACTTCAGAACCAGAAATGAAAGAGCTACATACATTAGCAAGGGCCGGTGACACTTTCAGTATAGAGGTGGCATAGCAAACATGTGGAAAGATAAGAACTTGCCAAAATGACAAAAAAAAATCACTGAATGTTTATCTATTGGTAAGCACATGGTTTTTTCATACTCAAGTTAATGATGACTGAGACTCTCAGGGAGATACAGCTAAAAGAGGAGCCAGTACAGTCACGTGAAACACTTTTGTGGAGGGTATTTTGCATTTACTTATAGACAATATAGATGATAATAACAGTGTAGATAATCCTAGCATACGGCTTGGAAGGGTCTTATTTTATCTGGAAATATTAGCTGAGGTGCTTTAGGTACTATCATCTTACAGTTTAGTATTACTCATGGCTATAAGTCTTATTGAATAGTTAAATAGCTTAAATATGAAGAACTTAAAATCCTGTAGTATAAAACAAATAAAAGACTTAAAATTTTGAGTTTAGAATTCCACTGTAGTTTTCATATTAGAGTTAACTTTATCTGTTTTCATTTCCACACCAATCCTTTTCCTGCATCGTGCCTCCTGATCAGGACTGCAGAATTTTAGATCTTCTGCTGTGATTTGAGCACTATCATCATTCTCGTTTCACATTAAGAAAATCTGAGATTCAGATTTTTCTGGTTTGCCTTTGTTATATTTCTGATTCAGCTTTTTTTCCCCCAATTCATTGGCACAGGGGCCTTTGCCTTTTTATTCCCTTATTAACAGATTCATTAAGTGCCTTGGGGATTCCTGTCTCTATGAAAAAAAAATGATGGCGAGATGGTTGAGCTGAGAGTATTTCTGTTTATTATGAACATTGTCTCTGTATTAGGCTAATTCATTTATTTTTCAGCATGGACAGTGATAAATTAAATAGAACAAGCAAATCAACTTACTGTATATTAGCAGTGCTGTTGAATTATTTTCGTCTCATTTTGTCTGAGATTTAATCATGTTTTTTTTTTTGTCAAACCATTATTCATTTGAAAATGCCCTCTAGTGCTTGAGGTGATGTCTCACTCATTACAATGATTTTTGACTGTATCACATAGAAATTATGCTTGAGTTATTATGGCTTTTTGTGAGATGATGTTAACCTTCTGGCCTCATGCTAACAATGCCATGTTGAATAGATTAGCCAGTGCCTTGATATATTGGCAGTGAATGGCCCTACAGGATAGAAGAACTGAACATTGCATGAAATTCAAAATCTCACCCCATATGCTTTTAAAAGTTCAAAGATTAAACGTTATTGGCCATTTTTGTGATGGGGTAGAGTCTCTTGGAATCTTTGTTTTAAATGAAAGCTGTGCTACATTTAGTTACCCACATTTACCAAATTTCTCTTTATTGATCCTTTGTTTTGGATTCTCATTTTCTAGTCCAAATGTTGAGCGATAATGATGTTATTCCAAATATTCTGCAAGACATACTGGGAAGACACATTCACAGCTAAGACACTACATTCAGAATGTGGTAGAATGTTTCAACCACATTATCTTAGGAAAATCTTTCTCTCTCTCTCTCCCTCCCCCCCTCTCTTGCTCGCTCTCTCTCTCTCTCTCTCTCTCTCTCTCTCTCTCTCTCTCTCCCTCCCTCCCTCCCTCCCTCTCTCTCTCTCTCTGTCTCTCTCTCTCTCTCTGTCTCCCTCCCTCCCTCCCCCTTTCTCTCTCCCAGAATTTGGCCTTAGGTCAGTATCTTACACTCACATTGCAATCTTTGCCCATAATTTTTTCTAGCTATGGACACTCCAAACAAGCTTATATCTCCTTTTCCCACAGCTCCATTGCATGGCTAATTGCTTGGTTTCACCATATTAACAAATATGTTCATCATTTACATGCAATTGTACATGCCTTGTAATTTCACAGGAGCTCATTGGATACTATGCTATTTCTCATGACTGAGCACATAGAGATTTTAGAATGCAATTGCAGTTTTCATCTTCACTGACACAGGAGTTAGATAAGATGATGGATTAGAAGTGTATGGACTTTATTTAATATTATGTAACATCCTTGCTGACACAAGAAAAGTTTAAACATTTAGTGATGAAATTGTACATTCATTGCTTCGATTCTCTAGGAAAAAAATCACTTTAAAATATAATATTGATAAAAGAAAGGCTGAGAGTGTGGAAGTTATTTATAGTTACAAGCATGGGGAGCAGAATTCAGTGGAGAAAATGAGTTAAAACTGGTTCAAAACTTTGCACTTTCACTTAATGGTCAGTTAGGGTTGCATGTGACAGTGGTTATCCTTGTAAAGGCTCTACACATTTATAGTTCTGTTTTTGAAAGTGACCTAACTCCTTGAAACTGTCTTAAAAGTGCTTGGAATGGTATTTTTGGGGGTGTCAGGGTGTCACTCATATATACTCTCATATCATCTACAAATAATAATACTTTGACTTCTTCCTTTCTAATTTGTATTCCATTAAGTTGTCTTTCTGCTTTAGTTAGTTCTTCAAGTACAATATTGAATAGATATGGAGAGAGTGGTTATCCTTGTCTTCTTCCTGATTTTAGGATGGTCATCTTATCAAAAACAATCTACATATTTAACAGAATCCCCATCAAAATTCCAACACAATTCTTAACAGACCTTAAAAGGACAATACTCAAAATCAGATGAGAAAACAAAAAATCCAGGATGGCTAAACATCACTACAATAAAAGGACTTCTGAAGGTATCACCAAAACTGATTTTAGGCTGTATTATCAAGCAATGGTAATAACACATGCATGGTATTGACATAAAAATAGACATTGATCAGTGGAATCAAATCAGAGATCTAGACATAAATCCACACTGTTAGGATTCAGGCATTAAGCTAGCCCCTGTCACCTGGCAGGATGCACTCAGGTAACATCATGGCCACCCCAGGGTCCTATAGCTTCTAGTTCACTATATAGTTTATTAGCAGGTGCAAAAGGTCCCTTTAAGAGACAAGTTCTGCCCATTGAAGAGGTAAGCAATTCTCTGTCACTTTCTCTCTCTCTTTATCTCCCCCCCCCCATTTACCTTAAACTCCTCACTTATGCCTGCACAGCATATTTTTCTGTCCCTCACCTACTGTGAACCCACCTGCTGCCAAAGTACCTCTCAGACAGAAATCACTATACACACACCTATGCATAAACTAAAAAACTTCTATAAGGCAATGGACACCATCAGTAGGACAAAACAGCCACCTACAGAATGCGAAAAAATTTTTGCTAGCTCTACATTTGATAGAGGCCCAATATCCCAAATATATAGAGAACTCAAGAAACTGAACATTTAAAAACCAAATAATCCAATTAAAAATGGGGTACAGATATAACAGAGAATTCTCAACAGAGGAATCTCAAATGGCTGAGAAACATTTAAAGAAATATTCAACACCCTTATCCACCAGGAAAATACAAATACTTTGGGATTCTATCTTACACCTGTCAGAATGGCTAAGTTCAAAAACACAAGTGATCTTGAAAGCATGTTTGGAGGTTCTAGCACGGGAGAACAGCTACTCGTATACCCTTGAACGAAGACGGGTCCTCCTCTATTAGGGGAAGGTAATCCTCTTCAACCAAGTGCAGAGCTTCGGGAGGGCTGCACATGGAGCGGTGAGGGAGGAAGGGGACACCCACCTAGCCAGCCAGATCAGCTGAATCAACCCTGACGATCAATGGGGTGACAGATGTCACAGCCAGATCACGCTCACATCCTGAGTAAATTGGGAACATGGGGACCTTGAGGGAGGTTTGAAGGGAGGAGGGGAGAGGCAGGGATAAGCATGCCTCTGAAGGTCAGAGAACAACTAGTGGTAGCTGGGTCCATCTACCACATGAGTTAAAGGGACTGAAATAAGTGGTCAGTTTGTGGACTCGTTTTCTGTTTCATTTTCATTATGGGCATATTTTTCATTTTCCCTCCCTCCCTCCCTCCCTCCCTCCCTCCCTCCCTCCCTCCCTCCTTCCCTCCCTCCCTCCCTCCTTCCCTCCCTTCCTTCCTTCCTTCTTGTCTTTATAAACATTCTGCACTGACAGAGACACTGCAAGGTTATTAGGACTTTTTTCTGAGGTGGTTTATTCTAGATCTTTTCTATTTCCATGGAGCTTTTAGAATCAGTGTGTCAGTTTCTGCCAAAATGCCTACTGTGATTTAGATTGACTGTGTTGAATCTCTCATTTGTATCTTAGCAAGTCTGAGTCCTCTAATTCAGTGGCATGGTATATTTCTATATATTTGGTCTTCTAAATTCTCTGAGTACTATTTTTGTAGTTGTAAGATCTTGAAAACAGTTTTAGATTTATACTTGTGTATGTCTTAGTTTGGTATTTATTAAAAATGTTAGAACAATAGAAAACTTTAATTTCAATTGTTTGTTGCTACTATACAAAGCTGATTTTCTTGCATATTGATTTTCTACACCAAATCCTCACTAATAGTTTAAAAGTTGATTACACTGAATTTTTGTGCATTTAAATTTTTTATTTGTTTCATTTGTCAGTTTGCTTTTTATGGGTCATGAACACATAATAGTTTCTTTGTGTAACACTGCTGGTGAAGCATCTAGGAATTCAATGGCAATCACTGTTTCATTCTTTAACTAAGGAAGCATAGTGTTATCACAGATATGGCTGGATACCAGATGATTTTAGAAATAAATAACCATTTTTGTTCAAAGGCTATGACTAATTCAAATTTTAAAACATTTTGTATATTGTTAATGCTTGATAAATATGCAGGAAAATGGATAAAGCTAGAAAACATTATTTTGAGTGAGGTAACTCAGACACAGAAAGACAATTATCACATGTACTCACTCATAGGTGGTTTTTAAACATAAAGCAAAACAACAACATAAAAACCCAGAAAAAAAAACAAAAAAAATAACCAACCTACAATCCACAATCCCAGAGAACTTAGACACCAATGCGGACACTAAAAGAGACTTACATAGATCTAATCTACATGGGAAGTAGAAAGACAAGATCTCCTGAGTAAATTGGGGGCATGGGGACCTTGGGGGAGGGTTGAAAGGGAAGGGGAGAGACAGGGAGGGGAACAGAGGAAAATGCAGAGCTCAATAAAAATCAATTAAAAAATTAAATATTAGTATAGTTAAGTGTCTTAAACTCTCTTCTTACCAATATTGATTGACTGTCATATAACATTTATCCCTCAAATAAGCAGAATAATATGTGGAGGCCATCTCAATATTTATCTTTCAGATTGTTTATTCCTGTTCTCTGACCTCTGGTACATTGTAAACAGCTTTAATTAGTTTTGGTGATTGTGTTTTGCCTGTCAAAGTGAACTGAACAAAAAAATGTTTGAGTAATTTCTTCCAAATGTTTTTGCTCTTTTAGGATGTTTACAGAGAGCTAATCATAGTCAGCCAACGATTCTGGAATAAATCTGCTTAAGATTTATATATTTTCCCACGTAAAGACTTATAAACCAAAGTAACAAATTCTTACTTTCATTTAATCTTGCAGGTTAATAGTTTCTTTTCTCTTTTGGAGACTTGCTTTATAATAGAGAAAAATCTCACTTCAATTATTAGTCAGTTAGGCAAGGGTATCTTTTGAGAAATTGCCTTTCCATCATGACTCCTTCTCTGTAGAGTTCTCCTAGAGCTTTTGGTTGCTCTCTGATCCTGGCACTGCTTCTTCTACTTATATTTTATTTCACTATATTTGAATAACATTCTTAAAATGACAAAGTTGTGTAAAATTAAAGTATTTTACCAATAGTTACTTTAACTCCTGACTGATAATAAAATAATATATTTGAAAAAAACGAAATAGTCTAAGGCATATGAAAATATATAAACATGTACAAATTAAAATAACACTTGTTTTTTTAAACTTTTGAAGTGGCTAAGATGAAAGAAATTATAATAGGAAGTCTAGGTAAGATTTCCAGAAACTAACACTCTTAGTTCTGGAAACTCTTTACGTTCCTTTTGATGGTTTCAATGAGAATTCTCCCCATAGAATCATAGATATTTGCATGCTTAGTCCTTAGTTGATGAACTGCTTGGAAGGATTAGGAAATGTAGCCTTGGAGTAGATGAGTACTGGTTCTAAGAGGAGGTGTTGCTGGGAGTGTGCTTTGAGATTTTAAAATGCGATGCCCAGTATTTTTCACTCCTCTGTTGTATGCGGATCAGGATGTAACACTCTCAACTGCTGTGAAATACTTGTTTAACTATGCAAAGATGTGCTGCAGTTATTTATGTTGTGGAATACTTGTTTCACTATGTAAAGAGGTATTGCATTTATTTAATTATGTAAAGACTGGCTGTTAGGAAGAATTCGTAGGCAGTACTCAATTCAACTGCCATTCCTTAAAGCTTAATAAAGAGAATTTCAGGACACAAACATCCCATCATAAAAACACGGGCTTCCAGATTTTCATTCCAGAAATACAATTTGTCAGTTTTACGCCCATACAAATAAGAAGATGTGGAACAGATGCTCAAAATGGAATATGAACTAAATTTTCTTAAGGATTACTTTTGTCCCTTTACTTTCAGAGTGTGTTCAAGGAGAAACAATGAGTCTAGTTGGAGAGTTAGAGGTTTATCATGGAAGGAGAAAAGCAAACAGGAAAGGAACAGCGATTTATCATTAGACTGGTCTTAATGGTTGCCTATGAATGTGATTTTTTTCTAAGCAGCTCTAAAAATTCTGAGAAGAGGTGCGTTAACCTGTCCCCCGAGTCTGATCCGGTCCCCCTGGGTCCAATGATCTACCATGACTGTCAATATGCTAGCCAACAAGTATTCGTCAGAGACTGGCTAAAGCCTTTGTCATGATAGTGTTTCTAAATCTTCCCAGTGGAGAGCTGAGAATCAAAAATTCATTCTCTTTTATAGTCAGTCATGTGGTAATAGGTATTTGAAGACAGCGCTCTAATTACTGAGGTGGTGGATCAAGTCCATTTTACCCCAACCCCTGCCAGTGTAACATCTGTTAAATTTATTGGCTCTCCCCCAATATGACTGTGCCGAGTTGATTAACTAAGCATGTGGACCTTCTAATTTGGTGACTCAAGAGAGCCCATATATCACTTAGCACATCAGAAACCGTGTTCAATTGCTTTTGCCTTCATTTATTACCCCCTAGGACAGAAATGACTCTTAGCATTCCTGATTAAAACACTGTGACCATGCTTTACGTTTAATTGTATACATTGCCAGTTAATAGCATGCACTTCCCTTGGGCATAAACTTTTCAATCTCATTGAGATTGGCTCTGTGCTATGACAGGGGCTCTAGTCTGAGGAAAATACTTGTCACAGTTTTGGTCTCTAGTTATACAATGTGTTCCTGGAATTCATAGGAAGAGACAATGCTACTTAATTTTAAAAACACCATCCTTAGAAAATATTTAATTCCATTGAAATTGATGTAAATTTGACAACTGTTCTGTAAAGAAAGCAGGACTATTTTAGGGACTAGTCAGGCAAGTTGGAGCTGATGTAAATAATTCTGGAAAGTGTATGTGGCCAATTACAAATGATAGAGTCTTAGAAATTGAGCACATGCAAATTTGAAGAAAAATAATGAAATATTAAGTGATTGGAGAACATTAAGTATAGTAATTAAAATATTATCGAATATTCCCAGAACTTCATTGAAAGATTATTAATTAAATTTATATTGATTATCAACAAGCGCTGTGTTAAAATAGAATTTTGAAAAAAATTAAATAGCCATGACTTATTTATGCAAAAAAATGCTTTGTTAATTTTTTAATGATTTCCTTTGTTATAAAAAGATAAGTACTAGGAGAGTTGGGATTGTCAAATCAAATTTCCATCAAGAAACTTCTAGTTAAAGAGACTTCCAGGAACATGCTTTTCTCATCAATCAATAGAGGGTTATCATAAAAATGAGACCAGAGAGACAAAAAATTGATTAAGATGTAATTTAAGCAATTGTACATGGAGAACAAATGCTCTGTACCCATATTTCCAAATGCAACCAACTTGAAAATCTACAAAAGAGGTAATAATTTATGTGACACAAAATAGCTCTACTGGAATGGTAGAAAATTAACAATTAGGTTTGTTGTTTAAGATTTGACAAAGAGACCTTCCTCTCTTCAGCTGCTTTATTTAAATGAAATATAGGTGTAGGGTCTCATTTTTACCTAACGATTTATTTTGAAATTTACTTTGGTAATTTTTGCATTAATATTTTCATACATCAATTCCATGTCAACAATAAAACATGGAGGTGTTATATAAATGATGATTAATGCTAGCTAATACAATTTCTTATCTAAAGTCAAGACTGCTTTTTATCCTGGTATAGGGAAAACAGTGGCAACATATGGAAAACTATATGGAAAAACAGTGGCAATATCAACCAACCAACTTCTTGATGTCAAGCATTTTAATTTCGGTGAGGGTGTCAATGATAGTTTACAAGTGATTAGACACGTTTAGTGAACCCTGGAGACACAAAGAGCCCTTTAAGGTGTCGAAATGAAAAAATGGATTTTATTCTACTTACAGCTGCAGAGACTTTGTGCTAGAGAATGGAATGATCAAATTTTTATCCTAAACATATCACTATAGGTGCAGTGTGAAAAATTGATATCTACAGAGTTAGGATGAAAATAATTCCCAGTCAGGGGATCATGGCTCACTTAGAAAAGGGAAGCAGGTGATTGGAGTAAGGTGGTAGCTAGCAGTGCGTGGGAGTGACTTCTGACATGGGAGTGGCAATACTTCCATGTATTTTGGATTATCAAGATGATGGAAATTACGGGTAGGCAGGGTGATGCTTAGATAAAGAAAAGGCAGGAGTAAGTGTGACTACAAGGTTTCAGAGAAGAACAGCAGCACAATATTGCTCTCTGGTTTCCGAAGTGGGGATTCCCTGGCCAATGGAGTGACCAAAGATCTGTGATTTGGATATGTTAAGCTTGAGTTATCCATTAGATAATAGAAAGAATATACTGAGTTTGGACAGTTGTAAAATTACAACTCAAGGAAAAAAACAAATCCAGAAACACATTTTTGTTTGTCAGGGCACATGTACTTTGTAAAGTCACAGGGCTGGGTAAGCTAAACCCTGCTGTCATTTAAAGTAATAATGAATCTAACTGTCCTGAAGTGGGAACGAGGCATAGAAATCACCAATGGGTGTCTCAGAGGAGTGGCCAGTGAAATAAGTAAAGCAAAGTCTGGGAATGATACTCTGAGTTCTGATAATTATTACTGGATGAAGCTACAATGAAATTCACAGGCGAGGTGGTCTGAACAAGAGCACCAGGCACACTTAAACGTACCCCAACCTTAGGAATTGGGTTGGAGCAAAGTTGTGAAGAAGGATGATCCTAGCCTCCATAGTTTGTTATGAAAAGATGTTTTTTTTTTCTTCTGAAGTTGCCTGGATCACTCATTGAAAAGGTATATTAACATGGGGGGTTTGACCTATTTAATAGAAGATGCCCTTCTTTAACTTGAGCTGAGGTGTGGAAAGGAAAGATAAGAGATTCCATACCTATTTTTAGGAGGTTGTAAGGAGATGGTGTTTCGGGTTAAAGATGACAGCAGCTTGGTGCAGGAGGCATGTAGGTCTTTGTGCTCACAGATAATCACTAGGGAAACCAGTAATGTTAAACACACAGGATTGCCGCTTCAAAGAGAGATATGTATAGCCTATTTTCTGCTCAGAGAAGTCTGACAGATAATGTTAATAGCCTGGTAACTTTTGAGCAATCTGTGTGGTCAGACCACATCGGATCCCCTAGACTTTTAAGTTGAATTTGTCTCAATCTATAGCATTACCCTCTTCCAGACTCTTATCTTGAACCTGTTTGCTTAGTTTAATCTATAGAACCTATCTTCATAGAAAATGTCACTCAGTTTACAAAGGATCAATGCAGTCATGTCCTATTTGTGTGTGTGTGTGTGTGTGTTTGTGTGTGGTGTGTGCACACAGTATTGAGTTAATTATCAGCAGGATACCTATCTCAAGTTGTGCTATACTTAAATATACCTAAAATAAACTATTTGAGGTTGAAGTTTGGACCAACACCAGCTACTGAGTCACGTTGAGCAAAACTACCTTCTTACCTCCTGTGGATCATTGCCCTGTTTGATTCAGCGGTTATGAAGACTCCTGCTGTTTGGTTATACAGGGGGAGACATTCTGAAATGACTGACCCTACTTTGGATAGACAACTTCACCTATGTCTGGTTTATTTGAAGATGAATTGGGTTTGGCCATTTCAGCACAAAAAGTAGTTTTCTAAATATAAGGTTGAATAAATCATCATGATTTATTGATATAAATTAAAATCTTCTTTATAAATTATCTGTTTTATTGAAGTTATTTTATAGTATTGTGTTTTATGTAAGGTTCTAGATTAACCTCCCAAAAGAGCCGGAGCTGCTATCTCTTAAAGAAACCATGCAGTTTTTGTTGCTAATGCTGAGTCAGAAAACCACTTTTTAAAGGAGCGGTGCCTCTGCTCGCTGCAAGCAAACTGAGCCTATGTGGGAAAAAAAAGTAAAGCTACTAAGAAGCTGCCCTGTCTCTTTTGGTTTTTTTGTTTGTTTGTTTGTTTTTGTTTTTTGTTTTTATTTTTATTCTGATCCACGCCCCAGACAGTGGGCATCATTCCGTAAATGGGTTTGCTCATTTGTTTCCCAGCTGCTCATACCCGAATGATCACACAGAAACTATACTAATTATAATACTGCTTGGCCTATTAGCTCAGGATTTTTATTAACTAACTCTTACATCTATTATTTTCCATTTTACCACAAGGCTCATGGTTTGTTACCTCTTCCTTCTTGGGCAGCTACATGACGTCTTTCTCCTTTGCCAGATACATGGCATCTCTTTGATTACGCCTACATTCTTTATGCATCTGTGTTTGGATTTCCAACCTGACTTTGCTAAGCCATTGGCTAAAACAGCTTCTTTATTAACCAATGGCAATAAAGCATATTCATATCTTATAGGAGGAATTCTACATTATATATGTATATATACATATATTATTATATTATATATTGCTATATACACATATCTACTTACACACATGTAAATTTGAACAGTGGAGTGAGCCCTCAATACTAGCTATATGACTAATGAAGTGTGATTGAGCTCACCATGACCCTATGAGAAATGAACACTTTTTGTTTCTTATATTATTTTTACTGACTTTTATATGTGTGTGTGTGTGCATATGTTTTTGCCTACACGTATGTAAGTATGTGCACCACATGCGTGTGTAGAGCATGCAAAGGCCAGGTCAGGGACTCAGATTCTCGGTAACTAGAGTTAAGGCCAGTTGTGAGCCACCATGTAAATGCTGGAAGCTGAATTCAGGTCCTCTGCAAGTTCAGTAAGTGCTCTTGATCGCTGAGTCAGCTCTCCAGCCCTGGAACAGAGCATAACTAAGATTAAAAGTGACTATCCTTTTAAACTACCCAGTGTGAGTAGAATAGCATACTCCTGAAGCAAGACGTAGGCTATGTTAACCTGGAATTATTTTCCTTGTATCTTCTGGATCCCATCAGCAATAAATGCTCTTACTCTTCAAATATATTTTCAACTCATGAAACTATCATTTTAATCTTAGAGTTAATTCATAGCAAAATATATAAAATAATATTTATTCAGAAAAGGCTCAGATTATTCTCATTTATCACCTCAATACTTTCCTTCATGGTAAAAGCACATCTATCTCTTATAGGTTGACATAGACCATAACTTATATGTTGAGAAACATGAATCAAAATTGGCAAATGTCAGATTTTTCTATTTTAATTTTTTTTCTTAATTTGAAATGTCTTATGAAAACAAAGGATGTCAGGACATAAATTAATTTTTACTTTCCTTGCTCATTAAAACATAATTCATAGCAACTTTCTTGAGAGGTAAATACGTTTCAGCACTACACCTCAATATTTATATTTGTTTTTGAGATATGCATAGAAGTACTGCAGTTGTTGACAGTAATTGATATTGTTTGCGTAAAAAGAATAAGTATTATCAAATAAATTGTTACTCCCCAAATTTTAAGCTATAATAACTCCTATCAGTAATTAATTACTTGTAACCAAAATTGAAATTTGAAAGAATGAAGCCTTGTAATAAGATATTCCCAGGGAAGAATATTAGAAATATTTACAATGAGCTTTTTGAAGTAAGCAGTAAGTTGGGTGGGTACTGTTATACATTAATTTTTCTTTCTTTTCTAAAAGTTTTAGTTAAATAACTTTCTTCTGCTTGAATGTTTTTTATTCAAAAAGAAAATATAGTCTGATTGTTTAGAGATGCTATGAACCTGACCAGCAATTATTTTTTTTAACTGGTTTCACTCTGGGACTCCAAGGAATCCTGGAATTAGAAAATAATAGTCAAAAGCTTGGGTCAGGAGGGCTCTGAGATCTGATGTTTATTAAGATCACAGCTGTGATCTTCAAGTGGGGAAGAAGTCAGTAAAGACCATGAGGCAGGAGAATTACCGGGAGCTCAGAATCCCTCTAGTTCAGTGGTTCTCTACCTTCTTACTGCTACACTCCTTTGATACAGGTCTTCTTGCTGCAGTTACCAACAACCATAAAATTATTTTCATCTCTACTTCATTACTGTAATTTTATTACTGTTCTGAATCATAATGTTACTGTGTTTTCCAGTGGTCTTAGGTGAGGGCCGTGATAGGGTCATTTGACTCTCAAAGGGATCCTGACCCACAGGTTGGAAATTATTGCTCTAGTTCCTCTATTTCAAGGTACATGCTTGCACAGTAAGCAAAATACCTGGGACATTTGACCACGGCTATATAGGGAAACTGTCAAGCTCCAGGCCCCAGCCTCAGACACCTGGAGCCCTGGGCACCATTCCATTGCTGGCTTTGCCAATTTTGACTGTGGCATGGAAGAAAAGATCATTACTCCTTGTTGTATGCGCAGAGCCCTGAAGGGCCTGTGACCCTACCTGGTCCCTGGTAATGCTGTGAGTTTACTTTTTATAAAACACAGAATCCTAAAACAAAGCTTCACTAATGTTAACTATTATGCACCACACTATTAGAAATTAGAAATATGTGAAATGTATGATTTGCTGTATCCAGGGTGATAAAATCAACTGCTTTTCATAGACCCTTTTATATAGTACATTTTCAGGAAGCCAAGTGTGATGGATAGTTTTGGTTGTCAACTTGATGACATCTGGAATTCACTAAAACCTACAGGTCTGAATACATCCACGATGGAATTTTTCTGAATTAAATCATTTGATGTGGAAAAAACACTTTTAATTTGGATCTTTTGAGGTGAGAAGATGCACCTTTAATCTGGTTCACAGCTTCTGATGGCAGCCTATATAAAGGACATGGAAGAAGGAAACCCCCTCCTTTTGCCTGCTTGCCCTCAATCTCCCTGGCAAGTCCATTCCTTCACTGGCATTAGAGCCTACTTCTTCAGGATTCAGATGTATATGTGTATATATATATATATATATATATATATATATATATATATATATATATATATATATATAATATTTATACTCAAGACCATAGAGACATCTGGCCTCGTCATCTGAACAACTACTCTACTCTTGAAATTTGTCTAGGTATACTGTCATTGCTGGATTAGTTGAATGACAGCCTGTAAGCCACTCTAATAAATCTACTGTATATAAACTCATTCTGTCATTTCTGTATCTCTAAAGAACCCTGGCACTAGAAGTGGTTCTAGAGCAAAAGAAGCACAATGGATGACATTGTGTCTGGAATATGCTTTCTAAAGCCTCTCTGGTAACAGCTCTCTCTTAGAAGCTCAGAGAATATTGAAAGACCACGGTGTGAACTATATTACAAGCGTAAGAAGATAAATTTGATTATCCTGACTCATCAGTCATGATAGGCAATGGATTTGGTGGGCCCGCATATACAACTCTTAAGAGTTCATAGAAACATAAGGAAAATGATGATGCTGGTCCATTGTTCCTAACATCTCTGGTTAAATTTACAAAGGAAAAGAATGTGTTGCAGGACAAAATTAATCAATTTCTAGCATCTCAGAATAAGGGGAAGAACATCAGGGAACTGAGTGATAAAATTGACCGGCTTCAGATTCTCATAAACAGTCTAAAGGTTGCTAAGTGTGCCCTGGAAGAGAATTTTCCCTCCAAGAGTCACAGAGCTCAAGATGTGGAAAATCAAACTGAAGCCCTCATTATAAGGTTGGCTGAATTACAAAGGAAAATGAAGTACCAGCCTCAGAGGGTGTTAGAGGTTAAGGTAGCAGCTTTAATTGGTAAAGAATGTAATTCTGAACCTTGGAATGGAGATGTGTGGAAGGACCCTATTGAGGGTGAGAACTTTGAATCCTCGGGTTCTCAAGGGTTTATTTCACCTAAGGAAGTTGTCTCTATACCCTCAGCAGAAGATGTACCGCCATCCCCAGTTCTGAAATACTTCTTTTTTTTATTTTTATTCTTGACTGAGGAAATTAATCCTTTTCTGTCTGCTAAACCAGCAGTGATCCCTGAAGGAGCTGCCAGGAAAGACAACTGTAATATCCTCCAGGACTCACCAGTATTTGTCTCTAGTCTTAAGGCTAGGTAGGTTCCTAAAGGGGAGGCAGAAAGTATAGCCAAGAAGAGGTGTACTACAGTAAAAACTTAAATGAGTTTGCTATTTCATTCAAGCAGACGCCTGGGGAATATGTGTGAGAATGGATTTTAAGGGAATTTAATTCAATTTTAATAAAATAATGGTGGAAAGACCAAAGTTGGATCTGGTAAGTTTATTGATATGGGTCTTTGATTGTAGATTCTAGTTTTAATATTAAACTTGAATAGTTAAAAAAATGTGTCAAAAGTTTGTCTGAATGGTTAGCTGGAGAATTTGACAAAAGATGTCCTATTCAAAAGGAATTGGAGAGGCCTGATATATCTTGGATTAGTGTTGATGAAGGAATTTTAAGGCTCAAGTAAATTGCAGTGTTGGAGTTGGGGACACCATGTGACCTAATGCTTCACAATGGGAGGTCCCACAAGATACACCCTTCATTGATCCTCTAAGATGCAAAATGAAGAGGGGCACAAGTGAAATTAAGAAGTCGTCCAACTACCCATGATTTCTTGTTACAAGAAACTTGCACCTATATCCTCATGGGATGAGCCTTATGATCGGTTGACCAAAGAGGAGAAGACTGAGTAGGGCCTGGTTTACTGATGTTTCTGCACATTATTCAAACACCTTCCAGAAGTGGACAGCTTCAGCATTCCAAGCCCTTTCTGGGACAACCCTAAAAGATACCAGAAAAGGGAAATCTTCACAGTGGGCAGAACTTTGGGTAGTACAATGGTCATATATTTTGTTTGGAAGGAGAAATGGCCAGACATGTGATTATCCCACTGATTTATGGATTGGCTGGATGATCAGAGACTTGGGAAGAGCTTGATTGGTTAATCTGTGACAACGACATCTGGGGAAGAAGTAAATGGATAGATCTCTCCCACTGGATGAAGGATGTAGATGCTTGTGTCCTATGTATATGCTCATCAAAAGGTGAGATCAACAGAGAAGTTCAATAATCAAGTAGATAGGATGACCCATTATGTGGACAGTCTGCCTCTCTTTTCAGCTAGCCCCACATGCCAGAAGAGGGCACCAGATCTCATTTTAGAAGTGACCATGGTGGCAGAAATGGGGTCATGCATGGGCTAAATAATATGGACTTCCACTCATCAAGACTGAGCTAGCTACAGCTGTTGCTAAGTGCTAGATCTGCCAACAGCAGAGACCAACACTGAGCCCCAGATATGATACCATTCCCTGGGGTGAGCAGAAAATTACCTGGTAGCAGGCTGACTACATTTGACCTCTTCCTCCTTGGAAGGGACAGTGTTTTGTCCTTACTGGAGCAGATATTTACTCTGGTTATGGATTTGCCTTACTTGCACCTAATGCTTCTCTTTAAACCACCATCTGTGATAAGATGCCTTATTGATCTTCATGGCATTCCACACAGTGTTGCTTTTGATCAAGAGACTCACTGCACAGCTGAGAAGTACAAATGTAGAACCCCAATCCTGAAGTCCACTGGTTTGTAGCATGTTTCCCACCATCCTGAAGCAGGTGGCCTAATAGGACTAGAGACTAGCCTTTTGAAGATATAGTTACAGTGCCAAGAATTTGGTAAAGCCCAGAGTTGTGGGGTAGGATTAAACACGTTGAATCAGCACTCTGTATGCAGTATGGTTTCTCCCATAACCAGGATCCATGAAGGAATCCAGGGTGAGCAAAGGGAATAGTTCTGCTCACTATCACGCCTACTTTCCCGTTGCTTGCTTGACCTCACTCTCACTGTCAAGTCCATTCCTTCACTGACATTAAAGCCTACTTCTTCAGGATCCCAGCATCTACTGGAGATCAACCGAGACACCCAGCCTTGTGGACTGAACAACTATTGGATTCTTGGACTTTTGTTTGGTAGACAACTATTGTTGAACTAGCTGTACCACAGCTTGTAGGACAGACTAATAAACTCCTTTACATATACATAGTGTGTTTTTTCATTATACATTTTATCAGTTATGTTTCTCAGAGAACACTTACTAATAAACTAAGTAATAAAAAGCAACTGAAAATAAAAATGATTCTAAATATATTACTTACATATAGAAATATGGGTATTATGGTCTGAGGTAAGAGGAGAGAGACCAAAGTTGACAAAGATCTTAGATTGAATCACTAGAAAAGACTGAAACTTGTTCATTATTTCATAACTTGACATGAAGCAGAGTACAGAAAATATACTAGTCTGCCGCGCACACTGCTCCCCCGTGTTTGCGTTCGGTGTGCTGGCACCCAGTTCCCGAGCTTCTGGCAAGGGCTGGAGGTTAAAATACACAGACACACACAGACAGAGAGACAGTGACACAGGTCATCCTTGAATTCCCCAAGAATGCCCCCTTTATTGTGTTCAGGGGCAGATTATATAGAGATAGCCACGCCCCAGCCAAACCCACCAGAAACCACTCTCCTGCCATCAGGAACTCCTGAGGGTCTTGTGCTCAGAGCAGCTGTAGGCACTCAGATCAGGGGATTACAAGAAATTCAGGATCTGGGGTCTCACTGCTCCCAACACTAGTCCATCATTCTAAGTTTTCAATAAAAATATGAATAGAATGTAAATCACTCAGAGGATATGTATTTGTACATAATTTTGATCCTGATTAAGCTTTAGGAAATCATATGAAAGAAAGAGTGGAAGTGTAGCTCAATGGACGGGCCTTTGCCAAACTTGCAAGGTTTGGACTCAGTCCTCAACAATGCCATAATAAGGACACAAAAAAAGGTAAGATTTTTTTTTAATTCTAGTTTGTTTCTTTTAAAGACTACACACACACACACACACACACACACACACACACACACACACACGCACGCACGCACGCACGCGCGCGCGCGCGCGCGCGCACACACACAGGTACACACAATGTCTGCCTGCATGTACACCTGCCTACCAGAAGAGGGCAACAGATCTCAATACAGGTGGTTGTGAGCCACCATTTGGTTATTGACAATTGAACTCAGGTCCTCTGGAAGAGCAGCTAGTTAGTGCTCTTAATCACTGAGCCATCTCTCCAGCCCCCAAAAGAAATGTTTTTACCGAGATGAAGAACTTATGCACTTAATTTTTATTTCAGTATTAGTTGAGAAATCACAATTTGAACTGGTTAAAGGATTTTTCTCCCCTTCCATCAAAGTAAATTCTCATAACTTTCTATAATTCATGTGCTATTTCAAGAGCTTCACAGTGAATACATGGTTCTTTACAGACTACTGCAATGGCTTTGTAATATAAGCTTGGTATTTACTTAGTACTTAGTGAGTTTAAGTGATGGGCAATGGAACTGTGGGATAACGGAGTTTATTTGGAAGCTACTGAACAAGTCCTCAGTCTCCAGGAACTTCTTGTTAAGCCACTGTCCTGGTACTTGGTCTTGCTTTTACTCTTTCCAGTGCCCCATCCCTTGGGTTAGGAAAGTGGATGAGGCTGAAGTGAGAGGAACAACTGATAACTTCTTGGTGATCCAGTGGCAGGTTAGCAGCTTCAGTCTGACCCTGTGCCTATGGATTTACGGTATTAAATATGGAAGTCTCTGCAAGGTTAGGACTTAAACCTAGTCAGAAAGAAAAGGAGAACTTGGAGACATATGTAGCAATGCCACCTCCACAAATTTACAAAGACTAATTACAACTGATTTAGATTAAACAGTAGTTATAAGCAGTCCCTTGCATATCACATCCAGAGCAACCTGCAAGTACGTAAGTATGAGAGGCTTTTGTTTACTAAAACTGAACCAGAATAATCCTACCCCCATCTCTGTCTCCCTGGTTTCACAGTTGATTTTAACATGCATAGTATTTGAAGCATTCGTTATCGTTGGCCAAAAGTATCCATTTTTATAGTTTTCTTAATGGAATAGGTTTGATATTTAGGTTGAGAGTTCTAGAAAATGGTGCCACAGTTCTAGAGCTTTAGGGTCAGAGTTCTTGCCCAGAGTGTGTGGGCTCTCCATTCATTCTTAACACCATAAATAAAAAAGACCACACAGAAGCAACAGACAACAAAAGAATCCTGAACAAGGCTCAAACATAAAATGATATTTTCTTTAAGGATCTTTTCAACTATAGAGAACTTAAAAGAAAACTTTTTTTATATGTCTGCAAGAAGCTCATCATGTGAGCTCATCAAACTCGGGGGGGGGGAAGAATTCCAGAAGCATTTTTAAGGTGCTTTTTTTTTTTTTTTTTGGTTTTCGAGACAGGGTTTCTCTGTAGCTTTGGTGCCTGACCCGGAACTAGCTCTTGTAGACCAGGCTGGCCTCGAACTCCCAGAGATCCGCCTGCCTCTGCCTCCCAAGTGCTGGGATTAAAGGTGTGCATCACCACCGCCCGGCCTTTAAGGTGCTTTTTTAAAGGTTTAATACAATAGCTTTAAAAAAATTTATTGATTTAAGTGTGCTTTTTAATGTTCTCATTTTTGAGAATTTCATGCATATGACTTCACAAACACAATGCGTTTTCATCATATTTGCCCGTACTCACCCTCACTGCTCCCAGATCTCCACCCTACTACGACCTCTTCCAGTCTCTTCAAGGGTGATTCTACAACAACATATGCCTTAGACCGGTAGTTTGTAAATATCTCAAAACCAAACAGCGCCTCCTCAAAAGTCAGGGTTTCTCTATAATAAAGAGTTTTTCTATGTTGTTTCATTTTACTGATATGAGGAACATAAGATTTCACCCTAGTTTTGAGGATGAATGGACCAGAGTAAGTTTGATCGAACTAAGTACAAAACAAACAAACAAACAAACAAAAAACAAAACTGAAAGTGTTTTAGGCAGAATGTGGTGGTGCATGCCGGTAGTCCCAGCACTTCAGAGGTAAAGGCAGGGGAATCAAGAGTTCATGGCCAGCTTCTGCTACATAGTGAGTATGAGATCAGTCTGGAATAGAAGAGAATGATTCAAATAAATAAATAACAGCAAACCTCCCAAAAACCTAAATATTTTCTTTGTATAAACAAACATTTCTCTTTAAATTATTTTTAAAATTTAGCATATATATATATATATATAATAAAATGGCAACTATCTATCATCTATCCATCTATCTATCTATCTATCTATCTATCTATCTATCTATCTATCTATCTATCTATCTATCTGTGTAAATAGTGTGCTAGCCCCTGATTTTCCCCTCTTGACTTACCCCAGCCACTCCATTCACTGGTCCCCTTCCTCTTCTACTATGAGATATTTTTTTTTTATTGAAAATTTCCACCTCTTCCCCTCCTCCCCTCCCCCTCCTTTTCCAGTCCAAGGAGCATTCAGGGTTCCTTACCCTATGGAAAGTAAGAAAAAATGTTCTCTTTTAAATCAAGTTGCAGGGCACCATCTATCAGAGTAAGGAAGTTAAGGTTTCAGAGCTCAGAGCAGCTGATCATATGATATCCATAGTCAAAACCAGAGAGAGATAAATACATGCATGGTACACACCTGGCTTTCTCCACGAAGTAGTCTTTATTCATACTTTAACAATATCATGCATGTACATAATATATCTAATTTTATTAACCTCCAACTTGTGTCTTGCACTCCTCCAAGATATATCTAATGTAACCCCTCTCATCTTCATGACCTACCCTGATTTTTTTTTAAATTTTAACTCACTGAGCTCATTTGGTGTTGCCTGCTGGAATACTGGCTGATCTTGTTCTTGAGCAGGTAAGCATCATTGCAGTGAGGTCATCTTTGAAATGGGCATACCATTTCCAGAAGACAGTCCCTTACAGTACTCCTCCACATCCTCTGTCTCCTACATTCTTTCTCTTGCCCCTTCTGCCACTTTCCTTGAACCCCGGGAGTGGCGGCGATATACTATATATGTGCCAGTTAGGGCTGAGAACTCCATATTCACTTACTTGTATCACTTTCACCAGTTAGGAGTCACGGCATTAACTGCTGTGCACCGTAGAAAGAAGATTCCATAGCCAAGAGTGAAAGCCTCACTAATGCACACATTATACATGTAGATATCTAAGAAGTCAGTTTGACCACATACCCATTTAGTAAAACTACAATGGGTTGTCCTCTCTCCTGAGGGCCTATGACTTTGCTAAGGCATGGGCTGTTGGCTAGGTTTACGGTACTAAGCATGGATTCAGTTCTGTAGAGAGTCCTCCAATCACCTAAGAAAGCTATTGGTTGCGCCCATGAACTTCAGGCCACTATGGCACTACTGTGCACACCCCATCCCGCCGGTCATTACTGTAGCTGTTAGGGTTCACCACCGGTAATTATGATTCTCTCTCTGCAGGCAGCATGGCACCTTTTAGCACTATGGGAACTATCCAAGAGGGACTAAGTGTGACTTTGCCTTTTCTGCGTTTCACAGCCAGAATGCTGTGTCTTTCATTTAACTTTGATGGGAAATCCGGTGCAATGGCAACAACTATTGTAGTTTGCGGGGAAGTTCTGGGGCATCTGTGACTGATGGCTAGAAAGGGGATTATCTCACACCTGGGACTGAAATTTTCATTTAATAACTTGTGTCCTGGGGAAAACATTGTCTATCCATGCATGGTACCTATGTTTGTCCTTTTAAAATGAACCTACAAAGTAGTGGGTTTCTGTTAAAGCACATTTTGGATGTGATATTAGGAATATTCTGGAAACATACAAAGAAATCCTCATTATCTTGTCATTTTTTCTTGTGCTGTCCTTGGCTCTAAGATTTTGGGACATGATAAAATCAGTTCTGGTCATAGTCTTTGTGACCTTCCTGGACTTACGGTACCAGTCTAAGGCTCATAGTCACACTATGTAAGATAGTGGCCATTGGTATTACTCAGAGAGAAGATAGGGGAATCCAAAGAAGATGAACAAAATGAATTAGACACATAAATAAATAAATAAACAAACATGATGAAATTTAAAAAAGAACAACAATACACACACTGAAAAGCTGTTCACCCTTTGCGACATCTCTTTTCATCTTCAATGAGCAATAAACTCATGTTCGTTCATTAGCATGGGCTTCGTGCTATTTTAGGAAAGCATATTGACTTACGGAAGGAAGGATAAAAGCAAGGGTAACCTGCCTCTTCAGAGTTTTCTTCTGTTAGTGTGACGGTGATTATTTAAGTCTGTTATAAAGTTTAGTCAGTAATTCTTTTCAAGGCAAATATATAAATATTAAAAGTAAAAACTGCTTTATTTTGACTTTCATATACTATATGCTTTAAATGGTATTTTGATAATCTCTTCAGCAGCTTTTCTAGTATTTGCTAGTTAACCTAATTGTGTTTCGAGAAAGGCATTGTTATTGATGACTTAACTTTGTTAAATGCTTTTATGGCAATGTCATAGAAACACTAGAAAATTAATATACTTTAAGATTTCTATGAGAGGGAACAAGATGCAATTTACAATGAAGTAAATTTTGCTGTTATTATTGTGTTTGTGTGTATGTGTGTGTGTGTGTAAAACAGTATAACCAAATAAATATGTCATTTTTAGCATAGAATAAATACTAGAAAGTAATGGGTCAGCTATAATATATGTTCTATGGGAAAACAATGAATTTGGTCATTCTAACTTAGAAGACATTTGCTGGTAATTTTGAGAGTATTAGAACTGTGTCTGAGTAAAAGACCAGCTGAAGATGTAGACGGTGGTGCTTCCGAGGCAATGCACCATTTAGCTTTCATTGGGAAGACAAGAATATTGTTGTGCAGTGGACTGGAGGGAACTTGAATTAGTTCAGTCAATTAAGTCATGATTAATTTATGTTAGATCCTGCTCTCTTGAGTCTATAAAAGCGAAGACTTTAGTTAACCAGCAGCATTTAGTTTAATAAAAGTAAAGTCTTTAAAAATGAATTCTGCAGAGAAAAAAAATCTACCACTGACATGATCAATAGAGAGCAAGAATTGCCTTTTAATTTGTGCCAGGAGAAGTTTGAATGAATTAAGAGACTAATAACAACAGAGTTACTCCTTTCAAACGGATAGCCAAATTTCCCAGATCATTATTAGCATGGCTTATACCGTGACTCCTTCCCTGCCGCGTGGCACATTTCAAGTATACAAGAGAGCAAAGGCTTTCCTTGCAGAAGGACCTGCCGCTAATGATAAGTTCGTGTTGTCTCTGGGTCTAAATAGAAACAGTCAATTGCTAGCACCTTCAGTCAAAAATGCTTCTGCAGAGGCTGTGAGTAGATTGTGATTACTCTAATTATTCTTCTGAACATAATGCACGAGTCTAATGGGCTTTTGTGTGTATGTACGGTATTTAGAGAGAAATGTAGCTGAATGCCTAGCTGAGTTCCTAAGCCGCAGGGAAAATAATAGAGATTTACCCTGTTCAACAGAAAGAGCAGAACTTAATCTTAAGGAAAATGCCTAGCTTTGCTCACAGAGTGGCTCAGATAGTTGTACACAGTATTTGATCGAAGGCTAGTGTTGCATTTGGGAGAAATCTTTCTTCAAGAGAGTGAATGAAGGAGATGCCTTTAGGGGTACCCTCATAGATAGTGAAGAGAAGCTACGAAGTTGGCTACATTCATGTAGGTCTTTTAAAACATTGAATAAATCCCACTAATGCCATCTGAATTCTAAAATTGTTGCTATCGTATAGTATTAATTTTGATAGAACTACCGCAGCATGAGGCACTGAGTGAGTAGATGTTGTCAGATTAAACATGGTGCTTCTATGAATAGTACGTGTGGATACTGCAGAGCGAGAATGTAGAAATTGGAGGCAGCCTCCTTGGCTTTCGGTTCTCTTGGACTCCTTTCCCCCTTGCTCCAGGTATTGCAATGTGTTTTCCTGGTTGACCTTGAATTCGCAATCCTCTCATCTCCACCTCCTCTGTAGTTAAGCCTATAGGCTGTCCAGTTTAGTCATGCAATCTTGAACAATGTTGTAGGTTATTTGCCTCCAGTTTCCTTCATATGTTAAGTGGAGATGGTACTCATCAGCCCTTCTCAGGCTGTCATACAGATTTCATGGGTTAATGAGAGTCAATCCAACCTGCAGGCAAAGCCCTTAGGAATTTGCCTGGCAAGGAGCAGACACTCAGGGAATAGCAGTGCTAATTAGCATACTGCCTTTCGTCACTCAGTAGCACACTTGCTGATTGTATGAGATGGTATCTGCAAGGAGAACAAGGGTCAGTTGCAAGACTGGAATGTAAAAGTACCTACGTCTAAATCCTTTGCTTTGTTCCTCATACAACAAACAATCAGATGGGACTAGCACCTGCCTAACTATCTTAAGCCATCTCCTGGATTCTATTTTTCTCCCATTCTCTGAGATACATACAGTTCAGGGCAAACCACACTGTGCCTTCCATGAAAAGGAAGACGAAGCAGAGATATCTTCCTAAATAACTTCTCACATTTCACCTACATTTAAGCCATCAGCCACAAACATTACTTTAAAAAAAATCCATGTAATACTGTTTTATGCATTCAAGATCACAGTTAGCATCTATATAAAATGTCTGTGCTTATAATGTTTGCCTTTCTTTTTATTCATTTATACTTATTTTACTTAGAGAGGATTGGTTACCATATTTGTGATATTTTTTAAACTGTTTTTCTATTTATTCCTAAGAACTCTGGTTAAGGATATGAGTGTCAGATATAAAGTAGCAGTTCACCAATCAGACAATGGTGTCTGTCATGACTGTCAATGACCAAATGCTCACATTAGCCATCATGAACCACACGCTTCAAGTATCGATCAAGCATAGCCATCCGTCTTGCTAACAGCAGTGTGGCACTAAGCAAGACAAGTCCCATTTTTGTGACATGTCATCTTTCATTGCCAGGATGAGATTTTTTTTCTTTCCCCCAAACCATCAGTAGATAATGATACAGTGGCTTAAATGTGTCGTTTTCATCAGAAACTATGGTAGTTTCTATAGGTATAGAAAATCACCAGTGGCTTGTTCACACACAAGTACTTACTGGACCATGCAGGGAAAAAGGTTTTATTTTTTTTCTTCTTCTTTTTGACAACAATGGCACTTGTAGTATTAGGATCTTATTAAGAAAACAAGGACTGGGAGGTAATGAAAGTGCTGTCATTTCCAGATTGGTTAGCTGGGAGGGTTGAATGGGGAGAGGAGGGAAGATTGAAGTAAGGGCAGGAATATGGGGAGGGACAACTGACACTAAGGGGCCACTACCGGGGTCCTTTGGAAACCCACTACTGTGGAAAGTTCTTGAAATATGCACATACATGAAATCAATTTAAATGGAGTCGCCAAGTAGCAGAGAAGACAATCCCTCAACTCGACATCTTTTGCTACCAAGTATAATTTATAGTGTCAAGAATGGATTGCATCTAATTGACTTGTTTTCCAAAAGCACCCAATAGAAATACAGACCTTCTGTGTTCATATATCCTGTTAAATTTAAAACAATACTAGGAGAATTTTTCATATTATTAAATATATTCCCAAAGTATTAATTTTTGATTAAACATTTTCTTAAAACTTCACACATACAAATAAAGTGCCTGGATCTAATCCACCTCCCATTCTCTTCCCTCTAGCTCTTCCCTTCCCTCCCACTTTTTCCTTCCAAGTTCATGTGCTCCTTCTCTCTCTATTTAAAAAATGTAATAATCACTGAGTCTATTTATTGCTGCTATTAAGTTCATGGTTTTGGAACCATCTACTGGAACACAGGTAGCTTTTCAGGGCCTATGTCCCTGAAAGTGACTCTCCCTCTTCCGGTAGCTATCAGGTTTCAGTAGCTTTTCAGTTAGGGGTGGGACTTCCTAAGCCCATCCATGGAGGGAGTTTGTCTAGTTTAATCCCATACAGATCGTGTACATGTAGTCCCCAGGCATTCTGAGTTTGTGTGTCCAGCTGTGTTTTCATATCCCACATGTACTTCCCACTAAAACATCCATGGCTCTTACAATCTTTCACCCGCTTCTTCCATGATGATCCCTGAGCCTTGTGGGGAGATAGTGTAATATAGATGTCTCACTTGGAGATAATGACTCCATAGTGCCTTGTTCTCTGCACAAGTTGTTGGTCTCTCTGTTGTTTACTTTCTATCAAGAAAGATAAAGTTTGAAAGATAGTATTCTACTGGTATATATGCAACATGTATTGCTATATACATTTAAAAGAATATAAGTGCTAGGTTTTCCTCTAGGGACTATGACTGAGTCATAAATAGTTTTTTGGATCAGTTAACAGTACGAGGTATGGGGGGATCCATCTTATGATGTAGACTGTAAATCCAATCAGAAAGTTATTATTTACTCTGATAAAACTCCAAAGAGTGTATATTGCCTAAGAATAACAGGAATAGAAGGAGAAGAATCCCAGTTCAAAGACACAGAAAATATTTTTAACAGACTCACAGAAGAAAATTTTCCTAACCTTAAGAGGAACATGCTTATAATGGTACAAGAAGTGTACAGAAGATCAAATAGACTGGACCAGAAAAAATATTCCTCTACTACACAATAATCAAAACCCTAAACATACAGAACAAAGAAAGAATATTAAAAGATGCAAGGGAGTTGGTGGTGTTGGATCACACCTTTAATCCCAGTACTCAGGGAGGCAGAGATAGGTGGTGGATCTCTGTGAGTTTGAGACCATTCTGGTCTACTTAGTGAGTTCTAGGTCATCCAGAGCTACACAGAGAAACCCTGTCCTGAGAAACAAGAGTAGAAACAACAACAGCAAAACATGCAAGGGAAAAAGGCCAAGTAACATATAAAGGCAGAGTTACACCCAACTTCTCAATGGAGACTCTAAAAGCCAGAATGGACTGGAAAGATGTCTTGCAGACTCTAAGAGATCAGTCCAGACTATTGTAGCCAGCAAAGCTTTCAATCACCATAGACAGAGAAAATAGGATATTCTATGAGAAAGTCAAATTTAAATAGTATCTATCGCCAAATTCAGCCCTATGAAAGGTGCTAGAAGAAAAATTCCAACCCAAGGAGGCTAACTCCTCCCATGAAAGGACAGTTAATAAATAATACCAAACCATTAAAACCACACACACACACACACACACACACACACACACACACACACACACACACACACCAGCATCAACATCAAAAAGTAAAAGGAATTAACAATCTCTCAGTATTAATGGATTCAATTCTCCAATAAAAAGACAGAAGTTAACAGAAGAGATAAAAACCCAGGATCCATTCTGCTGCTGCATACAAGAAACAAACTTCAACATCCAAGACAGTTATTACTTCAGAGTAAAGGTTTGGAAAAAGATTTTCCAAGCAAATGGACTCAAGAAGCAAGCTGGTATAGCTATTCTAATATCTAACAAAATAGACTTTCAACCAAAATTAATCAAAAGATATGGTGAAGAAAACTTCATACTCATCAAAGGAAAAATCCACCAAAATAACATTTCAATTCTCATCAACATCTATGCCCCAAATGCCTACAAATTCATGTATATTGAACTCTCTTCTAGGTCAAGGCAGAAATAGAAAGAAATTGAAGTCTCCCTAGAATTAAGTGGAAACGAATGTGTAACATACCCAAACTTATGAGAATCAATCTACCTCTTGGATCTATACACAAAGGATGGTCTACCCTACCACAAGAGCATTTTCTCAACTATGTTTATTATAGCTTTAGTCATAATAGCCAGAAACTGGAAACAACCCAGATGTCCTACAACCAAAGAATGGATAAATATAATTTGGTACATTTACATAATAGAGTATGACTCAGATGTTAAAAATAGTAACATCATGAAAGTTGCAGAAAATGGATGGGACTAGAAAGAAATCATCCTGTGTGAGGTAATTCAGACCCAGAAAGACAAACATGTTTTATGGTGTGTACTCACTTATAAGTGGATATTAGCTGTAAAGTAAAGGAATTTCTTGCTACAGTCCACAGACCCAGAGAGGCTATGTGAATAGAATAGAGTCTTTTTGGAGAGGGGTGTCAGGGGAGATGGGAACAGGAGGGATCGGGTAGAGGGGTGGAGGAAAAGAGTATCGGGAGAGATAAGTGGAATTGAGGGTAGGGGTGTTTGATTAGGTAGAAATCTAGCGCAATAGAAACTTTTAGGATTCTAAGAGGGAGACCCTAGCTAAGACTCCTGGTAAGTAATGGGGCAGCAGAGGGATACAGATTCTGAACTGGCCATTTTCTGTAACTAGGCAAGGCTTCCAGTGATTGGGACACCAACCCAACCACAAAATCTTCAACAAACAATTTGTCCTGCTTGCCGGATGTGATAGCGAAAAGTTAGCATAGAACTTGTGGTAGTGGCCAACTAATGATTGGTCCAGCCTGAGACCCATGCCAAGAGAGGGAGCCCAACCCTGACATTTCCTGGAACATTAAACACCAGAGGCTGCATAGCCCAGAGACCTAGTATAGAACCAAACACCACCTGAAAAAAAATGATTTCTCAAAATACATGTAGACAGGAGCCTAGCCTAGCTTAATCACCATTAGAGAGACTTCATCCAGCAACTGATGAAAATAGATGCAAAAACTCACAGCCAAACAGTACGTGGATCTCAGTGAATCCTGTGAAGGAGGGGGAGGAAGAATTTTAGAAGCCAGTGACATCACATGAAAACCCATAGAATCAACTAGCCTGGCCTAGAAACTGAACCAACAACTAGAAAACCTTCATGGGTCTAAGGTCCTCTGCATTACATGTCACAATTGTGTAGATTGGTACTCTTGTGGGACTCCTAACAATGGGAGTGAGGGTTGTCTCTGACTCTTTTGCTGGATTTTGGAACTCTTTACCCCTCTTACTGGGTTGCCTAATCCATCCTTAATATGAGGAGATAGGCCTAGTCTTATTGCACCTTGATATGTCATGTTAGCTTTATATTTCTGGTAGACAGCCTTTTTCTGAAGGAAAATGACGGAGGAGTGTATCTGGGGGAGGGGAAGGGACTAGAAGGAGAGGAGGGAGAGACTGTGGTCATGATATATGAGAGAAGAAAAATTAAAAATGCATGAGTCCTCTCAATAGCAGTATGATGGCTGATATTGTCAAATTAGCAGGAGCTTGAGTCACATAGTACACAAATCTTGGGATGTGTTTATGACGAATGTTCCGGATTATATTAGTTAAGTTTGGAAACTTACCCTAAATGTGTCTGGAGTACACTCCATTGGTTCTTGATTAACTGCAAAAGAGAATGTGGTCTAAGCACCAGCATTCACCTTTCATCTTTTTCCACTTCCTGAGTGTCGATATTATATGTCCAACCATCTCATGTTCTGGCTATGTATTTTCTACCACAATGAGCTTCCTTATCTCAATCTTGAAGCCAAAATAAACCTTTCGTTGTGAAATATTATTTTAAGATGTGTTATTTGTTTATGCTGTGGAACATTTATTTACTGATACAAAGATGTGTTGCATTTATTTAGCTCTGTGAAGCTGTGTTACTTTGCCTGTCTAAAACACCTGATTGGTCTAATAAAGAGCTGACTAGCCAATAGCCAGGCAGGAGAAAGGATAGATGGGACTGGTAGACAGAAAGAATAAATAGAAAGAGAAATCTGGGGGAAAAACATCAAGGAGCCATAAAAAGTAGGGGCCAGCTACCTAGCTACCCAGCAAGTCATAGAATAAGAAGTAAAGAAAGGTATATAGAAATAGAGAAAGATAAAATTTCAGAAGTAAAAGATAGATGGCATAATTGTTAAGTAGCTTCAGGAAGTTCCTAAAACTGACCATAACACTATATCCCACCTTCTCCAAGAGTATGGAAAAGACAGCTGAAGGTCACTCTCAGACAAGCTAAATGGCCTGGAAGAAGCAGAAACCAGCCAATCTGTTTAGAAACTCTCAGATAACTGAGCTGTCTTGACTCTTCAGGAAAGGACATTCCACAGCCTGCTGAGCAGCCTACAGCCTGTTTGCTATCCTCCAGGTTTCCAGGTCTTGTTGGCTTTCCTATATTAAGTTGCCTTTTTTAGGTATTTTGTTACAGAGAAAAGCAATGAATACAAGTGTCTATAAAGTAAGGACTATCGTTGTCTCCATTTTATAGATGAAGCAGCTGAAGTATGTAAGGTCTGATTGTTCACTGTGACCTGAACCTAAATTCAAGTGAATTAATTCGAGCCCACTGCCTGATATTATTAATTAAATAATTAGTTTATAAGGCATGTGTATGTGTGTGCATTTGTGCATGTGTGTGCAGTGTTTGTGGGAGCCTGCAAAAGGCATTGGATCCCTGTAGCTAGTGTTGTAGATAACTGTGAGCTGCCCAACCTGGGTACTGGGAACTGAATTTGGGTTGTCAGCAAGAGCAGTGTGAACTTCTAACCCCTGAAGCATCTTTGCAACCCAATCACCTATAATTATGTTCTCTACGTGCAGTTTGCCTTTAACTCTTTCAGATAAAAAAGGTGGGTGATGAATTAGTGAACAGGCTTTGGCAGGTACAATTTCTGATGCTTATACGAGACACAATCTCACAGCAAAGTGTGTCATCCTCTGATTCTCAGTCTCCGAAGTTCCTCTTCAGTCTAGTTCCCTAAGCCACTATTTGTAGGTGTGAATGTGGACTCTATGCAGTCACTACTTTAGTGTCCTTCCATCTTTTTCTTTTCTTTTCTTTTTTTTTTGCAATTTACTTCTAAAACTCTTGCCTTTTAATCCACTGTAATTGTTTGTGTCAAATTCATCAACATTTTCCATCTTAGTACGTCTAATGATGATTTGTTGCTTTCAAACTAGAAATTCTCAGCAGTGTTTGCATGGTTAATTATTTTTCTTTCTCGAAATTCTTGTTTTGCTTGTCTTCTGGAAAGCCATAATTTCTTATTTTCTCTCCTGTTTTTTCCCTTTGCTGAATTCATCCCTTTCTAGCATCTCATGTCCCCTCTGTTGTGTGCAATGTGATGTAATCTTAAGGCTCATGCCTCATGCTCATTATTGTTAAATTTAGGCATCAACCCTCGACCTCGAATCTTCAGAATGATGTCTTACCTCTTTGTCAGCTCCATACAGACACAGAGGAAGCACACTAAGCTTCATTCACCCCAAGCAGTATTCTCAACCTGAGTTCAGCTGCCAGTTACTGCCATTGTGCAGCTCACACAGCCTCCTGAGCTTTCACAAGTGATGTCCCTATGCCTCTCCTTCAGAGACTGTGAGACACACTTTGCTGTGAGATTGTGTCTCGTATAAGCATCAGAAATTGTACCTGCAAAGTTGCAGCTACTAAATAGGTCAAAGCCTGTTCACTAATTCATCACCCACCTTTTTTATCTGAAAGAGTTAAATGCAAACTGCACGTGGAGAACATAATTATAGGTGATTGGGTTGCAAATTGGGTCATAATTCACATCCATATTAGATACTGCTAATCCATCAGCAAAATTCTTCTGTTTTTCTCAAGTTTTCTTATTTTCCTATGGTGAGTTAACTTCACAGTTACTAGCCTTCTAAATGGTGTTGCTATCTCTATCTTGCCTCTGAAACAATGGCTTATTTCGAATATTTATTTCACTGCGCAAAATCTTACAATAGCTTTGTATCTCTTCTTGCAGTGTCTCAATCTTATTTCTTTCTTTATTTTTTCTTTCTTTTTCTCTCTATATCAATCTTTCTATGCTTCTTCGACAAACAAGTTTATTCCTGTCTTGGACTAGAGATGGTCTGTCTAGAATTCAGAGTTCAGTTTTCATTGCATTCTAAGGCTGACTTGTTTTCATTTTCAGCTCTCGTTTGAAATGTTACTTCCTTAAGAGAACATCACATTGACAAAAATAATCCACTCACACCAAAATATTTGTTTTCCTTATATTTTATACTTCCAGTGATTTTTCTGTGTCTTCATTGATTGACATTTGCCCAATCACTGGTCATTTCCGTACAGATAATGCTCAAAAAGTAGAAGTACTTGAAATGGGACTTACTAAATATTTGTGGAGTAAGATAATGCATTCATATTTTAGATATATAAAGGGGTATCCATGAATACAAACTCACCATTTAATTAATATTACTAATAAGAAGGCGAAGAGTATCTTCTGTTCTAGAGTTATAACACAAAAACTTAAACGTTCACATTGGGAACACCACATCCACTGATTATTCAATATAAATGAATTGTCCTGAAAACATACACATGAGTAACATAAACAGACTGAGCAGTTATACTTAGGAATGCATACGTATATACATATACATACATGCATGCAATGACAATTAATAAAAAAGAGGTCATGGATTAAAATATAGCAATGAGAGGCATATGGGACAATTCAAAGAGATGAAAGAGAAGGAAGAAATGATGTAATTATATTGTGATTATATTATGACCTCAGGGAATGGAGGGAGGGAGAGAGAGAATATTTATTCCAATTCTGTTTGTCTGGAACCATTATGAAAACTGCAGAGATATTTGTTTTTGTGCTTGAAACAGGGTTTCATATAACCCAGATTAGCATTGTACTTGCTCTGTAGCTGAGGCTGGCCTTGAATCTCTGTCTCTCTGCTTCTCCCTTCAAGTGCTGAGATTACAGCTAGCACTTCAAAGATATTTAATTGACTTTCATGAATTACAAGGAAGAACTGAGATACCGGTTAACCTAAAATCATGTTGGTCAGTAAGGCTTCCTAATTATGATGCGAGCACTTGCAGGCAAAAATCCATTCCCTGCCTCCTCTTCCCTTCTTAGTTTAATTTTTGAGTCAGGGTCTAAGTAAATTTGTTCATATTGCCCTTGAATGTCTTCTTCAGTTCTGTCAGGTCTTGAGCTTATAATTTTCTTGAATGAGCACCTTGTGAGGTCATACACCACCTGAGCTAGCTTCAAAGCCTTTTCTACATTGCTCTCCTGAAAGCCTGAAGTTCTACTAGTTTGTAAAATGTGCTGATAGCCTTCCCAGATTTCCTCTTTGAAGTTATGCTAGATACATTCTGTAATAAAATGGCATCAAATTAAGCACCTGAAGTAGCTCATGTGAAGAAAAAATTTAAAAGTTCATGAATAGGGTTAGCCTTAGTTTCCTTTTCTGGGGGAAAAGAAGTTAAAGGTTAACTGTAGTCTTAGAACATTATTTAAAAGTAGTTTTGCTGAGTTTGAAAGGCAAAATTCCCATTGTTCACATGACACCAACACACAATATTTTCAGTTATCTGACTGCCTCTAGTATTTGCATTCCATGATGACAAGTGAAGCTGACATATTTTTATTGAATGTTCAAGTATGCTTTTTCGGGTGGCCTCCAAATCTCTATCTATTTAACGTTAGGTTATTTGGTTTTATCTCATTGAATCTTATCATTTTCCCTCTGGATACAATACCTTGTTAGTTTTGTGACTGCAGATATGTTCTTTATTCTTAGCCTCCTTCAGTCTTTTAGCAATGTCGCTATATAAACAGACACTCTTACTTTTGATAAAGTCTATTTTAACAATATATTATTTTATGGTTAGTATTTTTATTTAATTTAACAATCTATCTAGCTCTTCCATAAGTGTTTTCTTAGGCTGTTACAAGAAATTGTCCAAAATCTCAGTCACTCTAAAGAACAGAAGGGATGAAGAGATTGCCAGTGCATTAAATGCTAGCTATATAGGCATGGAGACCTGAGCTCAGACACTGTTGCACATGAATGACTCTGGCTTTGGGGGTGAGGAACAGTGATGGATTCCTGAAGCTTTCTGGCCCCTAAGCCTAGTCAATCAGCAGACACTGGATTCTGTGGGAGATACCGTTTCAAAAACCAGAGGAAGTGGGAGATAGCCTTGAATGGATTGGCACAGGTGACAACTTCCTGAAGATAAAACCGGTATCAGGAGTACTAAGATTGACAATAAATTAGACCTCATGAAAGTGAAAAGCTTCTTTAAGGCAAAGGACACCAACAATAGGACTAAAGAACCAAACAACCCCACATCTGACAGAAGTCTGATCTCCAAAATAAATAAAAAAACTCAAGAAAGTAGACATCAAAACCCAAAATAATCCAATTAAAAACGGGATAGAGACTTAAACAGAATTTTCAACAGAGGGATCTCAAATGGCAAAGATACACTTAAAAAATGTTCAACATCATTAACCATCAGAGGTCATAGGGAAAAGAAACAACGTCAGAACAGATAATCAAAAGATACCTAAATAAAGACCACAAAAATCAACAAAATGACAGTAATTAATATAGACGCTTCAATAATAACTGAATATTAATGGCACCAATTACTCATTAAAAAACCCAGACTAATAGATTAGATCAGAAAACATCCATCCTTTTGGTGTCTCTAAAACCATGTCTAGTAATCAATGATAAACACCGTCTTAGGGCAAAGGGATAGGAAAATGTATTCCAAGAAAATGAAACTAAGAAACAAGCTATAATAATAATTCTAATATCTGACAAAAATAGACTAAAACCAAAGCTAGTCAGAAGGAAGGAGGATAATTTCATACTTCTCATAGGACAAAGGATATTAAAATTCTAGACATAAACACACAAAATCTGCGACAGATACTGAAGGCAATCTTAAGAAGCAAGTTTATAAAACGAAGTGCCTAGGTCAAAAACTTTGGGAAATTTTGAATTAATAATTCATTCATGCACCTGAAAAAAGTAACTAACAATACCCAAAGAAATTAAGTGGGCATGGATAATTAAAATTAGGACAGAAATATAAACAAACAAACCATATTACCTCTGCCACGAGGACCAGCCTCTAGCAGTGCAGGGCTGGATGGATTTCCATGGAGTCAGTGAACTAAGGCTTTTTTATCTGAGGGAGAAGGAAAAGATGTACACACACTCTCTTTATGGTGTCCTTCTGATTTTTTCTCTATTTTTTTCTATTTTTATTTTTTTCCTCTATATCTTTTCTGGCGTTTTCTTTCATTCTTGATGCTTTTCTTCTAACTCACCTTGTTTTTCCCCTTACAGCTTATATACCTCATCAAAATCTTTCAAACAATATAAAAATTACAATGTGGTTAGCTTCATCCCAGAGATACAGAGATGGTCCAATATATACAAATCAATAAACGTAATCAACCACATAGACTCAAGGACAGACGCTACGTGTTCATCTCTCTGTATTCACAGAAGTCCTTTGTGTGAATCTCCCAGAATCCAACATTCCTTTATGATAATATTACTATAGATTTGGGACATGGGGTACATTACCTCAACATAACACATGCAATATACAGATAATGCTTAAATGTTAAATGGAGAAAAACCCAAGAAATTTCCACTATAATCAGGAACAAGAGCTATTTGATAAAATCAGCTTGGTACTGGTTCATTGATCAATGAGCTTGTGTCTTACAGCTGATTTCTCTGTCTTCTGGCTGTTACATTCTTTCTACCCCTTCTACCAAAGTGTTCCCTGAGCCCTAGAGGAGATGGTATAAATGTCTTGTTTAGGGTTGAGAACTCACCTGTTGTTTATCACCAGGACTTTCGTATAGCCAGGAGTTTCTGTCCTGTATTAGAAGAAAAGCTCTGAATAAGGCTGAGGAGATGTTTGTCTCTGACTATAAACATAGATTTAGAAAGCAGATTGGCACTGTTAATTTAGCTAAATCACAGTGTTAAGCCACAAACTATGACCTCTTACGTCCTCTGCCATGGGTTTTCATGTGTTCTCTCTTGTGGAACCGTTCTAAGATCCAAACAGAGAGCAGCTGCTGACTCCCATTAGAGTAGTATTGTACAAGGGGGCACACTTTTGACTGGTAGGTTTGTATTGTGGATGTGATAATTAAACCAGTATATTTTTGTTGCCTCTTAATAGTGTGCATTTTCTGTAAACATATGTCTTGTATTTTATCAACTATTTTTCAGGCATTGTTTTTGTCATATTGTGGATTCTTTTCACCTTAATAGCAGTTTCTCATTTTCAATTTCATAATATTTAAATAAAATTAAGATGTATGTATTGACTTTGTTGTCAGGGATCATGGCTGAATAATAGTCAGCAGGGACATTTTATTCTTTCTTAATACAGGCCTGATGTTTCCGAATATGAATCCTGATGTGGGATTCTTCTTTGTATGCTATGAATATGTTTTATTACCATTGGTTAATAAAGAAGCTGCTTTGGCCTATGGCCATGCAAAATATAGATAGGCAGGAAAACAAAACTGAAGGCAGTGTGAAAAAAGGCAGAGTTAGGCAGGCACCATGTAGCTGCCAAAGGAGAAAGATGCTAGAACCTTACCTGTATGCCACAGCTCATGGAGATACACAGATTAGTAGAAATGGGTTAATTTAAGATATAAGAACTAGCTCGAAATGTGCCCAAGCCATCAGCCAAACAGTGTTGTAATTATATAGTTTTGTGTGATTATTCGGGTCTGGGTGGCCAGGAAACTAAAGGGCAATCTCCATTTACAGAATCCATTTATTTCTTTCCTGAAGTATCATTAGATGATGCTTCCTGCCTAATCTTGTCTCACTGAAATTTTTCTTTCTTTTTCCTAATATATTGTTGCTAAGATAGAGGTAGATGAATTTCATCACCATTTCAAAGGATGTTAGTGCTCCTTCTTCATTTGGAAGAGAGACTGCTTGATATTATATGAAAGTTATTTTCTTGAATATTTTGAGAATTCACCTTTGACTCTGAGATGCATTTTTTTTGGTATAGGAAAAGAAATTATTTTACAAATTTCAGTTCTGTTCCAATATTTGCATTTTCTGTTTCGTAAGATACGTTTTTCAAGGAGTTTGGCCATCCTACTTAACATTTTTTCAATTAATTAGCCTGTGGTTGTTTCAAAAACCTTATTACCAGCCTCCTAATAATTACATTTTCTGGAGTCTGGCCATGTGTTTAGTCCTGGTGTTTGTGATTTGTGTCTTCTGCCTTGCTCTGTGCATACTGTTGTTTATTAGACTTTAGAGTTTCCTGGTTGTTTACACACAGGTTCTTGATGTTTAATGAATATTCTTTTCTTTCTACATTTTGTCTGAAGTTGTTTTCATTTCCTAGTTGTTATTGTAGATTCATAATCTTTGCTGTTTCCAGTCTTCATCTCTTCTAATGCTTCTAAGACTATTCTCTCTTCTGCAAATAGATTGACTTTTATCTCAGTTTAATATTTTGTATTTCCATAGCTATTCAGATTAAAATTTTTTCTAACTTATTGTGATCTTCTGCATATGTAATCTGGAATGTTGGTAAGTTTTGTATTTAACATTTTGTTACATTTTTCTGACTTAAGTCCAACAATCAGAAGATATTATTTGCATAAATTCAGTCTTTTGGAATGTACTAAAGTTTCTTTTATGATGCAGCATATGTTTAATTTTTATGAAGATGTGGGATATGTAGAAACTTAAAAATTTATTTCAGAGATGTTGATTATTGCTTTAGTTTTGAAAAAAATTATAAATTCTGTTGGATGTTTAATTCTTCATTTTTCTTTAGTTTACTGCTACTGAAAGGGCCCTGTTTACAAATCTTTTAGGAGAATTACAGTGTTTTCAATTCTCATTTTTTCAGATTATCTTTATATAATTTGAGGGTACATTACTTGGTATACGTACACTGAAAATGTTCATATAATTGCAATAGGTTCCCCTATTTATCATCATGAAATTACTCTATATGTATCTAATAGAGATTCATTTTACTCTTAAGGTAGTTTTCATCAAATTAAATAATTCAATTGGACAATGCTGTATATATATATAATATATATATATATATATATATATATATATATTTACTTTTAGCATTTGTGTGTAGTTATATTGAAGGCATGTTTTTTATAAGGTGTATGCAGTTCCATTATATTTTGTCTATTTCCTCTCTGACAATTGATTTTGGTTATATGGTATCATTTCTTCAATTTAACATTAATATGCTTGCTCTTACATATTACTTTCATTTGCTCTACTTCTATTTCTAATTTCTTGCATTTAGTGGAACCAATTATTTATCTTTTCCACTTTTCTTCCTATTATGCTGTCCTTCCTCACAATTTTATGCAATGCCATCCTACATATCAAAGACAAATTATTGGGACACTTTAGGTCATGGGGCAGATTCGTGACCTATGGGGCCAACTGGGAAACTTTATTTATTACCCCCTTTCTTGTGTTGTTTCTATAGAGTAATGAAGATATATATATATATGAAAACATATATATGAAAACATATATGTATATATATATATATATACATAACATTATACAAACACCATCTTAATTTCCAATAGTCCTTTCTAAAACTGAATTACCCTGAATGTATATTTTTCATAAGCACGCTTTTCCAGGCACTCTACTTTTGCTTTGATTCTCAACTACCCCTTGGCAGCCTTCCTCTGCTATTAAAAAGACTCACATGATCTTTCTTCTCCTGATATTGATGTGATGTTGAGTGAATTTTTGCTTGTTTGTGCTTTCTTTAACCCATCTTTGTGAGGTTAGCCTTCACTGTCAATTGGCAGAGCTTCTAACCACTTGCTGGTTGGGTGTGTCTGTGAGGGCACTTTTCAGAGAGGAATTTCCTAGAGAGAGAAGATCCCGCCTGTGAACTGGGGCACAAAACTGAATGAAAAGAAGAAAGGAAAAATGCCCTGAGCACCAACATTCTCTTTTTCTTTGACCCCACTGGATGTTCCCCACTTCCTTGCGTTCTTACTGTTCTTACTTACCTCTTTGCAATGATGAGATGAATCTCCTCAAATCATGAACCCAAATCAAAGCTTTCCTTAAATTGCTTTTTTGATGTATTTTTTAATAGCTAGGAAAAAAGCATACCTTTATTTTTGAATTGTAGCCTTCCATAGTAAAAAATTCTAGATTGGCAGTTATTGCTTCAAGATACATTTTTACCATTGTCTGGGTTCTGCTTTTGTGGCTGTGTTAACTGTAGTCCTTGGAAAGTAACATACTCTTTATTTGTCATCTTGGAATATTTTCTATATTTCTTTGCATTGCTTCATATGTTTATTCTGCTTGGGGTTTATAGCATTTTTGAATCTGTGACTCAATGGTCTCAACATTTTTGAGAAACTTTCAAGAATTGACCTTCTAGCCACTACTCTCTTAGTTTTCCATTCAGACTGTCATTAGGTGTGTTAGACCTTCTGACCATTTCACACACTGAATACTTCTCAGGGCTTTTCCTTTTAAATTATTTTTGTTTTACTTTTATGTGTTTGTATGTTTTGCCTGCATGTATGTCTATGTACCACATGCATATAATACCCATGGAAGCCAGAATAGGATGTCTGATATCTCTGGAACTGGAGTTAGAGATGGTTGTGAGCCACCATTTAGGTGCTGGGAACCAAACCTAGGCCCTCTAGACAATCAGCCAGTTTTCTTAATCACTGAGATATCTCTTCTGCCCCCTTAGAGGTCTTCTATTAATGTCCTCATTTTGTCTTTTTTTTCCTTATAAGAACCCAAATCTCTATCTTCAATGTGTATATGATTATTAAACCAGAGCATTTAACTTTTGTACATTTTATCGTGAGTATAAACATCTGGTAATTGCCATAATTTTTGGTTGTCATCTGAAAATTTTCAATTTTGTCCTTTAATTTTACGAAAAATATTTTATATGATGTGGGAGAACACACACAGTCTATGGTCTGTCTGTGAACATCAGAGGGCAGCTTTTGTGAGCGGCATTTCCTTCCTTCAATCATGTGGATTCTGAGAATTAAACTCAGGTCTACGGGCTCCACAGCAAGCACCTTTACCCAGTGAGCCATCTCATGAGCCCTCATGAGGAAATTAATTACCATTGCTTTATATGTATTTATTTCATCCTTTGTTTTTCCTACCCGTTTCTTTCTGCTATTTATTTCCTACCATCCTCATTTTTGTCAATTCCACTGCCCATTTTTCATGTTTGTGTTGAAAGTACAAGCAGAGATACCGTGAGTGTCTAGAGAATGCTGTACTTTCTGATTTTCTCGGACACAGTAGAAACGGTCCACACTAGTTCAACCCATAATTGAAGACTTTGGAGCCCTCTGTAGTAACGGTGTGATTTCTCTTTGATCAAAGAGAAGTGGACTGGAGATTAACTTGGCTAACTATTCCTTTTCCAAAATGCTCTTTCCTTAAGATTCTTGATTTGGAAATTAGAATATACTTTCTTATATATGATTTAGGTGAAAAGTTTGATATACAGTTTTTATTTGTTTAAGTCTTTTATGTGAAGGTAATATGTTTGAAGTTTTGGTAATATCCCAGAATAAAGTTATCCTCAATTGTTTTTTTTTCCAGAGAATTTATAAATACTAAACCTCCAAGTAAAATTTCAAAAAGAACCAACTGTTCAAAGTCACTTTCGTTTTCTACAGAAAAGACAGTGAACTAAATAGAAAATCATGTCAACAATCTTACTGTGTGTCTTTAAACTGTTGTTTATGATTTTAATGAAGCAACATGCCTGAGAGCTTAGAATTTTTAAAAATAATAGATAGCTGTGTCAAAGGTAAAGAGATGGTAAGTTTCACCTTCCCCTTTCCCTCTGTGCAGGAGTAATTGAATACTGAATGTCCATGCTCAGGATGAACGGCATACATAAGAGATGCATGTGTGCATACTATTGCTTATAGTTGTTTCTCAGAGCTGGAGTTTTCCAAGTAAATGGCACATTTCCACAGTGTACCTGGATAAGAAAATAAAAGCTATGGCCCAGGAGAGCATCCCAGTATTCTATCCAGCAGAAATGTTAGTTTTTGAAAACTGTTAAGACCCTTAAAGAAATAAATATGACTTGCATATGTCATAGTAATTGGGTGTCACAAAATTAAAATTCTTTCAGTTTTCTCCCAAAGAATTCTTGGGAAGCCTCTGCATATTCCTTTCTAGCACCTTAATAGATGTTTTCAGGAAACAGAAAACTGGTTAGTTGGCCAGAGGCAATACAAATAATCTTTAAAGGCTATTCTCAAATAAAGTACAGAAGCGGGAGTTAGGCGTCCAATCTTCTACAGTCAATTTATAATATTTAATTATAGAATATTTATTTTGTGTCTCTCTGTGTGTGCATGCGTGTGAATGTTTTGCCTGCATATATGTATGTACATGATGTGAGTGCCTGATGCTAATGAAGGTCAGAAGAAAACACTGGATCCTCTGGTACTGGAGTTATAGATGGTTGTGCGCCACCATGGGTGCTTGGAATTGAACTCAGGTCCTCTGCAATAGTCACACATGCTCCAAATTGCTGAGCCATTTGTCCAGATCCTCTCACAGTCCATTTTAAAGAGAAATAAACCAATAATTTGTTAGAAGACACAAGTGATTTAAGGCCAGGATCTGGCTTAAATATAAAGGCAACTAGCTCAAAACTAGAGATTAGTGTCATAAAGAAAAACAGGGAATTTATATTGGGATTTTCCAGTTGTCTGAGAGCATGTAGTACTATTTAGAGTTAGAGAAATATTTATGGCAAATGCTTTATTTTAGGGTGAGCTAATGATGTAATTGATGGCATCAGTGATGAGAATAGGAGGTAGAAACTGCTCTGACAACTTTTAGGGCAGGGATCCTGAAAGCATTGCAGCTTTGGCCAGAGCTGGAAATGTCTTTGGTTCTGTTCTAGCCTGAAGCCAGGGAGGTAAGAAGCAGGTTCTAATTTCTTATTTTTTTCTTTTTCTAAACGACAACTCTTGCCTGTCCCCAGTCTAGAGACCATTCCTTCTGGTGAACAGATTTGAAATTTGATATTGAATTTTTTATTATGGAAATGGATTGTTTCCATTTTCCAATTTAAATTTACTTCCTAAATAATTTGAAGGTCTCTAAGGGAAACAGTAGGTAGCTAGACAGGGATTTTAGCCTTGGAAGCTGCTGAGGATGGTCCCTTCCTTACAGTCAATTTAAGCCCCTATTTCAATTTCCCTGGGAATAGAAAAATAAACATTATCTTTGTAATTCCTTAGGTCTCTTGTTCAAAGGAGTGGGATGCTTTTGGCCTTGGGTGGACACAGAACATTCTGCTCTGCTCCAAATATTAGACAATGCATGCTACTGCACTCTCTCTTAATCCTCTTTACAATTGGGCCTGTCAATCACCTGAGCTGGAATCTTCCCCTTTTCTTAAATCTAATTCACTTGAAGACATGTTTAGGGAGATGGGAGGAATAATTATCTCCTTAATGAGATGATTTGTGTCTCCATCCTAGAAAACTCACGGTTAGGGAAATCCCATACAGAGAACCTTGGCTATGTTCCCTGCCCGCTTTCCTGAATTATCCAGAAGAAGGAAACTTCTTCTTTTCCTTATTTTCTCTGTTTGTCTTTAAGATACCTGCAAAAGCACAGACGTGCTATTCCTGAAGGTCTGGGTGTCCTCACTATTTCTCTGGAGCTGTCTTCCCTTCTTCCTTCTGCCATGTAGTTGCTTGATGACTTGTTTTGCTGAGCCTGCCTGCTTTTTTGGACCCCGGCTTAAAGCACTGCTTTCTGCCTGCCCATTATCCTGTTCCCTCCTGGGACAACTGCAAGGATTTACAGCTTGCATGCCATGTTTTTATTTTGTTGCTTTATTTGTTTTTTCTTCTCCTCAAACTTCAGTAAAATTGTCCCCATCCTCCTTCTGACTCCATTTCTACATTCTTTTATTGAGATTAAAGTAATTAGAAAGGGAACCTCCGTTTCCCCAGTACCATTA
The DNA here is from genome assembly GCF_037038515.1 of Microtus pennsylvanicus. Taxonomy (NCBI): domain Eukaryota; kingdom Metazoa; phylum Chordata; class Mammalia; order Rodentia; family Cricetidae; genus Microtus; species Microtus pennsylvanicus. Next base: position 46,362,441 of record NC_134592.1, read on the forward strand.
TCCTATGCCTAAGATAGACTGCCAGACTATGTTTTTTTTTAATGGTTTTATCTGGAAATATGTTTTAGACATGTGGATTTTACTTAAGTCAAGATCCTTTTTTTAATCCATTTTCTAAACCCCGTGTTTCCCAGACTCAACACCAAAGCATAGGAAATTCTCGGCTGTAGAAATTCTTTTAAGCAGTCTCTCCTGGATGTGTTTGTTGCGATTCCTTTAGAGCCATCTAAGCCTTTAGTACTTGAGATATTATCTGTAATGACTAATAAAGCGGAGCAAAACCACTGGACCAGATAAATCTGGCTTATTTCAGGTCGGAATAGTGTTCTCTGTAGTTCTGATTAGTTATAATTTTTATCAGGTTAAGTCGAACAGACCAGCCTTTTTCCTGTGAACCATTTTCTGCATGTGGGTCAAAAGCTTGCACATCAAAGTTACCTCTAATGCAGAGTTAAAATGCCTGACTTGTACAAAAAGTACTCATGCATGCAGTCATTAGGAAAGATGATGGCAATTAGCCCAGCTGGTGTCAAGAGGGCCATAGTTATGGTCAGTACAAGAGGCATTGATTTTAGACAGCTGCATCAAAAATGTATAAAATATTGCAGATGGCATGGACCAATACCCACCCGTGAGCAGGTGGAAACAATTAAGCCAGTATATAGAAACTCTACTTCTAACAGATTAGCTTAAACGCGGGACACAGAGGAGTGGCAACAAACTTTTAAATTTCCTCATAGGGGTTGACAGAGACTCTATTTGCCAAGAATTGCAAGCTGTAGACTTTCTGAAGGCGAGGGTTTTGTGCTTTCTAAAAGCATGGCCTCTGACAAAATACCTGGGTATGTTTATATTTGTTTTGTTAGCTGAAATTAATGTTTGATAGTCTTATAAGAATGGCTCATTTTTTAAATCTCTTTACCCAAATGCAGTCTACAAGCCCGTTCTGCTCCCCTGCCCAATCAGGTGTGATGCAAAGGCTGACTATTTCTCAGAGCAGACACCAGCGACATAAACCTGGGTGAAGCCACACTGTTCTTTTCTGTGTCATCTTCCTTCTTCCATCCCTGTGCCCGATTTTCAGCAGCCTGTCCAGCATTCAGCATCCCACATAATTCTGAGTTCACCAGATTGGTCTCTGCCCAGAAGTATAAGTATTTTCGGTACCATATGTGGGAAACCCAACATGTTGACCAGAGCACACAGGATTAGAACTGAGACCTGTCTCCCATAATTTTATCCTCTTGCATCTGTTTTAGCCCCACTAACTTTGATGGAATGTTTCAAATACCTTATGATTGAGATTTTAGAGTTTTTTTTCTCTACTTCAGAGATACTTTTCCACACAACTCTGCAAAATAAGTAAATCCTGGTTCTAGTTGATGCCATCGAGACAGATTTTATTCAATAATATTGATGATGAGGGAAGGTATTGAACTGAGCCAAACTCTACTGAAACAAAGTGCAGACATTCTTAATGCAACTAGAGAGAAGTCAGGTTTAACAGGGTCCAGCATGCCAACTAGTCGCCTGATTGTGTTCACTGGAGCTTGTCTGGAAACAGACTTCATGTATCTTCATAAGAGGCCACGGTGCAAGGTAAGTGCCTTCTAGACTAAGTCCTTTGCCCCAGGGATGGAGAACAAAAGAAAGAGGTAAAGCAAGGCATCTCCTTTAATGCATTTATTTCAGAGAGCTCTCAGGTCTCTAGAGTCAGTTATAAGTGGAAGACTCAAACCTTAAGAAACTGGATTAAGGTTTGGGATTTGTTAAATTTCTAAAGTCCTCTGAGAAGTTTATAGACTGCCTATCTGTCCATCATCAGCTTTTGGGTGGAATAAACTTTCCACATAGCTCTGGACTGGCTTTTCAGACAGGAACCTGTAGAGGATCAAATGGCTGTATAAGGATGTGGTGATGGGTGGTTGGAAACAACATTCAAGTTTTTTTTCCTCCCTCCCTCCCTCCCTCCCTCCCTCCCTCCCTCCCTCCCTCCCTCCCTCCCTCCCTTTCTTCCTTCCTCCCTCTCTCTTTCCCTTCCTCTTTCCCTCCCTCTCTCCCTGTGTATGGGGCATAAAAATAGTTATGAATACTAATTATTATACAGGAATAAAAGAGTAACATAATTTGATTAAATGTACAATGGGATGAGGTAAATGAAAATTGAGCAATAATCTTTTTGGAAAAAAATTACGTTAAGGAAATTAATACAAGAGCTAAATTATTAGAGTCCTGAAGAAAGATAGTAGAAACCTTTGAATATATTTTCAATATAGTTTGATATTTTCCAAATTGTTATATTTATGATTTAGTTATAATTTGATGTTGTAATTATGATTGTGTTAAGTGTGGTGTTAGACCTCAGTTTCACCCTCTGTGAAGTTTCCCCTCTCCTATATTGCAAGGACCTAACATGTCAGCCAAAACAAAAGCATGCAAAGATTTCTATTACATGTGAGAGTTAATCATTACATCTTTCTTTCCTATTCACACATAAACTGTATTACTGCTATGAGCACACAAAATTACAAAAAGGGAATCCATTCATGACCTCAATTCTTACTATATTCTTCTTTGGTTAACTTGCATATTTTAGTGAGAAAGTATTATTTAAACTACACTATAATGTATCTTATTATATTTGTGTCTCCACTCCTCTAGTCTACCTGCAACTCCTGTTGGAAGGAAAATATTCATATGCACTCAATAATTTAACATTAAATCCAAACTCAAAAAATTATTGTACACATGTGTCTATAATGAATCAGAGAGCTGCCGTTGTAAACATATTTATAGACAGAGATTTACAAGCTCATACATTTTATAGAGCTTTCTTTTCATGGATTGTATTATATTATATCACTAAAGTATTGTTAATGGAATCTTATATCTGAGAAATGGAAATAATAATTAGATGAAATGGAATGCCATGATTGTTGTTCCTGAAATGGAATTCTGTTTCCATTGCAGGCTCCTCAAAATGCAGTACTATGTCTCAAATTTTTATCTTAGACAATGAGGTACATATTAATCTGAGTACGGCTGTCTATAGCAATCAAGTAGGATAAACTTTTAAAAACATTTAAAATAGATAAAAGTTCCTACTAGTCATTTAACATAGCATACTGCACTATTTATTTTCTCAATGCTCATGAGAAAATATTAATGACATATAGTGCTACTTCATTCTGATATAGGTCATTAAGCCACTCTTACTCATTTAAATAATGCCACAGTTGCTTCCACTCATTGAATTTCAATCATAAACTTTGCTCAAACAACATAATTGATCATTAATGTTCTCATTCGCTCCAGGCTCACTGTAGACTATTTTCTTAAGAGTGTAAAATCATTACCAGGGAGTGAGAGGCTAATCTCTTCTGTATTACACTTGGTCACCCATGAGGGATGTGTTTTCAATCTAAAAAGAGAAAGGTGGAGGGGGCACGGGGAGGCAGAGCAAAGAACAAGCAAACCTAATGACTTTAAAAGTTGGATTTTAGAAATAGATTTTCACCAGGACTGCAACATTATTCATACTTCAATATATAGACTTGGGGAGTTACTTTATCCATTTCTGTATTCAAAAGGAATATGAAATAATGGCCAACTTATCTGAAATGCTTTGCTTTCTTCCCAAGAAAGAGAATCCTGGTCTATTTTAAAAATGTAAGGTTTCAAAATAATTAGATTTTTTTCTGGTCTCTAGAATAAAACTGTTTATGCATCATTATCAATCTAGTTATGCTGAAGCTGGTTGGTACTGCTATAAAACAAAACAAAAATGCTACTCCTCATCTACCCAAAGACCTTCTGAACTTCATTGTCTTGTGGTTTTTAAGAACTCAGATTCTGTGCATAAACCCAACATACAATCTTTAAAAATGTTAATACTGTCTTTTCTGAAACCAAATAGGTTTCAAATATTACAATTTTGATACATTACTAATATATATCTTCAATTCACAGATTTCCAATTTTTTTGCTCCACGTGTGAAAGAATCTAAGTCTATTTTGAACAGATCCTTTACTTGGCTCAAACTGCATTATCTTCACCCCGTCTTTGGACATGATGTTAAGAAAATATCTGCATTCTTGATTCTGGTTACCATGCCTTTCCTTAGCCAACTTCTTTATGATCAGTTACCCTAAACTTATGTGCTTTCTTTTCCATTTATATCAAAAACATGAGAAATGTCATTTACTCTTAATATTCTTCTTGGTTCTTAAGATTGTCTCCTTAGCACAAATTTTGTAGGAGTAAAATTTTATTAGGTTGAAGTGTGTTAATGTTTTCAAGACCTTTGGATGCATTCAAAAGAATGAATGCTAATGGTAGAGCCAGGAATGGTGTTAAGAGTGTAAGTGTTCCTGTTTCTAACCTACATGTTACCAAAATCATAAAATAGGAATAATGTCCATAAAAGTAAACTAAACCAAATCAAACCACACTGCTTGAGTTTTATCTTGCACAGAAATGACCCAATGCAACAAATGACCCAAAGCTATCTGTTTAGCGATTTGGGATCAAGTATAATATATTATACATATGCATTTATCTCTTTATTTTCTGAAATCTTAGACAATTAAATGAAATAACATACTATAAACCCGCAAAATGTCAGCTAAATAATGGTTCATATATTTCAGAAATTAGAAAGTCAGATGAGATATAAGAGGAATACGAAAAGCTATTTAGGAATTTTTTTCCGGAAAAGTGTTTCATTTGGGCATCGGGGAGGCAGGACTGAAGTTTCACACCGAGTGAAGTTTTGAGTCACTTGGGAGTGTCTGCAGGAGCCTTTGACTCTGGGATTCTTTCTTTATCTGTGCAGCCAAACTGCTACTTCTACCGGTCCTGACAGCAGGGCAAAGCTTGATTTGTGGAGTCCCTGAATTCATGATGCCTTATGCAAAGGTAGCCAAGGCCCGACAGGAGAGCGAGAGAGCCTTGACATTAAAAAGAGCCAAGAAATGGAGATCTAAATCCTCTCCACATACACTACAAATACATTAATGCTATAAACTGATAACTAAAGAGCTAGAAGTATAAACCTGATCTATAACCAAATAGTCACTGGAAAAAATATTTAAAACAGTTAGAAGAGAGAAATCTGGGCAGTGAGAGGTGAGGAGGAGGCTAGTTGTCTTTCATTTTCATTATACCTTTGAAGGATATATGGTTGGTGTTTTTTTTTGAGTGAAGGGGTTAAAATATGCACATAAAATAAAGCAGGGCCATAAAGGGTACTGGCCTGAATGGACAGGATGGAAATTGGAGCCCTGCAGAGAGCTCCTAATTTTGGTGTCTGTTGTCAAGCAAGAGGCACAGCCTAGAAACATTGTCTTCCTGGGCTGTTGAAACCTTCCAGGAGGCAGAGAAAGGGTGAGATATGACTTTTGCAAGAAGTGGGTCTTTAATTTCATGGTCTTTCCAAATAGTAGTCAATGAGTTAATCACATGAGACCACAGAACACAACTGTATAGTGCTGAAAGTCATTGCAACAGCCCCTAGAAATAAGAACAAAGTGATCCCTGGATGGGCCAGTCCATCTTGGGTCCACAGCTCCACCAGCCTTTTAAACATTGCTCATATTCTTCTGCAGGATGCCTCATTTTTAGCCTCAGTATTAGCAAACATTTCTCTGACAACTTTGAGACTTCAACATGCCCCCTTTCCCTAGCCCTTCTCCTTATTTACACATGCTTTTATCCTGATGCCATCTTAGTAGGATGCAGGTCTCATTTCCAGAGCAACCAGGAATGGAGTGTGTGCACAGAGGCTTTTGTGACTTTGATCTTTCATTCTCATAATGCCCTGGAAGCTATTTTCTGACGAGCTGATGAGAATACTAATCACCCTGGCCTTCGGCCTAGTTACTCTCTTATTTTTCTCTCTCTGTCCAAGTTCAGACAGACTCTCACCATTTTCCCCAAAGTTTTCTAATATAACCCATTCTTGTTCCACTGGGATACTCTTCTGAACTTCTTTTCTTATCAAGTAGACTCAACTATGCATTATGCATTTCACTGTAGTGTTTAAAAATGAAGCAATGTATGTAAAATTCAAGCTGTACAAACCAGAAATGCGTCTCCAGCAGCATTCTGCACTTGAGTATGTGAAGAACTCACCTATGAGGTTTATTAAAAGAAATGGTGCCTGCTCCTTTTATTGATGTATGTTCAGTAGTTCTCAAGTGGGGCCTGAAGCGTCTATATTGGAACAAATATTGAGAAGCAAAGGGATTGGCAACCATGCTTTGAAAAACATTAATTTGAATATGATTTTTTCACTTGTTTGTCAGATTTGGAATTTTCCTATTTAGGAAACATGAGTATCTGGAAATACATAATTTATCTAGTAAGACTATGTGGGGGATGGCATTCCCAAAGCCACAAGGGAAGGGAGAAATAAACACTTAAGAGTACAAGTAATTTAAGTATAAGTTCATATTGAGAGGAAAATAACATTATCAGGAAACCCATAAAAACCCTTCCAAAGTGAAGAGTAAAATAAGAATTATATGACATTTACCAATCAAGTTAATATTTACCTAACAAATGAAATACGTTCTTAAAAGAGAAACAAACATAATGGACTCAGTGATAATCTTCATTTTTACAGAAGTGATGACTTGCAAGAAAATTCCTGGGGTGCTAATTGAAGCTGAAATAATTTAAAAGATACAAAATAGGAAGAATGCATAATGTAAGTTAATTTTAATGATTAAGGATAATTTAACATGCTGCTACTAATTGTGATGTTTGCTATGCCTGGTTGAACAGAGAATGTTTCTCCATGATTCTCTTCTTGTCTTGAAATATCTTAACCCTCTTTACAAGCCAGTGAACTTGGGGTTGGAGATGTGCTCAGCAGTTAGCACCATCATACTGCTCTTGCAGAGGGCCCAAGTTTGGAGTTTGGTTGGTTCTTAGCACTTATGCGTGCTATTTCCAAGCACCTTGACTCCCAGTCCAAAGGCTCTCATACCCTCATGGGGACTCTGCAGGTACCCTACACACACACACACACACACACACACACACTGCTCTCATACTCACAGGCACATTATTCAAAGAAATCTCTTAAAATGAAGATAGTGAGATTATCTGACTAAATTTATAATTCTTCTAATCATGTCTGCTTCTTTGGTTGACATTTTAGCCTCATGTTTTAGCTTCGTCTATGAGGCAGTAGGGCAAGAGGCAGTGTGATATGGTGGTTGTCTGCTGCAGAACACTCTTCATTTGTCATAGGACTCAAAAACCTCAGTGGTCTAAACACGGAGGTCAGAAGGCAGCTTTACATATTGTTTCTGAAACTCTCTCAGTTTGGTCTACAAACTAAGATGCTGAGACTAGCACCACGGAAATAATTAATTGACAGAGTTCTGATCTTATCGCTCCGTTTCCTATACAAAATAAGCAATCTGATGAGAGGGTATGGTCTTACAAGACTCTGTCTCTGTTGGATGAAGAACCATCCACTGGAGCAAAAGAGAAAATATTGTTGTCTATCAGAGAAGATCCAAAGAATGTTTTCTCAAGACCTTTGGCCTGTAGTCCGCTCTTAGGAGAGTGTCTGAAGCATGCGCTCTCTTTCTTCCTTACTCTGAAACTGGGCTGTGAATCTCAGGTCTACAGCATCAGAGAGCACCTTGGCAGAGCTCATGTAGAGATTCAATTTGTATTATCTTCAGAGCAGAAGATTCTAGTTCACCTAAATCTTGCAATAAAAGAGCCGAGATTCAAACAGCTGCTGTAATAATGGAGTCAGGGGCCTGTTGCTGTTATTCCTTGTCTAGGGTCAAATAGGTGCTCATCAGCTGTCCTGGAAGCTTCAAGTCCCTGCTTTGTGAGGTCTGAAGATGACCCCTTACAAAGCGCTGTGCATGTAAGAAGGGATTAATCTTTGAGGTACTCGAACTAATTTTACCTCTTCAATTTAGTTTTCATTATCTGTAAGACAGGACTTGTAGCGTAACTGCTCAGAATTTTCTCTCGTGTGCTCGAGTTTGAAAGGGAGACAGAGCTGAACCCAGGCTGACATCCCCTTGAGGATGAAATCGACAGGGAGACAGAACTGAACCCAGACTGGTGTCCCCATGCCCCTCTGGCAGAGTACGTTCTGCTGCTTTCTTATGCTTCTCTACTTTATCCCTTAACATATTTAAAACAATCTTGTATTGAGTTCACAAAGAAATAAAACAGTAATGTTTTAAAATATATGATACCCAATAATGTGTTTAGCTGGCTTGATAAAAAACTGTGAGTCTGGGCAAGACCATCTCCATGAATAGAAACCATGCTGCCAGCCCATACCTTTTGCTCTCAGGAAGAGGTTTTCCTTCATTATGAATTACTGTTTGAGACTCCCCCAGCATACAGAATTGCTGAAGAAATATTTCAGAATGTGCCTTCTCAGTGTCACGGATTGTGCTGCTACAAGACAATGCAGAGCCTGGGAGAGTCATGCTGCCTTGTAAGTCAGCTCACGGAAGCGGCTTCTCTTTCAAAGGAACCACCTGGAGGCCTAGACCTTTCATGGTCAAGTTTCGCATCTTGTAGAAAAATCCCTTAAGGGATTTTTAAATATAACTTTAAAAAATGTGTTTAGATATAGTGAAGTATGTTGTGTTGGCTGTGCAGCTCACAACTGCTTTACATATGTAGTTACTTTTACAGCCACACTGAAGAAAAGATATGGGACATTGCCATCATGCCATGAAAAGCTCTCACACCCAAGAGGGCTAACCTTTGCTCACATTCTATTGCTACAGAGTAGATAGTCTGCTCTTAAACCTCATGCTGGATGCAGCTCTGCTCATTCTTTTGGACTCAGTATTTCTGAGATTTAACCATTTCTTTTGAAGATCAAAAGTGTATTCCTCTACTGTTGTTTTACAGTCTAGTGACTGCACATAGTTTGATTCTCTTGCTTTTTTTGTTTTGTGGGCATGCTTCAGATTTTTTTTTCTGTTTTGAGGCCACCATAGCTAAAGCTGCTCTGACTGTAGTAGGAACTGCGGGTTGCATTCTGCCACCCAGCTCCCGCCACCGGCTAGCTTTCCCCGAAATAAAACACACAAATTGTATTCTTTTAAACACTGCTTGGCCCATTATATCTAGCCTCTTCTCAGCTAACTCTCGCACCTGGACTAGCCCATTTCTAATAAAGTGTGTAGCACCGAGGTGCGCTTACTGGGAAGATCTAGCCTATGTCCATCCTGGGCCGGAGCTTGATCACATCTGCCTCAGAGAGCAGAGCTATCGCATCTGCCCGGGAGAGGGGAGCATGGCGTCTCTGAGCTCACTTCCTCTTCCTCCCAGCATTCTGTTCTGTTTACTCCACCCACCTATGTTCTAACCAATAAAATGGGCCAAGGCAGTTTCTTTATTTTTTAACCAATGACCTTCTTCCATCACTCTGACCATTCTTACATCAGTGTTTCTGCAGACATTTGCTCTGAGGCAAATTAGTGTTACGTGATAAGCTTATGAACAACTATTTAAAGAAAGAGTCTGTCTTTCTTTTCCCAAACTGATCATCCTCTTCATAGACATTCATGTATGCACACCTGGTAGCTTCACATCTTTGAGATTTGTGTCTTTTTATCTTATTGTGTTTTGGTAAGCATGTCTCCAGTTTGTTGTCAGTTTTATACTCCCTCACAAGAATGTTCCATACTTTTTGGGTGATTATTGGACATTTAGAAGTTCACTTTTGTGCAATGCAATTCCAGATACCTTTTCTCGTTTTCTTTTAGGGTTGCTTATTTATGATGGAGACACTGGGGACAGTTTATGCAATACAATATGTGTGCCCATTCTCAAACATGTAAGTTGAAAACATCCTTGACCCGTGTGTATTCGTCTGTGCTTGGAGTTCTGGTGTGAAGACATCAGTTTAATAAGGTCCAGCCTGCACAGCAGTACATTGGTTTATTGCCCTCATCATTGGTTTATGAAATCTTTGCCCTCTTCTATGTTCTGAAAGTATGGTCTGTGGTCAATTTGGTTATTCTCCTTCATGGAAGCTTGAATGTTTTCTTTCCCTTGCAGCTTTTAATATTCGTTCTTTGTTTTGTAAAATTAGTGCCTTGATTATGATGTGCCGAAAGGAATTTTTCTTTTATCCTGTCTTTTTGCACCTTATTAGGCATTTCCTTTTTTGTTTAGGGAAATTTTTGAAAGTGATTTTGTTGAAAATATTTGAAGTTCATTCAATCTGAGTTTCTTCTCCTCCTATTCCTATAACACTAACTTAATAGGAATTATATTATATTATCACTTAATAGGAATAGGAGGAGAAGAAACTCCTATTAAAACCTACATGGTGGTGTTGCTAGGGCAAATATGGCCCTGCATGCTTGCACTACCCAGTCCAACATTGCAGAAGTCCATTCACTGCCTCTGACACTGCCGGGTGGAAGCAGTCCTTACCACCTCAGCTCTGATAACCAGTTGGCCCATGCTGCCACCAAGTAACTTGCAGCATGATGCCCACAATCCCCAATAAATGATTGGCTTCCAGATTTTATGCTGGCAGCATGGACCAGAAAGCCACTGTTTCAAAACCATGTGGCTTTTTTTCTGCTACCACTGAATCAGGAAAACCTCTCTTAAGGGAGCTGTTGCATGCTGCCAGCTGGGAAAAAAAACATATGGCTAAACTTTGTTTTTCTGTGTCTAGAATTCCTTTCTAAGCTTTCTCAGTTTTTACATGGTTGTATTCAGCCCCACATTGGATGTCAATTTGTTGTAGGAGGCTGCTTATTTGTTCCTGGCTACTCAGCCCCAAAATAGTGACACGGAATCTATATTAATTAAAATCACTGCTTGGTCCATTAGCTCTAGCTTCTTATTGGCTAATTAGAATCCCACATCAGGAAAGTAATAGTCATCACTCCAGAGTTCGCTGCTGCAGGTCCTACATGTGGCTCTAGGCAGCAGCCCAGTCCTGGATGTCTGTATGGCTCCAGATGGCCATATAGGCACCCCAGATCAGCATGGACCCTACAGCAATATGATTCTCAGACATCAGCATAGTCCTAGGTAGCTGACCAAAACCTGGACAGCCTATAGCTGTGATAAAGTATCCTAACAAAAGTAACTGAAATGATTTATTGGGCTCTAATTCATTCTAATTTGTATTATGCCAGTGATGTCACTGTTCCCAAGAGCTGAGGCTTCTGGTCACATCACAACAGCTATGTAAATGCAGAGGGGGATACATGCTTGGCTTGTTCTCACTTTTTCCATTTTATATAATCCAGGACCCCAGACTAAGCCATGGTGCCCACCACTAGATTTAGTGCTTTCACTCTAACTAACCCAATCAAGACAATCTCTCATAGCCACATGCAGAGTCCTGTTGCCTGGGTGATTCTAGAACTCATCAAGTTGACAACTATGATTAACTACAACACTTACTTTATGTTTTATTTGAAGTATATGGCATTATTTCTGAATTTCTAAAAAAATTAAGTGAAACATTGTGGTGGTTTGAAAGAAAATGATTCCTAAAGGGAACAGCACTATTAGGAGGTGTGGCTTTGTTTGAGTAAGTGTGGCCTTGTTGGAGGAAGTGTTGGAGTGGGTAGGCTTTGAGGTCTCTTGTCACAGGGTTCATTCAGTGTGACAGCCAGTCAACTTCTTGCTGTCTTCTGGTTCAAGATGCAGCTAGAATCTTGTCTGCCTGCAGGTTACCATGCTCCCCATTATGATGATAATGGACTGAACTTCTGAAACTGTAAACTAGCACCTCAATTAAATGTTTTTTTTAAAATATAAGTTGCTATGGTATTGCTATCTTTCTATAATAATAAAAGGTTAACTAAGGCAAACACAAGTATATCATGAAACAGAAAGAACAATATATACATTTTCAGCATATTTGGCAGATCAAATATGCTAGTGTAATTACTGTTAATATTATAAGCCTTTAGATGAGTATGTAACTGGTAACTCATTTATTTGCTTATTTATTTTCAACAAAGGAACAACAGGATATAATCGTGTTGGCCATTAGGAAGTCATTTTGTAATTCTTCTTTGGGGTAGGTGTTTGCTAATTCAATTAGAAAAATAAAACTATCTATGGTAAGAGTTAAGTTCCCATACTTGAACACTTGGATAGTGAGGTCTTTACATATTTGTACTTTATAGAAAGTAGATAGGAAACAGAATTATGGCTTCCCCGTGAAACCTTATTTGAGTGTGTGTGTATGTGTGTGTATATGTATGTAGGGATGGATGGATGAAGGGAGGCATGCGCTTGTTCATTCCTGGCTGCCCAGATGCAAAATAATCACACAGAAACCATATTAGTTACAATGCTCTTGGTCAATCACTTAAGTATATTGCTAGCTAGCTCTTATATCTTAAATTAACCCATTTCCATTAATCTGTGTATTGCCACATGGCTGTGGCCTAATTACAAGGTTTCCAGGCATCTGTCTCCTTCAGCAGCTACATGTTGTCTTTCTGACTCCTCCTACTTTCTCTCAGCGTTCAGTTTTGTTTTTCTGCCTAGCTCTATTTTGCCTTGCCATAGGAACAAAGCAGCTTTTCTCATTAACCAATGATAATAAAACATATTCACAGCATACAGAGGGAAATCTCACATCCTCTCCCTTTTCTATCTAAACAAAAAGAAAGGTATTAATATAGTAAGATTACATACAATAAAAGAGTTATTAAACAAGAATTTTAGTTATAATATTTAGTACATTTATATTTGGCAAATTAAGGAAAATACTCTAACATCTATCCTATCTTTGTGAGTCTAAAGGTTTATATCAAATTATCTTTTATCATAATTATGGAAAACTTTAATTATCTATTCTTCAACTCCATTGAAACCCCAGAAAAATATATTCTCTAAGTAATCAGAAAGCGCATTGTAAGCAACTCTAGAATTGACAGAGAAATCTCACTGCCTGGACAGTCACCCAGAGTTCTTCTGTATTGTTGGAGCCTCCATCTTCAGCCTACAGGCCCATAGTATTTGGCAGTTTTCCATGAAGCAGGAAATTTGAAGAGCTCTTATTCCTTGTGCTGACAAAGTTCATCAATTGCTTTCTTCTGTGTCCTGGAAGATGGTTTATTATATCTGATAAAAATATTAAGAAAAATGTAATTGACTTTCTATGTTCTCCACTTAATCTTATTTTAAAAATAAAATTAGTACTTATTAAGATTACATGTATTTCCATAAGAAGCAAAACCTTTATTTTATATCTATTTCTAAATAAATTTATAATTTACTGTGTTGTATTATATTTACATGTACATATGAATGGTTTATATTTAGTTTTTTCATATTGAAAATATATAAAACTATATTTATTTTCTATAATTCCATTTTCTCTATGATAATCTCAAGCTCTATCTATAGTTTTATTCAGCTTTTATCCTTGGATAGATACATGTTTCTTACTGTACTGTATGGAGTACAGTAAGACGAATTAAATGCTCCCTCTGGTTCAGCAGAGTTCTCAGCGGGTCATGGAAATCTAGATCATTCTTAATATGAAACATCTGCTTTGAAGTTGGCTGAATTTTGAGAGCAAATTCACTTCTATTAGATGGAAACTAATGGGGAGACTGAATAAGGCAAAGCATATTTCCTCGGAGAACAAGACAAAACAGCATGATAAGTTTCAAAAGAGGATTATGTTAATAGAGCCCAGGGGTTCTTAAACTTAAAAGTTCCAGAAGTTTGATTTTTATTTTTTATCTTAAAACAAATGAGTTTCATTCTATCCAACAAGAAATAAGAAAAAGTTTTTCTAAACAGATGAAATATAATCCATTGTTTTGTCAAGAAACAATGTCAGGAAAAGTCAGGAAAATTTAAAGATTCAGAAAAGTTAAGCGATCAATAATAGGAGTGTAAAAGTTGGTTCATTCTATTCAATATTTTTTCTAGTTTTATTAATGACAGAACTATTTTATACACTGCTGACTATTCCTATTATGTGGAAAAGCCTTGTTTATAACTGTGTAGAACCAAGTCACTTCTAACTTTCATCTTTTTCTTTTTTAATTGAGTTCTTCTTTTTCAACCTTTTGTGGAATTTTCTTTTTCTCATTCCACAACCTAGACTCAAAAACTGATGGTACCCAGCTGTCCCTGGTCATTCATATTGCTATCGTCATCTTCAGGGAGTTCACTGCTGAACTACAAGTATGACTTAAGAACTAATAATTCCAAGATGAGTCTGTAAAATACACCTTGGGATACACAAACACACATATAATACACACACACACACACACATACACACATTTATGTGGAAACTTTCCTCCTGGGTGTCTCTAAGGAACTGTTGGAGGAGGCTGCTAGTTTGCTCCTGGCCACTTAGCCTCGAAATAATCACACAGAAACTGTATTAATTAAATCACCACTTGGCCCATTAGCTCTGGCTTCTTAATGGCTAACTCTTACATATTAATTTAACCCATTTATATTAATCTGTGTATCACCACGTGGCTATGGAATACTGGCTAAAATTCTGGCATCTGTCCCCAGTAGGGATACATGGCTTCTCTCTAACTCTGTCTCTTTTCTGCCAGCATTCTGTTTAGTTTTTCCTGCCTTTCTCTGTTTCCCTATAGCTCTGCTATAGGCCCAAAGCAGTTTCTTTATTAACCAAATGATATTCACAGCATAAAGAGGTTATTCCCACATCAAGGAACATTAACTTTAAGTGACTGACTATATTCTTTTTTTTTTTTTGCAAACCTTACCATATTTTTTTAAATCTTATTTCAAATTTTCTGAGCTAAGAAAGAATATTACATCCACACAATTTCCCTGGCTACAAAGCTGGAAACTAGGGTATCATCCTCAATAGCTGATATCTTTCTTCAGCAGATCACCATGTAATGGATGACTATTCATTTTTAATAAATGACCTTTTTAACTCTTCTTATTTTTATCATCATATTGTTTCTCAAAAAGCTGGTTTAAGATAATCTTCCCACTATGTAGAAGGAGGCTGCTTACTTGTTCCCAGCAGTCGAGACCCAAAATGATCACTCAGAGACTGTATTATTTGAATCAATGCTTGACCAATCTCTTATATCTTAAATTAACGCATTTCTATTAGTTTATATTGTACCATGAGGCTCATGGCCTAACAACAAGCTTCAAGCTGGCAGCTCGAGTCTGTCCTCTCTGGTGGCTACGTGGCATCTCACAACACTGCCTTCTTTCTCCTAGCATTCAGTTTAGTTTTCCCTGCCAAGCAACAAATCCTTGGATCCAAATTTTGGAATTACGATATCTTCAAAATATATAGTTTGGATTATCTTAGCAGCTCATACGATGACATGTCTTTCTGTACTTGGCTCCTTCACAGTCAAAAAATTCAAAGAAAACATAATATACATAATACAGACTCTTTTGTATATTCCATCTTTATGTGGCTTATTTTTTGTAATCTATTACTTTTTCTACAAGTTTAATATTTATTTTATAATCTTTACTCCTTTAACCTATGACTGTCTGTACTCTTATATTACATTTACTCTCTCTTTATTCTTTCTTCTCTCTCTCAAGCCTACATACACTTTTAAACACAGTGTGACTCATTTAGAGGTCTTTTATGTGTGAATCTATCCTATTGTGTATCTGAAACCCTTTTCTGTCCAGGAGCACTTCTTAAAAGGCTAAGCTGCAGTGTAATGAAGACTAAGTCTGCTTTGCCTTTTGGTTTCACCCAGTCCAACATGGTGGAGGTATGTTCACTGCCTCTGCAAGCCATGCACACCACTCCAGTTCTAAGCATGCAGCAAGTCTATGTCGTGCCTTAAGCAGTTTGCAACACGTTGCCCAGAAACCCCATTTAAATGCTCAGTCTCCTGAAAGAACCAGTTTGTGCTGGCAGCACGGCCCAGGAAGCTCCCATTTTGAAATCACATGGTTTTTGTTTGTTTTTGTTTTTTCTGTTACTGCTGAATCAGGAAGACCTCTTTTATGGGAGCTGTGGCATGCTGCCAGACCCCCTAACCCCCAAAAATGCAGCTAATCTTTGTTTTTCTGTGTGTCTAGAATTCCTTTCCAAGCTTTCTCAGGTTTTACACGGATTTACTCAGTCCCTTATTGGTACACAAATTTGTAGTAGGAGGCCACTTGTTCATTCCCGACAGCTCACACATGAAATGATCACACAGAACTATAGTATTTGAATCACTGCTTGGCCAATCACTTAAGTGTATTGCTAGCTAGCTCTTATACCTTTGGTTAACTCATTTCTATTAATCTGTGCAGTGTCTTGTGGCTGTCACTTACTGGGTAAAGTTCCATCCAGCTGGCATCTGTCTCAGGGTGGTGCTACATGGCTTTTCTTTGACTCTGCCTACTCTCTCTCCCTATATATCTCCTCAAGCCTGGCGATACTGTTATGCCTTTGGCTGAAAGCAGCTTCTTTATTCAAAGAAAAACACATACAAAAAAACTTTCCACAACAGTCATATATTCTGTAATGCTGTCTGTCTAGGAACCGTCATTGCTGATGACTGGCATTTGATTGTGAACCTTTATTCCTAATAAACTCCTTTGTCAAGTCTTCAAGGCTGCTTCACTTTAAGCAGCTTAATCTTTTTTTATTTAAACAACTATTATAATATATATCCTCATTATGACAGAAAGGGAGGTTTGCCTTAATCATATAATTTGCCTATTAACAAATGTAAACATTTTAATTATGTGGTGAAAATGTTGTTAGTGGTAAAACACCTGAATACAGAGTCACCTTCCCTCAGGAATTGAAAAATTGAAAATTAGTTTCTTTAGAAAAAATACAGTATGCATACTAAATATAATATTTGCTTAATTAAATTAAGCCATCAGACCTTGTTGTATTAGAAAACAAAATAGAATAATACAAATAATTTTAAGCTTATCAAGAGTTGCCTTAAAAAGTAATAATTTATATTTAACTATAAGAAAGTGTGAAAATGTTTGAGAGTTTGAAAATATGCTTACTTGTGTTTTCATGCTGACCTTATTATGGAAATAAAAGTGAGTTTCCAGTTTTGTAATGAAAGGTTTAGCCTTTGCACAGAATAAAAAAGCACTCTGATTGAAGCTTCTAAATGGAACCATTTTTCCACTCAGTGAGAACAACAGACTAGTGACTGTGGCCTCCTCATACTCAAATACTGACTAGAGCAGGTCACTAATTGCTCCTGAAATTATAGCTGTAATACTGACGTGGAGGATATTTTTGATTCTGTACAGATGACATATAATGGTAGCACTCTGCCTCACTTTCCTCATCATAGCAATTTTGACATGTGACATAAATTATAGACATCAAAACACATGAGACTGGGAAGCTTAAATATAATATCTTTTATGATTGCAAGATATTTTGTCTATTACTGGCTGCAGACTTGACTTTGCAGAGTCTACAATTAGAATGTATAGTTTAATTAAGCTACAACTCTGCATCTATAACAAGGCTTAAACAAAAGAAAAATAGTTATTTCAAGTATGATGAGAAATGACTATACCAAACAACTTTTCACAATCACATTTGAGTTGGAAAGAATTCTGATTATCTTGTTTTTAGAAGGAGTAGATCTGGTTTAGGTGGGAGGTGGGGGATATTGGGAGGAGAGGAGGGAAGGGAAAATGTGGTCAGAATGTAATATATGGGAGAAGAATGAAAACTTATACAACTACTCTGGAAATAGCTATGGCGGTTTCTCATAAAATAGGGACTCAACCTACCTGAAGACCCAGCAATACCACTCTTGGGCATATACCCAAAGGATGCTCAATCATATTACAATGACATTTGTTCAACTATGTTCATAGCAACGTTATTTGTAATAGCCAAAACCTGGAAAGAAACTAGATGCCCCTCAACAAAAGAATGGATAATGAAAATGTACAATGGAGTACTACTCAGTGGCGAAAGAAACGATGACATCTTGAAATTTGCAGGGAAATGGATAGAACTAGAAAAAAACATCTTGAGTGAGGTAACCCAGAACCAGAAAGATGTGCATGGTATGTGCTCACTCATAAGTGTATACTATATGTAAAGCAAAGGATAACAACCCTATAGTCCACTACTTCAGAGAAGCTAAGTATCAAGGAGAACCCTAAGAGAAATATCTATCTATCTATCTATCTATCTATCTATCTATCTATCTATCTATCTATCTATCTATCATCTATCTATCCCTGGGAAGGGGAAATAGACAAGATCTCCTGAGAAAATTGGCAGCATGGGGGTGAGGGAAAAAGGGAGGGTGGAAGGGGAGGAGGACAACAGATGAGAGAAGGACAGAGAGGGAGACAGCAAGGAAAGAGATATCTTGAATGAGGGAGCCATTAGGGAGCTAGTAAGAAACCCGGCACTAGAGAAATTCCCAGGAATTTACAAGAATGATCCTACCTAAGACTCTAAGCAATAGTGGAGAGGGTGCCCGAATTGGCCTTGTCCTGTAGTCAGATTGATGACTATCTTAAATGTCACCATAGAACCTTCATCAGCAACTGATGGAAGCAGAGGCAGAAAGCCACAGCAGAACACTGGGCTGAGCTTCCAAAGTCTAGTTGAAGAGTAGGAGGAGTGAGAAAATGAGCAAGGAGGTTAAGACTATGATGGGGATACCCATGGAAACAGATTACCTGAGCTAATGGGAGCTCACGAACTCTGGCTGGATAGGGAAGGAACTGACAGAAGACCAAACTAGGCCCTCTGAATGTGGGTGACAGTTGTATTGCTGGGGCAGACTGTGGGGCTACTGGCAGTGGGACCAGGGTTTATTCTTACTGTTTATACTGGCTTTTTGGAACCTGTTCTCTTTGGAGGGATACCCTGCTCAGCTTAGATATAGTAGGCAGGGTCTTGGTCCTTCCTCAAAGCAATGCCTTACCCTCTCTGAGGAGTGGATGGTGGTTAGAGGGAGGTGGAGGGAACAGAAGAAAGGGAAGGAGTGGGAACTAGAATTGGTATGTAAAATTAAAAAAAGATACATTTTTAAAATAAAAATATAAAAAGGAGAAGAATAAATAAAAAATTATAATAATTTTCTCAGATTTTCATCTAAAATATTAAAATTTTTGATAGAATATGCATTTTAAACAGTGAAATTTTCATTATCATTTGATTTTAATTATGAGGTAATTTTGACATTAATTTTAATAATTCTGCATGCATAATCTTTAGTGGAGTGATTATAAATGAGAATACTATAGACTTCTGAGTGGTTTGGATTTGAGTGTTATGCTCAATGGCAAGCTACCATTCCTATTAACGGGTTTCCAGTTCATGGCCTTCTTTGGAAAGACCTATTTATATCGTAATGTATTTTTCATGTGAATTCGCACTGGCCCAACATTATGACTTTCATTATGACATCCTCAAACACCTGTGGCATAATCTTATTGCATTCCATGATTTTTTCCTTTTTCCATTTCTTCTCCCATTGATTTTCTTCTTTCCAAATTGTTCGTTCTATGGTTTCAAGTCATATAGTTTTATTTTTAAGTCATATTTTATATACAAGAGAAAGCAATATTTTCAGGAGAGTAGAGTGGGTTGAGGTGGGATTCCCCTCTGTATGCTGTGAATATACCTTATTACCATTGGTTAATAAAGAAGCTGTTTTGGCCTATGGCAGGCTAAAATATAGCAAGTCAGGAAATCTGTACAGAGATATAGAGAGGGAGTAGGCAGTGTCAGATAAATGCCATGCAGCTGTTGAAAGAGATAGACACCAGAACCTTATGGGTAGGCAACAGTGTCATGGTGATACATAGATGAACAGAAACAGGTTAATTTAAGTTATAAGTGCTAGTTAGGAATACACTTAAACCATTGGCCAAACAGTGTTCTGTTAATATAGTTTTGTGTGATTATTTGGGTTTGGGTGACCAGGAAATGAATGAGTAGTCCCTCTTTACAAATGGTGTCTTCCGTCTGGCATGGATCCGTATAAGTCCTAAAAAACTTAAAAAAGAGAAAGAGCTTCTAGATCCACAAAAACAAGAGTTAAGTGCAGCTTCTTGGTAGGCTCTGTTTTCTGGCTGCAGAGGCATGGCTTTTCCAGAGAAGGCTTCCTGGTTTGTGCTGGTAGTATGAATGGCTCTTTCAGGAGGTCATGTTATGGAACACTTAAATGGGGTTTGTGAGCAGCATGTTACAAATTAGTTTATGGTGACATAGACCAGCTGCATCCCTAGAGCTGGTGCAGTGAGCATGGTTTGTGAGGTGGTGAACATGTCTTTATCCTATTAGATAGGGTAGAGCCAGTAGGAAAAGCCACAGCATAAATCCTAGCCATGCCTGCTTAGCATTTCAGAAAAAAAAATCTCTCCTGGTCAGAAAATGATTATAGATACACAATAAGACAGATTCAGATGAAAAAGACCAGTGAATTGTTCCGTGTTAGACAAGTATACAGGGGCTTAAGAGAGAGATAAGAAAGAGTAAGTCATAGATGGAAGGAGTAAAGATAATAAATATTAAAAATGTAATAGAGTGAAAAAGCCGCGAAAAGATGGAAAAGACACAAAGAATCTGGATTATGCATATTATTGTGTTTTCTTTGAATTTTTTTGACAACAGAGAGACATTTGATTCTGGGGGCTGCTAAGTTAAACCTCTATAAGGATATGTTGCTTTGGAAAAGAGATTCTGCTTTTGTTTTCATAGACGAGGAGAAGCTATGGATTCCTCCCAGGCTAATTTAGTCTGATGGAACAAGACCCTCTGAAAGGTCTCCATGAACCCTATAAATACTTCACCTAACAGCAGGAATCAGTCTGGAGAAAATTCCTAAAATAATTGTTTATAAATGTTTGTTTTCATTTAAAGGGGATGTGATATAGAGGTGAATACTTGGCATTGGTATGGATTTTTGTCTATTGATACAGATTTAAGGTCAATTCTGTCACACTGTGCATATGCATTTCTGCTCTTGAGGTCTGATCACATGCTTGTTCAGTCCCAGTCCAGCTGGCCTTGGTGAGCTCCCATTAGATCAGTCACACTGTCTCAGTGGGTGGACACACCCGTCTCGGTCCTGACTTTTTTGCCCATGTTCTCCCTCCTTCTGTTCTTCATCTGGACCTTGGGAACTCAGTCCAATGCTCCAATGTGGGTCTCTGTCTCTATCTCCATCATTGCCGGATGAAAATATTCTATGGTGATATGCAAGATATTCATCAGTGTGGCTATGGGAGAAGGCCAGTTCAGGCCCCTCTCCTCTGCTGCCAAAGGTATTGTGTTTGTAGAGCTCATTTAAAATGTAATGCATAATTAAGAAATACGGATTAATAAGTAGTTACCTATAATTATCAAATTTTTAACTATATAGGTTTTCTAGGTATATATTCAACATTTTAAAGACCTACGGAATATGGCATTTAAAAGATTTTAAGAACTTACACTTTTTTCAACAGTGAGACATGTCTGCTTGTGGTAGCATCAATTATTTCAGAGAGGTTGATGGTATTGAAGAAACTCATTATAGAATTTGCCTTCAATGTGACAAGGCTAACCATTTGGCAAGCAATTGCTCTTGTCTGGTCTGCTTGATGGTATCCTGTATGAACTGGAGACTCACCAAAAAAATGACTGCTAAATTTTCCAAAAGAAAGTGAGACTGTCATTCAAGGTTCCTGCTTCACAGAAGAAACTGCCAAACATTCTTCAGAACACAGAAGAAAGTGACTGATAAACTGGCAATATAGGTGAAACAGTCTTTCAAATTTCCTGCTTCATCAAAAAGTCTGCCAGATACTATGGGTCTGTAGGCCGAATATGGATACCTCAATGTTACAAAAGAACTTTGGGTGACTATCCAGGCAGTAAGATATCTCTGTCAATTGTACAATATTGGAAGTTGCTTGTAAAGCACTTTCTGTAATAGGTAATACTATATCTTTCCGAGGTCTCTGATGGAACTGGAGATAGATAGTTATAGTCTTCCTTAGTTATGATAAAAGATAAATTAGACATGAAGCTTTAGACTCACAAAGAAATATTATAATTCTTGTTTGATACTTATTTTGTTATATGTAATTTTACTATGTTAAAGTTAAAACCTTCCTTTTTATTTAGACAGAAAAGGGGAAGATGATGTGGGTTTCCCCTCTGTATGTTGTAAATATGTCTTATTACCACTGGTTAATAAAGAAGCAGCTTTGGCCCATGGCAGGGCAGAATATAGCAAGGTGGGAAACCTAAACAGTGGTACAGAGAGGGAGTAGGCGGAATCGTGCAGATGCCATGTAGCTGCGGAAGGAGAAAGATGCCAGAACCTTACCAGTAGGCAACAGCCTAATGGTGATACATAGATTAATAGAAATGGTTAATTTAACATGTAAGAACTAGATAGGAATACACATAAGACATTGGCCAAACAGTTTTCTAATTAATATAGTTTTTTTATGATTATTTGGGTTTGGGTGGCCAGCAAATGGTCAAGCCGCCTCTATCTACTGTTGGTATTACCATGTTAAACAAAATGGGAATTTATCTTTGAGGACTGAAGGCTAAAAGCCCTGAGTATCCACAGAAATTCCCCCAGGTAGGTATATTTTTCTGCCTGTAAATTCAATGAGGCAGGTCCTCATTGGTTATATCCGTGTCTCCAGTTGATTTGCTGTGCTTTTGCTGCATCACCGGCTTTCTCCAGAGGTCATCCTGGTCCAGTGTATCTTCTTTCAATGAATCACTTGTAGTATGGCATGTAGAAATATGGTCTTGTAATACTGTTCAGTTTTCATATCTTGGCTCCTGTGAATGTGTTACCTCACTGGTCAAAAAAGACTTTGTAGATATGATTAGGATGAAACAAAGGAGATTCAAAGAGTCTCCTGAGTTTTGGTGAGACTCCAAAATAGCTTAGGTCTCCACTTATTTAAGAGTGGACATCCTAAGATTTCTAGACTTTCAGGAAGTAAATGTATGTATGTTTGCTCTTACTTGGTTATAATTATTATTTGCATAGCCTTAGAAACTTTTCCCAGTGCAATCATGGACATTAGTGTTCTAGAACAGAAAGATTTACTATAAGGATAATATAAGAATGACAATGAGAAAAGACAGTACTGGTGGGGGCTTTTGTCTAGGTTTTTGACATTTAAAATTGCTTTCTCTAGAATTTTAGTGGATAAAGACTAATTAGTTAGTTGGAAACCAACAGAAGTCAAGTTTTGATAAATACACAGCATTTAAGAGATCCCCACGTCATAATACCCTTAGATATATACTAACCATGTAATGTGTGTAGAAGCATTGTTGTCCTAGAAACTCAATGTACAGAACTGATGCACATGAATATATCAAATCAAATTTTTTTGTAGGTAGAAATATAAGCAATTACTTTTATTTTAAATTTACTAAGACATTTCCATTTTAAGAGTTTGATAGGACTAAAGTTCCTTATCTCCCATTGACATTTAAGACAACCATTTTTGTCATTATAATATCACTTACAAACTACAAAGAATTTCTTTAATCATAAGCTATAGTTGGCTTCCTTTTGTATATATCAAAGTTTTATTCTTTTATTGATTCAGAGATAGTTTTACCTTTGTAAATAAAACATTACCTGAATTTGCTAAATATTCATTGCATAATGCATTATTTCCAAATGTGTAAATCAAATCAAATATGATAAAAACTTCTTAGTCATTTTTAGAAATTAAATTCCATTGTGATTTGTCACAAGATTGAGTAAGTTATTTCCTATTATAATGATATTAGATAGAGTTGCTTGGTTTTAGAATGTTGCAGCAGTTTTTATGTGGTGAGCTGGGTAAACTTGTTGCAGAACTTCTTAAGAGCTTGTGCTTGGCTCCCAGTGGAACAGACTTTTTCAAGACCCACAGAGGGTAGATTTCCTGAAGCAAACTAACCTGAAACTGCAAATTTTCACCATCAATGATTTTTCTATAGTTTTATGAGATAAAATATGAACTACCCTGATTTGATCACTACCAATACCTCACAAAAATCAACTTGAAAGGGCCTAGAAAATGGTGTTTAAAGTGCAAGTTTGAGGATCCAAGTTCAGACTCACAGAACTCACGTGAAAAAGTCACGATTGGCAACTGGTACCTGTTATTCCAGAACTGGGGAGGCTGAAACTGGTGAGTATTTGGGGATTGCTGACCAGTTAGTCTAGTTAACTTGGTGAGCTCTAGGTTCAGTGAGAGCCCCTGTCTTTAAAAACAAGGTAGACAGGGACTGAGGAAAACATCTGATGGTGAACTCTTGACTCCACATACATGTGTATATGCAGACAGATGTACATACACATACACAAATAATCAATAATTTAAGGGTGTAATGGTTTATTTTGGCTCATGATTTGAAAGTATAGCCTACTATGTCAGGGAAGCATTGAGAACAAATCTAGGCTGTAGCAGCAGGGGTGTGAATTTGCTTATTCACATCCTTGTGACTCAGGAAGCAGGAAAAAGACGTTTCTTCCAGAATTTGAAGTTTTTTTTACAACACACATGCACACACACACACACACATGCATTTACACACACATCCTGGCACACACACACATCTTTTTTTTCCTCCATTGGAGTTCCTAGCACATGGGCAATGGCATGCATATTCACATTCACCATGTAGGATTATCTCCAATATTTATTTCTTCTGGAAACACTCTTAAAGGCATTCCCAAATAAATACCTCACCAACACCCTGGGTGTTTTTTAATCCAATCGAATTAGAAATCCAAATTACACATGACCATGTTGTATACAGGCATTAAGTCATCATGCTATGCTTCATTGAACAACTTTGAATTTTACATTTCATTTAGTAAAACACAATTCAAAAAATACATACTAAGTTTGAAAGTTTCTTTCTCTCTGCTATACATTCAAGTTTATATTCTCAGGTAGAGCTTGTTTTAGTTAATTATTATGGTGTATATTTCCATAGACAGGCTGACTTTTTAAAAATTAATTTTATTGAGCATATTGGAATATTAACATTTTCCAAAGATTCTGTAAGAAAACTTTATTTATGGACACCTCCTTTACCCCTTCTTATATTTCTAT